>NC_083289.1:33412308-33759745 GCF_963506605.1 Zootoca vivipara | reverse complement strand
CATCTTCAGATGCACAAAATGAAAAGATTGTTGTGTTCTGTTGAATATGGGTCTGTGTTTAAAAGTTTGTTGTGAGAACCCTGTAGTTGAGGAGTTGGAAAGAAGGAAAAGAAGGAGACAGCTGAGTGGTGGGGTGCTGATAATGTGATTAATAGATTTCTCCTTAAGCAGTATTTGAATCTGTTCCTTGTGGACAAATGAGTAAATATAAACAGGTTCACAATGAAAATGATCTTTAATGAAACAGAAATCTGAATTACTTAATGGATCATCTGTGGATTTCTTATTTCCTCATAGTTGTGTGTTTGTGTATATCAGCTGAAAAACAGTATAAAGTAATGTTTTTGTTGTTACCTGAAAGATTAGCCAGTATTCTCGGTCCTCTAGATCTTTTGGATTAATCTAATGAATAAATTTACTGACATTTTCGAATAATTACAGCTTACATTTTTTTTGTTAATTTTCTCACTTAAAAAAACACCAAAAGATTAGATGTGACAGCGTCGTTTTGGATTAATCTGTTTCCCCCATACTTTTCTAAAGCATCTCATTTTACTTTTAGCATTGTAAGCTGGTAACATTCAGTGAACCATGCCTGTTCTTAGTTTGATCCACCGGTGTGTATTTATATCATAAAGGACTTGAATGGGTTGCAGTAAGGAAAGTAATCATCCATGAACACACATCCTGAGCCTAGAAATACAGTGGTACCTAAGTTTTGTAATTAATTCATACCTTATTCTCTCCTAAATAAAACTGCAGTCTGTCTGAAGCAATTCCACAAAATGTAGGATCGTTGTTGACTTAGATCCAATATGATATGGAGCCTCACAATATCACAAACTATGCCATTCCACATTCATTGATGGGTTTTGAGGGGTTAGGGAGGGACCAGGAAAGCGCTATTGCATACACACTTGTTGGACCCTAGTTGGGATCATTAACTCCCACCGAACAATAGTGTTGTCTGGAAAATGAGGCATTTCAGAGTAGATATTGTCTCACTCCATAGAAATTTGACATACTCAAGGTTTTCACACTTCATTCACAGAACCATTTGCATGCTACTTTGCTGATGAACCATAGCACATTTCCTACAAGGTTTCTGGATATTGCAGAAGATTTGGGAGGGTGTTCCATGGTCACCCAGTTCATGTTGCTTGTGGGTCCAGCTCCTTTGGCAGTGCTGGGTTACCCAATAGGCAGACCAAACACATGCTTAGAGCACCAACAAAGCAGGGGGCTGGGGAGAGAAAGAGGGGGAGAGGGAGGGAGAATTGGAAATAATTTGACATTTGCTATTTCACAAAAGCACTGAAGTAGTCATAATGGGGAAAGTCAGAATTCTTAGACTTCCTTACACTCCAGTGCACACTCTTTCTCCTTTTTTTCTGTTCTTTTTATTTATTGTCACTAACTAAACCAGAGGGTGTCCTACTAATATAAATCAAAATAATGTGAGGAAGTAGACCCTGTCGTGTGTTGCACATGACATCCATGCATGTACATTTCAGCATACATGTAAGTTTTATGTTATTTCAGAAATATATATATATATTATGGATTAATATTGTTTTTATTTTGAATGGGGGCATCATAATATTATCAGTGCTTAGGGCCTCTAAAAGTGTCATTCTGGCCCTGTCCTTTGGCTTTTCTGTTTCATCATGCGGACCGAGAGTGTGCCCTGGAAGAATGTATTCAACATTCCCCTATTCAATCCGTGTTTCTCCGAAAATAAGACACCGTCTTATATTTATTTTTCCTCAAAAAACCACACTATGGCTTATTTTCAGGGGATGTCTTATTTTTTCCCCTCCTCCTCCTCCTCCTGCCACGGCTGGCATTGCTGCTGCGCCTATCACTATGTCTTATTTTCAGGGTATGGCTTATATTCCTTTAATACTTAAAAATCCTGCTACAGCTTATTTTATGGCTACGTCTTATTTTTTGGAGAAACAGGGTAGCTGTCAAGTTTTCCCTTTTCTTGCAAGGAAGCCTATTCAGCATAAGGGACTTTCCCTTAAAAAAGGGAGAACTTGACAGCTATGCCCCTGTTGTCTGCATGTTGAAGGGGGGAATTTGGGACCAGGAGGCAAGCTTCCCTATAGTTACCCAGTTTTCTCCTTGAGGAATAAGCCTCTGAGAAAGCCCAGGGTTCCCCTAGAATACAGTCTGAAAACCACAAAGGAATGCAAATCTAATTTATAAGGGGAAAGTGCTTGTGTATCTAATAACTCTCCTCTTTGCCACAAGGGGGTGGGGAAGTTAGAACTTTGCATTTCAAGGAACGGTGTTTTGGTTATACTTCCAAGTAGCAGCTATTCACCCTGAGCGTTCTTTACAAATCTGTTCCTTTCATTGCTAAATGTGTTACTCTTTAGTTTTTCATCTCTGCCACAAGCGGTCCTATCTGTCATGGAGCAGCACTGTGGCAGTTAGCAGCATTTGACACAGTTGACATGTTGCGGGGGGGGGGGGGGTGAAAAAGAAATTCTGTCACCACAGCACAGCAAGGCAGAGGTGGTGGAGGAATCTCCAACTTATGGGAGGTGGCAGTTCCTCGGCTAATTAGTGGGGCATTGTTAGGAAGCCAAACAATTTGTGTGTGATTAATATATTTCAATATCTGCACATGCAGACTAAGGTGGGGAGAAGAAGCCTTGTAGAAACAAGCCTATAGATTTGCATTACATAAAGGAAACAATAATGATGCTTTTTGGATTTGGGGAAAATGTTTGAATGTTGCCAAATTCCTTAGTGCCTAATTGCTGCCAGTATTTCCCCCTTGTGACTGTAACCTGACTAGTACTGTGAATATCAATCATTTTTAAGGGTTAAGGGGTCATTATTATTTCACCAATCTGAGACTGAAGTCCGAGGCGTTGCCTGGTAACAGAGAATGTAGATGAGCTGGCTCTTAAGTCCACCATATGGCCAGACATTTTGCTCTATTCGCCTGTGACATGACCTACACATGTAGTACATTACTGATTTATAGGATGGCTATTATAGTATTCTAGTTAGAATTTTATTTCGGACAATAGGCAGGTGAGTAATCTACTAAAGAGATATTTAAAAAGAGAACCCCTTCGAGGTGTATGTGACACATGAATGATAACACTTTAAATGATGTCATATCTTTAAAATAGTATCCATTCAGTTGACTTGGAAACAAAATAAACTTACACAATTCGCTGCACAAGATAGGTTTCTGCAAATTAATACAGGTATTGCTATTTCCATGGCCTGTGAAGCTGTAGAATGTCCAGCATCAGCACTGGACATCCAAGAACCATGGAAAGAGGGAAAACTTGCAGAGCTGGCCCAAGAAAACTTGATGTTTGGCACAGAAAATCTCAAGTCTGGCATCCAGCAGTGTATGTATGTATGTATGTATGTATGTATGTATGTATGTATGTATGTATGTATATGTATATATATATATATAAACACATGCATCCTCCAGCCTCTTTTCTACAATCAAATGCTGCCATAACTAAAAGTGATCCCACACAGCTGCTTCAGATATTGTGGTTGGAACTTCCCTATGTTTTGTGTTAACCATTGCATCGAGGTTTGAGCAAAGTGAATTCACTTTGCCATCAGTGCGCACTGCAAATATCATATGCAATAAAGCTGGATGTTGGAAGATTCAGGACAGATAAAATAAAGTACTTCTTCATGCAGCACATGGAACTCACTCCCACAGGAGACACTGGATGACCACTGTTTGGATAGCCTCAAAGGAGGGCTGGACAAAGTTATGGAGGATAAGGCTATCCAATAGCTACTATCCATGTTGGCACTAATCTGCCTCCACGATTGGAGGCAGTAGTACTTTTGAATACCAGTTGCTGGAAACCACAGGACAGGAGAGGGTTCTTGTGCTCAGCTCCTGTTTGCAGCTTTCCCACAGGCATCTGGGTGGGGACACCGGACAAGATGCTTGACTAGGTGAGTGACTGGCCTGATTCAGCAGGCTCTTTTTATGTTACTATGTTCAGAGTGGGTTTCTGAGGACCCTGATGTTCTCAACTGTGGACCAAATTTCATCACCACCTCTCCAGATCTCTGTCTGACTCTTGGGACTGTCACTAGGCCATCCCCATGCAGCATCCCTTAATTGCCATGCCTTTCACACACACCCCAGTGCTTTTGTCTGCCAGGAAATGTGCACTTCAACTGCAATGATGCCTCTCGCTTGTTTGGGAAAGTAGGGTATAAAAACCTCTGGCTTTTGTGTGGCTAAAGAGTGACAAAGTTCACACCTGTAACTCCATGTACTTTTGCCTCTGGCCCCACCCATCCCAATGAGTGTGGCCCCTGAAAGGCTGCCCATACGGGAATGTGGCCCCTCGGCTGAAAAAAGTTTCCTTGGCATTGCCCTAAAAAAGCAGAGGCATTGTGGGAAAAGATGCATAGATTTAGCCACCTGACCAGGAAGGGATAAAGTTAGTGGGTAGGGCAGGCATAATCACAGGGCCATGTAAGGAACAAGGATTCTAGGTGCTGGCTAGCACCTGCTACTTCTTTTGACACCCTTTTTCTTTTTGCTAGGCTGTGTGTGTGTGTGTGTGTGTGTGTGTGTGAGAGAGAGAGAGAGAGAGAGAGAGAGAGAGCACATCAGCCTGAAGCTAACTCTCTTCCTGTCTCTCCCCCCTCCTTGTATGAGTCATTATCTATCACATTTGCATTTTTTATTATTATTGGGGGGTTTTTTTGGTGGCTGAATATATTTTCCCCAAAGTGCATCAACCCTTGTATCTTTTATGGGATTGATGTGTGCTTCTAGCTGTCTAATCCTATATAATAATGTCCATGTTGTCCCTGCGTCCAGATGTCCCGTGTGTCCCTGGGGTACTGCGCATGTCCCCCAGAGACACAGGGATTGGACGGAGGGACAACCAGGGACACAGGGATTGGACCCGTGCTCTCGGGACACAGGGAACAGCCAACTGCCGCTCCGCCAACCGCCGCTCCGAAGCCCAGTCTCATGCTGGAGGTGCGCGGTGAGGCGGCGGGGGAGAGAAGCGCTCCCCCCCCCGGCAGCCTTGCCGCACACCTCCGGCATGGGACGGCGCTTCCTCGGGGAACCCGAGGAAGCCGAAGCGGCAGCGGGCGCGGAGGGAGGCCCGCTTTGGCTTGGCAGCGGCGGGAAGAAGGGGAGGAATTCCTCCCCTTTTTCCCGCCACCGCCAAGCCAGTCCCGGAGCCGAATTGCAGCGCGGCGGGGTTTTTCGCTGTTTGCCTCCCCCAGGGGAAGGCAAACGGCGAAAAGCCCCCGCTGCGGACTGGCTTGGCGGTGGCGGGAACATCCCGCCACCGCCAAGCCAGTCCCGGAGCCGAATTGCGGCGCGGCGGGGTTTTTCGCCGTTTGCCTCCCCCAGGGGAAGGCAAACGGCGAAAACCCCCCGCTGCGGACTGGCTTGGCGGTGGCGGGAAGACCCGCCACCGCCAAGCCAGTCCCGGAGCCGATTTGCGGCGCGGCGGGGTTTTTCGCCGTTTGCCTCCCCCAGGGGAAGGCAAACGGCGAAAAACCCCCACTGCGGACTGGCTTGGCGGTGGCGGGAAGACCCGCCACCGCCAAGCCAGTCCCGGAGCCGATTTGCGGCGCGGCGGGGTTTTTCGCCGTTTGCCTCCCCCTCAGGGGAAGGCAAACGGCGAAAAGCCCCCGCTGCGAACTGGCTTGGTGGTGGCGGGAAGACCCGCCACCGCCAAGCCAGTCCCGGCAGGCCGCTTCCTCTAGCGCCCGTTTTTAAACGGGCTAAAATCCACTAGTGCAGTAATAAAAAAGATGTCCGTGTCTGTGACCTACCTGAATCATTACACGCTAATCATATAAAGCAATTCCAAGCAGATTGATTAAATACCGCTGCTTCCCCCCCCCCAATGAATATGAACAGGACCAAAAATCCTCAGCGTGCCACCCCATAACAGATGGTCCGCTAACGTCTTTTAACAGCAGAATTCAAGGAGCAGGTGGCCGGGTGCTGTTAGATGAAGCCGATGTCTGAGACCAGCACACTTTCACTGGCTCCAGCTGAGGAAATGCCACATTCTTTTAGCTTTGGAGAAACATTCCCTTTTTAGTCTGAGCACAGAATCAAGAGGCCCGTTTCTCCCCCTCTTCACTTCCCTCACCCACCTGCTGCTTCACACACACACACACACCCCTCTCTGTAACTTTCCCTGTTAAAAGTTGCCTCTTCGCTTCACCCAGACCCCAGAGGATCAAAGCTTTCCAGCGCACATCAGGAGAACAAGGAAAGTCAGTCTGGTAGAAATATTTGATTTTCACCGCATTGCAAGGGTCACCTCACACGGCTAAATGACCTGGTGGAAAATAAAATAAAATAAAACAAATTGGCTTTGTGCTGTGAAAAAGGATTGCTTTGACATTCTCCCTCAAATCACGCTCTGATCAGGAACAAATGGCTGTGAGCTATCGATTTCCAATGCTTATGGGCCAACCTGGTCCTGCACAGGCAGTTTCCCCCACAGCAGATTAAATATCTTTTGCTGCTGTACATTCTGCCTAGTTTTATGGGTCAAGCTACAAGGACACGCAAGGGGATGGGGAGGTCAGCTCTTCTCCCCTCTGATGCAAACGTTGCTGCGTTTGTACATCCTGAGTGTGAGGGTTCCGTAACGTGACCTTACTCTATATTTGCTGGTCTCTTGAAGGCATGGGCCTGAGGAAGCAAAGGAATACGTTTTGTGCAAATATCTAGTTTGTTATTTAGAGAACATAAACCTCTCCTTAACAGTCTTGTTTCTCATGGCACAAGAGAGACTTGTAAATAAATAAGCTATGCAGGTGGCGGAGGGAGTTTTTAAGATTGTGCATAAAATAGATGCAGGAAGTTGAATAAAATAGACTGGATAACTTAACAATATTATGTGTTTGGATCTCAACTTACCCTTTCCCCTTGTCAGGTTTACTATAGTTTCTCTTGGGCGGTTTATTCGATTGATGTCACACTTATAATTTTATATGCTTGTCCTCTCTATTCCTGGCTTCTTCTTTTTTTCATTTTCAAATTGTTCTTTTTCCTTATCTTCCTTTTCCCCTCCTTATTCTCAGTTTCAAATTCTAATTGGGTATCTGTATGTTCAGATATAATTGTAACCTTGTATTATCGTTATTATCGTTATTATCATTATCATTATTATCATTATTATTATTATTATTATTATATTTTAAAAATAAAGCATTAATGGAAACAGATCACTGTTTCTTTACCTATTCATAGGAACAAAGGAAGCTGGCTTAAACCGAGTCATTGGCCCATCTACTCCAGTATTCTCCCCACTAACTGGAGTGGCTGTCCAGAGTTCTAAGAGGTTCTCCCAACACCACACCCAACAGCCTTACATGGGGATTGACCCTGGAGTCTTTGCTTACTAAGACCATTATTTACAATTACAACCATTAAATTTGTGATAGTCCCAGGTCTGACTCAGAGCTCTGACAAATGATTGACTATCAGCCAAGAAAGAGAGAAAGTAATCGGTGTGTGTATGTGTGTGTGTGTGTGTGTGTGTGTGTGTGTGTGTGTGTGTGTACTTATTGGTAACTAGTGTATTTCAGCCCGTTTAATAACGGGCGCTAGAACATCCTGGAGTTCGGAGAGGCGCTTGTGCAGCGCTTCTCCGAACCCTGGGACCTGTCCTTGCTGTTGGCGGCAGGGGGACAGAAACGGAGGAGGAGAAAGCGCTGCGTTCTCCTCCTCCGTTCCTCTCCCGCAGCCGCCGACAGCAAGCAGACATCCCAGGGTTCGGAGAAGCGCTTGCGCAGCGCTTCTCCGAACCCTGGGACCTGTCCTTGCTGTTGGCGGCAGGGGGACAGGAACGGAGGAGGAGAAAGCACTGCGTTCTCCTCCTCCGTTCCTCTCCCCCAGCTGCCGACAGGAAGGACGCGCACACTCTCCCCCCCCTGCCTCCTCCAACCGCCGCTCCTCACGGCCAGGGAGGGTTGTGAGGAGGCCTTCACCGGCCTCCACCCTCGCTTCCCTGACGTGCCCTGCAGTGAGGCGGTGTCCGGCAGGAGCGGCGGTTGGAGGAGGCAGGGGGGGGGAGAGTGCGCGCGCGCAGTCTCTGCTGTCCAATCCCTGTATCCCTGGGGCACATGCGCAGTGACCCAGGGACACACGGGACAGCTTGGACGCAGGGACATCTTGGACATTATTATATAGGATAAGTACCATTGGTTGAACTCTGAATGGTAAAAGCAGAATGCTACAAAAAAAAAAATACCAATCAATCAATGCTATTAGCAGTGTGTATATGTGATGAAACTTCATTGTATTTTGCACTACAATTGTAAAAAAAGGAAACGTATTGACTCATACCGCTTAAGATAATTGAGACATTTTACTGTACTGTGAAATCCTAACTGCAGCTTAGTTCATTTGGCATATCGCTCGCTTGCTTTTTGAAATGGAATCAGGGAGGGCACATTTTAATCAATGGGGCTGTAATTTGAGGCCACACCTGATTACTTTTTGAAACTACTTTTTAAACATTTTATATAAATTGGAAATGAATAGAAATAAAAGCAGTATTTTGATTAAGAGTGCTCATATGTTTGTCAAGTTCTACAAAGGTGGCTCATTCCATTGACTATTCCAACTAAGTACTGGCCAGTCTGATGCTCTTGCATCATTCATTGATGCTCTTGTGGTTGGGGTGGGTGCCTTCCTTTTAAGGGCTGGGTGGCTGCCTCCCTCCTTTGCTCTTTTTTCCATGGCAACAGCACCTGCCCTCCCTGACTCTCAGTGTGACTTGTTGGTCGCTTTGGGGCCATGTAGGAATTTTTCGCGGATCCAGAATGGGTTTGGGTTGAGTTTTTTTTTTTTTTGCCTACTCCATATTGAATAACTGGATGGTGGACATTTAGATGACCTTCTTACCTGCATTACTGTTAATTAGGTTAATCTGCTATTTAATTCAGTCACTTTCGGCAGCTCAGGTGCAGGAAAGGGAATGCAGTAGTTGTGTTTCAGCCCAGTGACCCACCTTAGGCACCTTCATGAATGATGGGCTGTCCCTAAGGGCTTAAATCTCTGTTCTCTGTGGTTCTATGGGTGGATAGGACTACCCTCGAGGCTAAACTGCTCCATCAGCTTTGTGGGTGGGGGTAGAGCAGCATAGACCTTCCTACTCATTTTTCATTGTGTGGCTGGGAATGGGAGGCAGGCTGAATAGTCATGCAGTTTTAGTTGCACCACAGGCTTCTGTTTGCTCAGGTTGATGTTTGATGTTGCACCAATAGTATTTCCCCTCTGTAAGGGTTGTATAGGTTTTATTCTGAAATAAAGTGGCCTTAGTTCAAACCTCAAGGTTCGGCAACATGCACATTTGTTTTGACAGTTTAGACTTATTAGCCCCTTGTGATGAGAAGTCTGCAGGTTCCTCTCCCGCAGCCGCCGACAGCAAGCAGACATCCCAGGGTTCGGAGAAGCGCTTGCGCAGCGCTTCTCCGAACCCTGGGACCTGTCCTTGCTGTTGGCGGCAGGGGGACAGAAACGGAGGAGGAGAAAGCGCTGCGTTCTCCTCCTCCGTTCCTCTCCCGCAGCCGCCGACAGCAAGCAGACATCCCAGGGTTCGGAGAAGCGCTTGCGCAGCGCTTCTCCGAACCCTGGGACCTGTCCTTGCTGTTGGCGGCAGGGGGACAGAAACGGAGGAGGAGAAAGCGCTGCGTTCTCCTCCTCCGTTCCTCTCCCGCAGCCGCCGACAGCAAGCAGACATCCCAGGGTTCGGAGAAGCGCTTGCGCAGCGCTTCTCCGAACCCTGGGACCTGTCCTTGCTGTTGGCGGCAGGGGGACAGGAACGGAGGAGGAGAAAGCGCTGTGTTCTCCTCCTCCGTTCCTCTCCCGCAGCCGCCGACAGCAAGCAGACATCCCAGGGTTCGGAGAAGCGCTTGCGCAGCGCTTCTCCGAACCCTGGGACCTGTCCTTGCTGTTGGCGGCAGGGGGACAGAAACGGAGGAGGAGAAAGCGCTGCGTTCTCCTCCTCCGTTCCTCTCCCGCAGCCGCCGACAGCAAGCAGACATCCCAGGGTTCGGAGAAGCGCTTGCGCAGCGCTTCTCCGAACCCTGGGACCTGTCCTTGCTGTTGGCGGCAGGGGGACAGAAACGGAGGAGGAGAAAGCGCTGCGTTCTCCTCCTCCGTTCCTCTCCCGCAGCCGCCGACAGCAAGCAGACATCCCAGGGTTCGGAGAAGCGCTTGCGCAGCGCTTCTCCGAACCCTGGGACCTGTCCTTGCTGTTGGCGGCAGGGGGACAGGAACGGAGGAGGAGAAAGCACTGCGTTCTCCTCCTCCGTTCCTCTCCCCCAGCTGCCGACAGGAAGGACGCGCACACTCTCCCCCCCCTGCCTCCTCCAACCGCCGCTCCTCACGGCCAGGGAGGGTTGTGAGGAGGCCTTCACCGGCCTCCACCCTCGCTTCCCTGACGTGCCCTGCAGTGAGGCGGTGTCCGGCAGGAGCGGCGGTTGGAGGAGGCAGGGGGGGGAGAGTGCGCGCGCGCAGTCTCTGCTGTCCAATCCCTGTATCCCTGGGGCACATGCGCAGTGACCCAGGGACACACGGGACAGCTTGGACGCAGGGACATCTTGGACATTATTATATAGGATAAGTACCATTGGTTGAACTCTGAATGGTAAAAGCAGAATGCTACAAAAAAAAAAAATACCAATCAATCAATGCTATTAGCAGTGTGTATATGTGATGAAACTTCATTGTATTTTGCACTACAATTGTAAAAAAAGGAAACGTATTGACTCATACCGCTTAAGATAATTGAGACATTTTACTGTACTGTGAAATCCTAACTGCAGCTTAGTTCATTTGGCATATCGCTCGCTTGCTTTTTGAAATGGAATCAGGGAGGGCACATTTTAATCAATGGGGCTGTAATTTGAGGCCACACCTGATTACTTTTTGAAACTACTTTTTAAACATTTTATATAAATTGGAAATGAATAGAAATAAAAGCAGTATTTTGATTAAGAGTGCTCATATGTTTGTCAAGTTCTACAAAGGTGGCTCATTCCATTGACTATTCCAACTAAGTACTGGCCAGTCTGATGCTCTTGCATCATTCATTGATGCTCTTGTGGTTGGGGTGGGTGCCTTCCTTTTAAGGGCTGGGTGGCTGCCTCCCTCCTTTGCTCTTTTTTCCATGGCAACAGCACCTGCCCTCCCTGACTCTCAGTGTGACTTGTTGGTCGCTTTGGGGCCATGTAGGAATTTTTCGCGGATCCAGAATGGGTTTGGGTTGAGTTTTTTTTTTTTGCCTACTCCATATTGAATAACTGGATGGTGGACATTTAGATGACCTTCTTACCTGCATTACTGTTAATTAGGTTAATCTGCTATTTAATTCAGTCACTTTCGGCAGCTCAGGTGCAGGAAAGGGAATGCAGTAGTTGTGTTTCAGCCCAGTGACCCACCTTAGGCACCTTCATGAATGATGGGCTGTCCCTAAGGGCTTAAATCTCTGTTCTCTGTGGTTCTATGGGTGGATAGGACTACCCTCGAGGCTAAACTGCTCCATCAGCTTTGTGGGTGGGGGTAGAGCAGCATAGACCTTCCTACTCATTTTTCATTGTGTGGCTGGGAATGGGAGGCAGGCTGAATAGTCATGCAGTTTTAGTTGCACCACAGGCTTCTGTTTGCTCAGGTTGATGTTTGATGTTGCACCAATAGTATTTCCCCTCTGTAAGGGTTGTATAGGTTTTATTCTGAAATAAAGTGGCCTTAGTTCAAACCTCAAGGTTCGGCAACATGCACATTTGTTTTGACAGTTTAGACTTATTAGCCCCTTGTGATGAGAAGTCTGCAGGTGATTTACAAAAAGAAGCTTTGGGTTTCAAAAGGCATAGCATAAAACCAAAATAATGCATTTCAAGAAAATAATTTCAATAACCCATAAACAAGGCAATAAAGGTAAAGGGTAAAGGGACCCCTGACCATTAGGTCCAGTCGTGACCGACTCTGGGGTTGCGGCGCTCATCTCGCTCTATTGGCCGAGGGATCCGGCATACAGCTTCCATGTCATGTGGCCAGCATGACTAAGCCGCTTCTGGCGAACCAGAGCAGCGCACGGAAACGCCGTTTACCTTCCCGCTGTGTTGTTGTTGTTTAGTCGTTTAGTCGTGTCCGACTCTTCGTGACCCCATGGACCATAGCACGCCAGGCACTCCTGTCCTGCACTGCCTCCCGCAGTTTGGTCAAACTCATGTTCGTAGCTTCGAGAACACTGTCCAACCATCTTGTCCTCTGTCGTCCCCTTCTCCTAGTGCCCTCAATCTTTCCCAACATCAGGGTCTTTTCCAAGGATTCTTCTCTTCTCATGAGGTGGCCAAAGTATTGGAGCCTCAGCTTCACGATCTGTCCTTCCAGGGAGCACTCAGGGCTGATTTCCTTAAGAATGGATAGGTTTGATCTTCTAGCAGTCCATGGGACTCTCAAGAGTCTCCTCCAGCACCATAATTCAAAAGCATCAATTCTTCGGCGATCAGCCTTCTTTATGGTCCAGCTCTCACTTCCATACATCACTACTGGGAAAACCATAGCTTTAACTATACGGACCTTTGTCGGCAAAGTGATGTCTCTGCTTTTTAAGATGCTGTCTAGGTTTGTCATTGCTTTTCTCCCAAGAAGCAGGCGTCTTTTGATTTCGTGACTGCTGTCACCATCTGCAGTGATCAAGGAGCCCAAGAAAGTAAAATCTCTCACTGCCTCCATTTCTTCCCCTTCTATTTGCCAGGAGGTGATGGGACCAGTGGCCATCACTGGTGATGGGACCAGTGGCCATCACTGGTGATGGGACCAGTGGCCATAGGTAGCGGTACCTATTTATCTACTTGCACTTTGACGTGCTTTTGAACTGCTAGGTTGGCAGGAGGTGGGACCGAGCAACGGGAGCTCAGCCTGCCGCGGGGATTCGAACCGCCGACCTTCTGATCAGCAAGCCCTAGGCTCTGTGGTTTAACCCACAGCGCCACCTACGTCCCTAACAAGGCAATAGGAATACAGCAAAAAAAAAAAACTCCAGAAGCAATGGCATTTAAATTTCATACACTGAAGGGAGCTTGAATTTCATACACTGAAGCACTGTTCCTCAGTGATATAAAGCACATAGTGTGTCAAAGATCTTAGGTTCAATCCCTGGCATCTCCAGGTAGGGCTGGAGTGGGTGGAGGAAAGATTCCTCTGTGAAACTCCAGAGTTACTGCTGTACAATACAAGGCCTGGTGGTATGACTCAGTGGCTGTGTCACAAATAAGCCACATTTAAGCCCCCCAAGCCATGGCTTAGAGCAGAGGTGGGGAATCTTTCCTAGATGATGGGCCATATATTAATCTCAGCACCCCAGGCTGCTTGGAGCTGCCCACCTGTTAAGCTCCTGGCATTTTAGTGTGGTGATGAGCTTTTTTGGAACCCTGACTGTCAAGACTAGAATGTACAGCATAGGGTATTTGAAAGCCATTTGCGGGCAGCCCTGCATGGCTCCTTAAGCCTCTGAAAACAAGAGGTTTAAAGAGCAGTGTGGGGCTATTTACAAAGGGCTTTCAAATAGCTCTGTGCATTATTTTTTTGAGCTTCCTATTTTCAGATATTCAAAGAAAGACTTTTGCGAGCAGTGCTAGGCTCTTCCTGTATGTATGACATCATATATTATGTCATAGCACAGATGTGCGTAGATCCACCAAACAGCAGTGTAAAACAAATAGAGAGGCCTGGAGAGCCAGGTTTTGCTCACAAGTTGGAGATTCCTCACCCTTGGCTTAGAGTTATGTGTGGACAAAGCCAGTGTAAAGTAGCTTTCTGCATTACTAATTAAAAACAGTTGACCAGCTAAATGTTTTTCAGTTGGTTGGTATTAGTGTTAATGATGCCTGACTCATTCTTTAGATATTGATTTTCAAATGTAGGTGAGACTGCTGTTTGGACCCCCACTATCCCCACCCCACACCATAGTAACAGAGCCTTTACACACACACACACACACATGTTTCAGAGTTTTTCTTTGTACTGGGTTTTACACTGCAGGAAACAATATATTGAGGCACACACAAAGTATGGAGAATATCCATGTCCACCCCAAATGTGAATTCAGTGGTGAAACAAAGAGATATAACAGAATGTTTAACCAGCATTATTTCTGCCTTTGAGAATCATTTTTGAAGCCTCTTTTTCATTAGGCATGGTGAAATTATACGATGGATTTGCAAGGCCATTAATAAGCTTGACAGGGCATTCTTAGGCTTCAGGTAGTGACTCTTTCAAAAATGCCAAGTAGGTCCTGTGTTCAGCAAATTTTCCTATCTGAACTTTGCTAACACATCCTTGGATGCTTGTTTATGAACTCAGTTCTTTTTAAAAGCTCAGCGTGTGTTAATATAATTTATAAGACACAGGTAAGTAGGAAATTGGGAAACTCTAGTGATGAAATTCAACATAATTGATTTTCAGGGGCTTTAGAAGTTAATTTTTCTTCATTTTGAGTTATAAAATAAACATAATCAGAATTTATTTTAAAAGACAATGCATAGTGTTGATGCACTGGAAAGTTTCCCATTTCACCTAGTTTAGTGTCATGTTGCCAATTTAATCCAGGTACCATAATCAACAAACTGAAACTTCAAAAGGCCTGAAAAGGGGATTTTTTAAAGAACAACAACAACAACCAAACACGCCAACTCTCTATTGGTGCTATTAGGTACAAACATCATTAGATGTATAAAAACTGACTCTTTATTACCAGGTAGTTTTCCATTTCCTTCTGACGCAAGGTGGGTTTAGGTCAGTGTTTCTCAACCTTTTTTGGGCCAAGGCACACTTGTTCCATGAAAAAAAATCACGATGCACACCACCATTAAAAAAGTTAAAAAAATTAACTCTGTGCCGCCCTATATTGACTATATAATTATGACTGTAAGAAACACTTGCCAATTGCTGTGTTGGTTGCAATCTCCTGTAATAAGGCTTCACAAGCCGCTGATTTCTCTGCCAGCACAATCCTTTGCTCAGCAAGTTTCAGGTTGAGCTCATCCAGCCAGCTTCTTTAAGTTTGTCTAAAACCACCCTCCCGTGGTGGTGGCTGTTGAGAGCTGCGCTCGCCCCGCGTCGTGACCCGGCCGGCTTCCTTTCCGGCGGGTCAGTGCTGTCTATTGGCGGTCGCCAGGCACGTGACAATGCAAATCGCCCTTCTCGTTGCCGCACGTCGCGGCACACCAGCCAGCGTCTCGCGGCGCACTAGTGTGCCGCGGAACAGCGGTTGAGAAACGCTGGTTTAGGTTAACTGTTTGCTAGGCAAACTACAATCCAATTTGAAAGAAACAAGATCAAAATGTCTGGCCATATGGATTACATAAACAAAGGTAACTTTTTAAAACTGTTTTGAGCTGTACTAGAAGGCTGAAGCTCAGAATCAGGAACAGAAAGCTTTAAGCAAATATGGACAGATCTTCTCATAGCCTTTTGCTGTGTGAGTGTTCCATCTCAAATTATCTAACATATCTCTGGAGGCAGATAACTGAAAGAAATGAGAGGGAGACAGGGAGGGCTGTGATTCTTTAAGTTTGATGGATATTTAGTAAGTTCTGGAAGGAATAACATCAAGGCAGGAATGGACAGAAAAGTCTCAATCCAATTTATGGCCCTTTCACACAATGCCCATTCCATCCCATTTCCACCAGGATTTTTTTAAAAAAATAATTAGTTTAAAGATCCACATGGTTATGTGCCATCCATTTCTGAAACATCTAATAGCAGTCTACCTATGTGACCCGGGGACACGGGTTGCGCTGTCGTCTAATCCACAGAGCTTAGGGCTTGCTGGTCGGAAGGTTGGTGGTTTGAATCCCCATGACGGGGTGAGCTCCCGTTGCTCGGTCCCGGCTCCTGCCCACCTAGCGGTTCAAAAACACATCAAGTGCAAGTAGATAAATAGGTACCACTCCGGCGGGAAGGTAAGCGGCGTTTCTGTGCGCTGCTCTGGTTCACCAGAAGCAGCTTAGTCCTGCTGGCCATATGACCTCGAAGCTGTCTGCAGACAAATGCTGGCTCCCTCAGCCTATAGAGTGAGATGAGTGTGCAACCCCAGAGTTGTCCGCGACTGGACCTAACGGTCAGGGGTACCTTCATGTGACCCTATGGGGGAGTCTTTTTTTGGCTGGGTGTGTCCAAAGCACTGGCAACCTCACAGGGATGATGGGTTATATTCAACTAAGTTATAAACAAAGTAGACCCACTGGAAGTAATTGACCTAAATTAGTCATGCCCATAAATTTCAGTGGTCCTACTTTGAGTAGGAGTAAAAAAAGAGAAAATCCATTGTACTGGGGGGGGGGGACTGCCCCCAAAGGAATAAGTGGTAGGGAGAGCCATTCTCAATATCCTACCAATACCTGTAGCCTGCTGGCTGTGACACAGGATAGGACTTCTCAGTAATGGCTCCCTGAAGATGGAATCCCCACCCCCACTCCAGGAAATGCAGATGGCCCCTTCACTCTGTGACTAACAGCATCAAGTAAAGAAGACACACACACACACACACACACGTTTTTGTTAATAACATTTTATTTAATAGTCGAAAAACAAAAACCAGTAACATTGTATTGGGAGTGGCCATTAAGAACTATTGTTTTAGGTTTTTTTAAAGTGCAGGTTTTAGAGCTGCAGGATTGCAAATGGCAGTGGAGAAACTGATATAGTACTTCAGCTGCAAACACTGGTTAGTATCATCAGGCACATAATACTGCCATAAGATTGATTTGACAAGTGAATCCCCCATTTGTGCTCATAAGTTACAGAGAGCTGTACTTTCTGAAGGAACCGCTTAGCGTGTGTGTGTGTGTGTGTGTGTGTGCGCGCGCGCTTGCCTCTTTATAAGAGATTATCATTGTTTCAGCTATTGCATGGTATGTGCCTATATTCAATTTGTTTCTTTTTCCATGCACTTAGCTTTGAAATAATCATACAAGAAGCTCAGTATAGAATAGGTGAGCTGAACTTATTAGCATATGAATGTTGCCGCTTTCTCTTTCAACTGTGCCACTTGCTGTTCTGTTAAATGTTTCCAATTGAAGGTCATTAAAAATAATGGATTAAGCCTTGACCAATTCTCATTTTCCTTCCTTGTTTGGGTCCTGTCTCAAAAGGTTGTGGTTTTTTTTTTAATATTATATTTAAATTCCTTCAAGCATCTCTTGAGGCTTGACAGCCATGATGCAGAAAACAAGCCCAATTAAACTTCCTACCTAGACTATGGCTATTATTCTACTGGTGTGTCCAGTCTTCAGAAATACAGTGAAATGTTTTTTAAGTCAATGCCCACTTCTCATATGCATATCAACCTACTTCCTTTTCATTATACCAAAATAGAAATCTTTCAGAGACTGGCAGGTTGCTCAGGCAGTCAACCATACCTGTAAACTTCCCAGTCCTTCAAGTTTATAGGATTGCTGTTTTTCAATAGCTTGAAATCATCTATGCATTTTGTGACTCCTCATTAGAACGTGTCAGTCATCTCTGCTAGTGTTTAAATGGAAGAGAGGATGAGGGAAGAATTCTGGAGCTGTCCTGATGGATTTGCAGTCAATGACTGCAGTGGAAGGTACTTTAGTAAACTTCTCTGAGTTCCACTTCTTTCTTGGCAACAACAGTCTATATTCATTGTGGTATAATCTATATTTTTGTAAGCTGCTTTGAGTTACTTTTTGTAAAAAGAAAGGAAAAAAGAAAGAAAGAAAGAAAGAAAGAAAGAAAGAAAGAAAGAAAGAAAGACGTGATTAATAGGTTCAATAAATCAATATAAATAATAGGTATAAGCATTTTGATGGTTTTGGGAGGGGAGGTGCCTTTTATCAGGGTTGTAAGCATCTGCACAAATTATTGGCACCAATCAAATTTTAATCATAGTGTATAAAATACTCAGTTTTACTTGTAAGGGAATCTGACCATAAGGTAATAGAAAGCCCCTACTCCTTTTAATTGCTGGGTAGTTCTTAGGCTTATCTTTCTTCTTCTTGTTGCTGCTGTTGTTGTTATTACAATTACATATCCCTAAGTGTGCATGCACACGAAAGCTCATACCAAAATAAAAACTTAGTTGGTCTTTAAGGTGCTACTGAAGGAATTTTTTTATTTTACATAAACCCTGAGTATGTGCTGATTTCCAAAAAAATAGCAAGGAGAGACAAGAGGACCTTCTTAAACGAGCAATGCAAAGAAATAGAGGAAAACAACAAAATGGGGAAAACCAGAGATCTGTTCAAGAAAATTGGAGATATGAAAGGAACATTTAATACAAAGATTACCATAATAAAGGACACAAGTGGAAAGGACCTAACAGAAGCAGAAGACATCAAGAAGAGGTGGCAAGAATACATAGAGGAATTATACCAGAAAGATATGGAGGTCTCTCATACATCCTAGGTAGTGTGGTTGCTGACCTTGAGCCAGACATCCTGGACAGTGGAGTCAAATAGGCTTTAGAAAGCACTGCTAATAACAAGGCCAGTGGAATTGATGATATTCCAGCTGAACTATTTAATTTTTTTAAAAAATGATGTGTTAAGGTTCTACACTCAATATGCCAGCAAGTTTGGAAAACTCAGCAGTGGCCAGAGTACGACAAGGCTGTATATTGTCTCCCTGCTTATTTAACTAATATGCAGAATTCATCATGCAAAAGGCTGGACTAGATGAATCCCAAGACGGAATTAAGATTGCCAGAAGAAATATCAACAACCTCAGATATGCTGATGACACAACCTTGATGGCAGAAAGTGAGGAGGAATTAAAGAACCTTTTAATGAGGGTGAAAGAGGAGAGCGCAAAATATGGTCTGAAGGTCAACATCAAAAAAACTAAGATCACGGCCACTGGTCCCATCACCTAGGGCTTAGGATTAAGGTCTGTAGTGCTTTGCCTTACAAAAGTTGGCCGTGTGTTGTAGCTATGTATGTCCAGCTACACCGCTGAAACTGTGATGTAAGGTCATATTCCTGGCAAATTCTTATTTGAAATTTTGAGGACATTTTCCAAGGGAAAGGTCTGTTTTTTGAGTGAAAACTATATATTTGTACTATATATATATATATATATATATATATATATATATATATATACACACACACACACACACACACACACACACACACACACACACAAAACACCCAACTTCTGAAAACAAATGTATAGAAAACCAACTGTATTGGTAACTGAATAGGTTTACTGGGAAATCTGTAAAAAGTTCAGAATTGGTTGGAGTCTAAACTTCTCAGAGGATAATGAAAATCCACAAAAGCATTTGTCAGCAAGAGCTCAAATTTGCAAAACCATTGGTGTAATTCTTATAGCAAGCTGTACATGGCTAAAATGGACAGTTTGGAATCACAACACAGAGTTAGCCAAGGTGTCCTACGGAAGTTACAATTTAAACTTTTCTTTTAAAAAGCCTTAGCTCAGCAGAATAAATCCAAAAGGACAAATACCACAGATCTATAGATGATAATGAACTTCAAGGAATGGGGAAATAGAACATGATTTAAGCACAATGTTCTTTTAAGAAAGTAACTTTTTCAGGAGAAATCTGAGATGTTAACAGCAAGCAATCTTTTTCTAGCAGGTTGCAATGAGCAAAGTCAGCACTAGACTTATTTGCTTAATCATTTTTCACTTACAAAATATTGCTATCAGTTTGGGTGTCACGATTATCATGAACAGAACTGTCACTATATCTTCCCCTGACCAACCTGATAAGAGAGTTAAGAAAGAGAGCTGAATGGTCCCTAATACTCTGGATTCTGTCTCCAGCCATTGGGATGTGACATTCAATGATGCTGGAGGGTGAAGCAGAAGAGGTAGAAATACTTTGTGACTGGTTTGGATTAGATGGTATAGTTAGACCTTTGAGTTCAGCTAGACTGGGTAATAGCCTTCCCCCATAAATTCACACCACCTGAAGAACTGGGAAGCATTTTACAATGGTATACAGTAAGTCAACAAAGTACACACATTTAACTTGTGCACATTCAGCTTTATGTGCATGGCAAAATAAATGAATAAAATAAAAGGGGGCAGGAAGAGGGTGGAGTCCCAGGAAAAAATGTATTAGCAATCCCACCCACTGTTGAACCCAATGGGTTTTGACCATATACAATTTTGGCTTTAGGCACGATCCCTGGAATGTAACCCCTACTGTATACAGAATATTAGCTGTGGGTGTGGCTTTGGGAGAAATACATTATAGGTTTTGTTTTTGAATTGTACATGCATTGAAGTTATATTGCACATGGATTACTGTGTGTGTGCATTTCCTTTTGTTGTTGATGTCACAGAAGTGTTGAAGCCTTGACTGGCTGCTGCGTCTACCCAGAGGCAATGCTAAGGAAGCACATTCTATTTAACATGAACACTTTCAAAGGGACAGCCTTTGCTCAGACATGTTCTTCTACTGTTTAATGTAACAACTCCGCACAAAACAGATTTAACCTATAAAACCCGAAAGTAATAAACTTAACAAGTGCCAAGAAGGGGGCACCCAGTAAAACAAAGCTTAATTAATTTCAAACTGGGAATTAGGGAGGTGAGAATTTGTGCTTCTTTTTAAAAAATAAAAATAAACCAAACAAACAGGGAATTAATAATGCATCCACATTGGGTGACCTTGGGCTAGCCACAATTTGTCTATTTTTACATAGTGGTTGTAAAAGTTGGGTAAACTTATGTAGGCTTATCGGAACTACTTATCGGAAGAATGAGAGTGATAAATGTTATATGCCAAAAAAATAATAAAACACATGGGGAATTTTGAGAGGGTGCGGAATTCAGGCTCAGGCTTCCAGGTTCTTTAAGTGTGTCTTTAATGTATGAAGCAGAATGCACTGTTTGACCAGGCAAGGGCAATAGACCAGGGTCCTATTATTTACAGCATGCCTTGCAAAACTAGAAATGCCAATTTCAGATCTTGATATTGCACAGCTCTGTTACTAAAGGGGGCTCTGAGGATTAACCGCAGCCAGTCTCAGATGCTTCAGGTTTTCAACCATGCCAAGCAGAATCTTGAATGATGCCCCCCCCCCTTTTGCAGGCTGCAAAAATGGGACTCTTCCTTGAGTGGCAGCAGTGCTACTCTATACCATGTTCTTACCCAACTCCATGTTAGCCAGTGATTAGGTTGGTTTAATAAATGTATATAATAAAATGTATAGTGACCACTGCTCTGCAGGTGAAAGCTTCCTACAGATATTGTTTTATCAGATGGTCTGTTCAATACAATGTAGTCTTTTGTTGACAGCCTTTTTTACTCCTATGCTGAAGCTGCAGCACTTTGAAGTGTCAGGCAATTTTGTGCCCTGCCTAAAGGTCAAAGAAAGTTGCTGATCAATACCAAAGGCTGTTCACTTCCTGTTCCTTATCCTGTAAATCTCAAAATCTTGTCACGTTGCAAGCTACCAAGAAGCCTTTACCTGTCCAGTGAGCAGATTCTTGTTTGAGGAAAAATCATTTGCCCCAAATAGTCAAATGCATCTCAATGTGCATAAATATCCCAGTTTCAATGTTAACCAGTATCTGAATGTCAGATTCTCTGAAGCAAATTGGAAAACCTCTAACAGTGTCTAATAAGTGTCTTTTCAAAACAAAACAAAACAAAACAAGCAGAAAGCATGTTTGTCCTGTTCAAAGACCATAAATGATTCTGTAAAGATCAACTTAGGCTAAGTTCTACAACTACTATGAGACTCTGAGAGAAATCAAAATTAAGAGATTCATTCATCCCTGTTTTCAAAATTCTATTTCAAATGGTTGTGTGTGTAAAAGTAAGAGAGAGGGGGGACAGACAGATTGACCACTGCCCATAAAGTATGGGAAGACCCTAAATCTGAATCTTATTTTAAAGCAACAACAACCATAGGTCTTATTAAGACTTCGGTGACTACTTTGGTGACTACTTTGGTGTGGAGTTGTGGAGGGTCCCAATGGCAATGGGTACACTCGTGGTGGTAGGCCTGGCTTAAGAAACACCTAGTTGAAGGCTAGGGGGGAGGTGGGCGAAGTCTGGACTTCACAATCTGCAGCTTCCCTGTGGTAAGCAATGCCTGTTTCTGGCCACATTCACAACATACATTTAAAGCACTCTGAACAGGCATGGGTTCCCACAAATAATCCTGGGAGCTGTAGTTTCTTAAGGGTGCTAAGAGTTGTCAATAGGTCCCAAATACTACCCAGCAGATGGGTCACTGTTGCTTACTGAGAGGGAGCAGGAGGGGAACGAGGTGACAGGTAGGTCAGCATGGTGCAAATGTACCAGCGGGAGTGATGAATGGGCTCTATTGGTGTGTTTGCACTGCACCAGCCTCCCTGCCACTTTGTTCCTCTCCCTGCTGGTAAGCAACAGCAGCCCACTGGCCAGAAAGCTAGCACAGCAGCTCTGCCTCACCTGACAAAGAACTCTATTTTTCTTAGTATAAAATCACATTTTGTTCAGCATAGTCCTGACAGCTAATGTCGGTGAGCAAAAATGTGTGCCAAGGACTATTTGTGGAGGAGCAAACAGTTTTTCTTCACAGCTGTATTGCTGATGCTGAAATGTGTGTGTGCGTATTTCTAAATTTAGAATATATAGATCATATATGTGTGTCATTGTGAAGGATGAGGTGAGAAATATTTATTTTTATTTTTTTATTTTAAAAAAGCAGGGAAATGATGAGGATGAGTTTGTCTTTTGATCTTAGTATCACTTTACAAACTATATTCAGACAGTTTTCCCTACCCGCTCCATTGAAAATAAATAAATAATAAATAAAAGGTGGAATTGGATAAAGCTGCCACGTTTATTGACAAGCACCTTCAGGAGATTAAATATCAAGAGGCAGTGAGCAAGCATCTGAAAACAAGTATTGATGTTAAAGAGTTATTACCAGCAATTAACATGGGAGGGAGGGGGGGAGAAGTAGAATATAAAAATTAACATGGGTAAGACAAAGGAGGAAGGGCCAGTCATGTGGAAGCTTGCAAAATCAATTATCAGCACATTTTATTTCACTATTCCTTTCTGCTCTTGTGTTGTCTTGAGTGAATCAGAAAATAGTTATATTACTTGCACCATTCTTCTTTGTCAACCAGGTGTGTTCCCCTGCCGCCCCAAGATATTTCAGATCAGAACTCCAAAGAGCAATAGGAGTTGAAAGCCAAAACATCTGGAGAGTACAAAGTTGAAGGGTTAATTACACAGATAAAATATGATGCTGTTTGTTTATTGTTTATTAATTCATATCCCACATCATCTGCAAATTGAGTGTGCTAGCTATTGTCCTTTGCAACTATAAATAAATAAAATTCCAGTGTAAGATTTCCAATACATGTAAACAAAGAAATAACAATATATTCCGCTTAATGCCAAAACAGTCGTCTCCTCCTCCTCCTCCTCCTCCTCCTCCTCCTCCTCCTCCTCCTCCTCCTCCTCCTCCTCCTCCTCCTCCTCCTCCTCCTTCTTCTTCTTCTTCTTCTTCTTCTTCTTCTTCTTCTTCTTCTTCTTCTTCTTCTTCTTCTTCTTCTTCTTCTTCTTCTTCTTCTTTGTCTAAACTACCATCTCAAGTTGAATGACACATAATTGAAATCAATGAAAAAGCAACAAATAAATTTTAAAAGCAAGACTAAAACCCTAACAAGTGGACACTTGTGCTGAAGACCCATTATCCAGCTGGGAAAGCCTGTTGAAACAAAAATGTCTCCAACTGTTTCTGGAACAGTGTGCACATGCAAATTTGGGGTTCTCTGCTTTGGAGCCACTCCTCCTCAAGCCTTGAACAGGTTTCATGTTGCCCACTGTTGTGCTAAGGCAGGCATCCCCAAACTTCGGCCCTCCAGATGTTTTGGACTACAATTTCCATCTTCCCTGACCACTGGTCCTGTTAGCTAGGGATCATGGGAGTTGTAGGCCAAAACATCTGGAGAGCCGCAGTTTGGGGATGCCTGTGCTAAGGGAATAGGGGTCCTTTCCCCTACCCAGTACCTTTTTCAAATAAAAATGGTGGTGGTGGTGGGGGGCAACAAAAAAGAGGAGTCTAGTTCTAATTATGAATGTCATGGCCAATAGACAGGTATGAAGTTAAACTTTTGCACAAGCTATCAAAACTTTGATTTAATTGACTGCTTTCCTTAATGTAGCACACCAGCAATTTAGACTTCCTCCTTATTCATTCTCTGTGTCTTCATAATGGAGCATTATAGTGATATTAAATTATATAGCACAGGTTTTATGATGTGTCCAGCAATCTTCCATAGGCAATGAGATGTAGCTGCTTCTCATTATGTACCACCATGTAAGAACATATTGGAATGCCTTCTCTCTCTCTCTCTCTCTTTTCTAACCTAGTCCCTCAAACTTGATTTTTTATTTTATTTTTTGTTTGAAAGGTGTATGCTATTTTTGTAAAGTGCTGCCTGCTTGTCTGGTCAAAGGCTGAGATTTCTTGAGCTGAAGGTGGTGGTGGGGAACCTCCTTGGGAAAAAACTGCATTGTTGGGAATTGGTTTCAGGCTGTAATTCAAAACTTATGAAATCAAAGCAACAAAAATAAATGTGCACCAATGTGAAAGGGTGAGCCTTCATCTACCGAAAATAGTGTGTGCATTAAGTACCTGGTCAATGGGGGGGGGGGATCTATTGGGGGACGGAAGGGTAAAGAAGAGTTACTATGGTTTTTTTTACCATGTCACAAAAAAGAAAAGGAAGGAAGGAGGGGAGGAGAAGTGAAGCACCAGTGAGTCTGGAACCCAAGACCTTAACACATATAAGAAATTATTATAATATAAGAAATCGTCACAACAAACAGGGCTGGATTTTGGTTTTATGAGGCCCTAAGCTACTGAAGGTAATGGGGCCCTTTATATGTCCAGCTGTCCTTTGTCAACGGCAATTTGTTTTTTGTGTGTGTTGAATATATGCTACACAACACAAAACACTGTTGCTGCATGTAGGTTTTATTTTATTGGGTTTTTAATCTTATATTTTGGAAATGTACATCCAGGGTTTTGTTTTTTTCCCCTTTATTTTTTTTTGGGGGGGGTGCAAGAGAGTGGGGCCCTAAGCTATAGCTTGTCTAGCTTATATGTAAATCTGGCATTGACAACAAATATGAAGAGTAAGTGGTGGTGGAGTGGTGGAGTAAACGAACAGGAAGCCATTGCTTCCTCTGAATCCCAAACAAATCAAGTATTTTTAGTATCTGAGGTGCTGCAAGACTGTTTTTTTCCTACTGTGACAACTTCATCTCTGGAATGTTAATAAGAAATTAAGGTGTTTTATTCAGTCATATTGAAAATAACTCATCTCTGAGTTGCTGTCTCTGTGTGGAATCCCCTTAAAAGAAAAGGGGGCGCTGTGTGTGTGTGTGTGTGTGTGTGTGTGTGTGTGTGTGTGTGAGAGAGAGAGAGAGAGAGAGAGAGAGAGAGAGAGAGAGAGAGAGAGAGAGAGAGAAATACTACTGTCATTCTTGTTTCACTAGGTTCAGCTTTGCATACCCACTTCTGGGTGCATTGCCTCATGCCATTGGTCTTAGGAAGTCCCAATGCCATGCAAAGCTGTAGTTGTGCCTTTCCCTGGATTTATGATGAATTAATAATGCAAACTTTTAATGCAATGAGTTAATTTTCTTTTCCCTTCATGTTAACCCACCCCACGCCACCCCATTTTTTTGTGTTGCCGGTGTTACGGTAGTAACTGACCCAATTAGTTCCTCTTTGCTGTTCTTCCACCTTTCCTGCCCACAAACCAGCACATTAGTCTTGAAGGTGTGGGTGGGTGGGGGGGGGGAGAGAGAGAGAGAGAGAGAGAGAGAGAGAGAGAGAGCATACAGAAAATAACCCCTTTTGCTCTGCAGCCTTCCCTTGCTGCGCTAATCACCAATTTCTGAAAATATATCTTCAGAATTGTTTTATTGTGACAGGTCAGCAGATAAAAGTGTGATACCAGGGGGTAAATCGTACCTTATTAACCAGCATTCTCTCTCCTGCCTAAGCGATATCCCACTGGAGTGTTGGATCATTGCTGGTGTCAAGCTTGAAAATATTACAGGACAATTAAGTCCAGTGCTTTGCTGCATTAGGCAAGGCCCTCGCCTTATATTCCCATTTTTATGCCCGTCTCCTTCTTCTCTGTCTCTGCTAATTTATGTGATAATTACCCACTGCAGTTGAGTGACCAAAATCTTTAATGATAAAGTTCTAGGAATCAAAGCACTGTGGTGAAGCCAGGCTATTAGTGCCTCTGTGTGTCTTTAAAAGATGGAGAGAACACTTTACCCCCTAGAATCTCATTTTTGTCATTGTCACCCCTGCAGATATGTAGCATAAAGTGTGGGCGATACACATCTTGCATCCGAAGTAGTGAACTTGAGGCCGTAATATCTTGTATTCTGGATTAGTGTATTATCTTAGAAAGAGTAGCCTGGCTCATTTGGGTAATTTACTTACAGCTTTTAATCCTAAAACATATTTGTATCTACCTTCAACTTCAAGAAGCTCAGAGTGACAAGTATATAGTTATTCCGTTTTATTATTGCAACTACCATGTGAGTTATGTTAGGCAGAAGGAGTGACCAAGTTACCTGGATAACTTTTTTTCAGGGCAAGGACCAGAGTCCAGGTCTCCCCTGTGTAGGGATAAGAAAGTGAGAAGAGTCAAATGAATCCGGCCAATGGCCCATCAAGTGGCCCATCCCATCAATGGCCCATCCCATTGGTGGTCAACAAGTTGCCTTTGGGAAACCCACAAGTGGAACCCAAGTGCAAGGGAACTTTCCCCCCTTGGGTTTCCAACAACTGCCTCTAACCATGAAGGTTGAGCATAGCCATCATGGCTATTAGCCACTGCTAGTCTTATCCTCCATTAATTTGTCCAGTTTCTTTGGACGCCATCTATGTTGGTGGGTTGTTTTTTTTAAAGGAGACATTTTGATTAAAATGCTTTGGTTGTCTGGTTTGAGAACCTTGCCAAAATCCCATTGCTGGGTTTATCTTTTAAACCTGGGATGGGAAACCTGTGACACTTCAGCTGTTGTTGGTGGGTATCGTTGCCTCCTGTGGGAGTGAGTTCCATAGTTTATCTGTGCTGTGTGAAGAATGACTTCCTTTTATCTGTCCTGAATCTTGCAGCATTCAGCTTCGTTAGATTTTCATCAGTTCTTTTGTTATGGGAGAGAGAGAGAACAGCATGTCTGGACTAGCAGAGCTTCTCAAAGCGAATCAATCAAACAAACAACATAATCCTAACACCTTTCAATGAGCATAACTCAAGCCAAGGATTGCACCCTAAAGCTACGATCCCATACTCACTTGCCCAGGAATAAGTGAAATTAAACTAAATGTTGCTTACTTCTGGGTAGAAATCTCTAGAATTGCACAGGAAAAAATGCATGACATAGCTTTTATGAAGAGGTTGATTGTCTGAGGTGGCTTACAAAACCACAGTGTGGAGAGGTGGGATAAATAAATATTTCCAAAAAGCAGGTAGGGTATTGCAAAAAGCATAATCAATGGTGTTATTCATGCCAAAGATTCATTACATAACTGGAAGGAATAAATATATCTTTGCTACGTCCCCGTTCATTTTTCTGGGTCCTTTTAAATAGTTCAGCGACACATTTTTTTCATAATGTTCTGAAATATATTATTTGCAAATGGTGATTTCCCTTGATGACCTCAAAAGCAGCTGATTTATCACCTTGTGTTAAGTATGCAATAAAGGCTTGAACGTGAATGCCTGTGTTTAACAATAACCAGTCATAATCTTGGCCCTGTTTTGGGAGAAAGAGTGCGGTCAATTATTTTCTCCAGCTATGTAGTGATTTCTCCTGAGTACACCCATGGTTTATAATAATAGGCTATTATTGAAATGCAGTTTTATGGCACATTTAGTATAAAGAACAATGCATATGTTTATCTCAGAAACAAGCGGTAAATCATGTTACCGAGGAAGCATGGTAAGGAGCCAAAGCTCTCTGATACAACACATGCTTTGAATGCAAAAAGTCCCAGGTTCAATTTGTGGCATATCCAGTCACAAGAGAAAACCCAGCAAGGCTAGGATGAATCTCAGATTCACATTTTAATGCAATCCTACCAATTGGCATTTCCTGAAACAACACTGAAACTGCAATGCAGCTATCCTTTTATATTCACACTTTTCTGAATTTTGCAATGCAGTTCTCCAACAAAATAACACAAATGAAAACATATATTATTGGGGGGGGGGGTGCATAGCAATGCAAAAATTAATTAGTGAAGATAACTTACAAAAATGCATTATATTGAGAAATGTTGGACACAAAAGTATATATTAAGGGGGGAAATGCTTATTCGTGTATTTTCATGAGGATTGTAAAGGAAGAGGAGCGGACATGAGTCCTTTTCATGTAGCAGTCTACTGATGAGTCCTACTTGCAGAAAGCACAGCTGTGAAGGGGGATGGCTCTTGTGCTAGGATAAAGGATGGAGGAAGGTAATGTCAGAAGTGGCAGCAGGATTAGGGCGGGCCAACAGTCAAAGCAAGAGAAAGAGTGAAAGTGAGCGAGTCTGTATGCTTGTGTCCAAAATACCTGTCCCACCCCCACCCCACTTACCAGGCGTGGTGTTTTCAGCCCAGTGTGGCAGGGAGGGTTGGAGGGAGCTTACAGTGATTCCCAGCTTCAGTGCACTGGGCAGGCTGGTTTCCTGCCTCTCATATATGTGTTTGGTTCAGGAAAACCCACAGGAACTCAGGAGCCAACCAGCACCAAGCTGGACTCCTAGAGGACAGGGGTTTGGAGTGGACATGAATGAAGACTTCACCCATCCAGGTCCAGCTCTGGGAGTATAAAGGGATAGATAAAAAGTTTTTCTCCCTCTTGCGTAACTCATGGACATCCAATGAAACTGAATGTTCATCCAGGACAGAAAAAAAAGAAAGCACTTCTTCAAACAACATATAGTTAAAATCTGGAATTTCCTCCCACAGGAGGCAGTGATGTCCACCATCTTGGATGGCTTTCAAAAATGTTCTGGGCAAATTCATGGAGGAGGACATGGCTATAAGCTATGATGGCTCTGCTCTGTCTTTACGATTGAAAGCAGTAATACTTCTGAATACCTGTTGCTGAAAACCACAGGAGGGGAGGGTGCTCTTGTGCTCAGGTCAGGTTTGCCAGTGTGATAACAGGATTGTGGGCTAGGTGGGTCCTTCTCATGTTCTTAATTTGTTAGTTGTCAAAGTGTAAATTGATTCTGAGCATGTGTTACTCATTGGAATCGGGCAGTTGTTTTGACTTTCCATGACTGTCCTTCTAAAGATGACTCAAGGAGTTCTGTGATCTGTTTCTATTCCCCTTGGGCAGCAGAACCTCAGCAGGTGGATCTTTAGCTAAAGGTTGTACTGGCTTTCTGAGAACTCCTGTTGTAAACTCTTAAGAAGGACTTTTTAAAATCACAAACTGATGCCGAAATGTGGAGAACTGAACTGAGAAAAAAACCCCAAAATGGCCAGGTTTATCCATCCTCAGTTATCAGTCAGGGTAGACAATACTAAGTTGGATGGATCAATAGTCTGAGTCAGTAACTTTCTGTGCAAGGCAGTGGATCTCCAGCAAACAAATAACTGCTTTTATTCAACATTAAGAGCTGCCAGCTTTTTTCAGCTGAGCCTTATGGTGTCATCTGGCAATTGCTGAGTCCCAAAGCACCCTATCAGGCCCCACCTTTGCTCTGCTTTACTTTTGCTCCACTCGCCCATCCTGTGCTCCAATTCACCTGAATGTGGGAGTCACCTTCTTCTTTTCCCCAGGTAGTCTTCCGCCAGAGAATTGTTGGGAATTATGGGAGTGACATTGGACTTTTGGTATGATTAAGTTTTGGCAGCTGGCATTAGCTGAAAGACGCACTTGTAAGTTAAAAGTTTCAAGAGGTCAAGAGGAAAGAGACTATTTCATCAGCAAACCATATAGATTTATTACCTATGTTAATGAAAAGAAACACTATGTGCTGCACTCCTTCCCACTGTGTTAAAATACGGAATACATGATTTGCTTATGATATTTGGTCTAATACAAGACATTAGTTAAACTATGTCTAATTTGGATTGTGGTTTTCACTGAAAAATGTCACTGCTCTGTAACGTTTGATTGTAGGTTTAACTGATTAATATGATTTAGTGTATTTCAGAGTTTTTACATATTTGGTATACTTTTTTCATTTTAAATAATCATGGAGTGGAGGACATATCCACTTTGAGTAATTCCCTCTCTTTTCCTAGGTGGGACGTTCTTTCTTTATGTTTTTCTTTCTATGTAATTTTCATCTTTGTTATCTGCAAGTAAAAATTTCAATAAAACACACACAGGCTCCCAGCTCTGGTTATTATCAGGTCTCTTCTGTTGCTACTGTTCCTTAAAATCTCACACAGTGTTACCAATGTAGGAAAGACTCCACTGCACACTTGAAGATGGTCGTTGCTGAAGTTTCCTGTCATGTCATATATTGGGATAGAAGGATCTGCCCATTTCATTTTTTAAATATTAAACTCAGTATTCTACATTTTGCAGCCATTTTCTATTTTATTTTATTTAAAAATGGTGATGAAAATATTCCTAATATATGCATTTTTGCCTAATATATATTTTGCATTTTCTCCTAAGCAACACCTTTCTACATGCTGTTTTGACTGAGGTATACATTTTTGCAAACAGTTTCCCCTAATATAATGCATTCCGTATATTATTTTCACTAATACTTTCAAGTTTAGGTACATTCGCCGTAATATATCCAGTTATATATTGCATTACAAAATCAGATAAATGCCATTTTGAAGGATAGCTGTGCTTTGGTCCCTATATTCTTTCAGAAAGTGTGGATTTGATAGCTCCAACTTTTAGTGGCCCTAAACCAGTGGTGGTGGGACCTGTGGTCCTCCATATGTTGCACTCCAGTTCCTATCTGCCTTAGTCATCATGGTCAGTGGTGTGGGGAGTTGTAATCTAACAACATCTGGAGGACTGGTTCCCCATCCTTGACCTGAACTATTAAAAACACACACATGCCATGAGTGAGTTCTACTAATGCCTTTCTATCAAATATAGAGGAGTGGGGACAATAAAACAGCATTGCTTTGGCAGGGGGCATCAGGTGTGGAGTGGAAGAAAAGAAACATTTGCTATTACCCGAGCGATGTGATTCCTGCAGTTCAAAACAATCATCAAAATAACCAGCTTTTAACAAGCTGGACCAGAATAGCTTGAACATTTTCAAGATCTGAGACTTCAATGTCACATTCTAGGATTTTGAAGCTGACTTTGAAAACTGGAAGCACATTTAGCAGGGCAACCCTATACAATCTGCTTTAAAATGTATCCCACTGTGTTCTATCAAACTTGATTCCACTCAAGAGGATCCTCTTACAGTTCAATACCCTTGGCATTTCTTCCCCTCATACCCATAAACACAGTGGGAGCTGGTCCATTTGGTCCAATGTGGTGTAGAGAGTGTTGGACTAAGACCTGGGAGACCACAGCTCAAGTCCCTAAGTTCACTAGGCGACACTGCTTCTTAGCCTAACATATACCCCACAGGATGGTTGTAGGGATTAACTGAGGAGGGGAGAACCATGTGTGCCACCTTCAGGGGGAAAGGCAGCAAACAAACAAACAAGCAAGGCATAGTCCCACCAACCTGTCCTCTCTCAAACCAAGTCCCCATCTACCTGCCTTCTGACTTATAACCCGCCAGCAGGTGGCTCTGCCTGACTTTGGCTCTGGCTCCACCTAATGTTGATATTTTTACCTTCTGACCTACCACTCCCAATGGGCACCAGCCACCATTGCCTAAGCATATGTTTCCTGTAACAATTTTTTCTAAAAGACACTGATTTAATTTACAGTGGAACCTCGGTTTATGAACACCTTGGTTTATGAATTTTCGGTTTACGAACTCCGCGGACCCATCTGGAATGGATTAATTCACTTTCCATTACTTTCAGTGGGAAAGTTCACTTCAGTTTATGAACGCTTCAGTATATGAAGAACCAATTACACCCATGCTTCGGGTTAAGTACGCTTCAGGTTGAGTACTCCGCGGACCCGTCTGGAACGGATTAATCCACTTTCCATTACTTTCAATGGGAAAGTTCGCTTCATTTTATGAACGCTTCAGTTTAAGTACTCCGCGAACCGTCTGGAACAGATTAATCCACTTTCCCTTACTTTCAATGGGAAAGTTCGCTTCAGTTTATGAACGCTTCAGTTTATGAACAGACTTCCGGAACCAATTGTGTTCATAAACCGAGGTACCACTGTATAGTGGTGCTTTAGGAGAAGGAAATAACATGACTTTCTGGCTGTTTGTTATGCATCACATACAAAAGGGGGGCAGGCGATATTTGAAGTGAGAAAAGCAAAGAGGGGGAAAAAACCCTACAGATTAGCTTCAAAGAGTCTCTTTTGATTGACGGATGTCCTTCCTAAGTCCTCAGCTGTTGTCCTCATTCTCTCTGTCTCTCCCAATCTTTACCCCCTCCTCCTCTCCCACCACTTGATTAACTGCTTTTGGAGTCTAGGAAAGAGAGGATGTCAGGAAGAAGATGAGGAAAACAATTCTTTGGTGTATCCACCAATGATTATATGAACACGAACACACACACACACACACACACACACACACACACACAGAGAGAGAGAGAGAGAGAGAGAGAGAGAGAGAGAGAGAGGTCTTAATCAACACATACCCACACTATACTGTACATTTAATTTGCTTCACTTTCACCCAAATAATCCTGGGAATGGCATCTCTGTGAGGAGAAGCCATAACCATTAAAGTGATATAAATGTGCTTTAAATGTATTGTGTCAGTGTGATCCTTAAGCTGCAATTCTATGTTCACTTTCCTGGGAGAAAGTTCCCTTGAACTCAGTAAGTAAACATAGGGTTGCACTTTTATGATTGCAAACTTGAAGGCAGGGGGAAAGTTTACTTATTTTAAGTCCCTTTCTGCAGTGCAAGGATTGAGATTCCTTGAGGAGATGCTGTATGCCCTCCCTTGGAGTATTTTAAGAAAAGTCTCCATAGGCACCTGTCAAGAATGATTTAGCTAAAGGGTATACAGCCTAAGGGCAGAAAGTCCTACTAAATGACCTGCAAGGTCAATGCCAGTTTTGATTTTTTGATTTTTACTTCATGAGTCTATGATTCTTGCAACCAGATTTGAGAAAATTTCTGCACCAGAGAAGTGTTTTGAGTTTTGACTGCTGTCCCAGGACAGATGTTACACTAGGGCTTCATGGGATGAGATGATTGAATCCTGGTTTACCTAGGAATAATTTCCAAAATCAATTCTGTAATTGATGGATTGGAAGTTTTCAAAACAAATAACTTCCAGTTCCTTCACAACCCTCCCCCCTCCCTCATTAATGCACACATACACACAGTGTATGGATAAACCATTGCAAACAAGCAAAATTTCTGTGATATATATTGTGCATGCATTCTCATCTCATTTGCTGTTTGGGCGGTGGGGTGATTTACCTATGAATAAAAGGGAATGTGCACATAAATTGATGCAATAATGCATAGAACAAATATGGAAATATTTCTGCACAGATATTCAGGGGAGGGAGACATGATGTGAAACAAATAATTCATGCCCAGTGTGCCATGCAAAATATGAACAATTAATAAATAAATAAATTTGTAAGCGGTGTACAAAAAACTGAAGCAACAACAGACAGCTTACAGTCTCACAGTGAGACAAGTCGTGTGTTCAGACCCAGAGACCCCCCCCCTAAATAAATTCACACTTGACTCAAATTTTAGTTTTGGCTTTTGGCAGAATTTAGGCCACAACTTTATTGATGACAGAAAGTGAGTGGTTGCATAGGCTCTGGTTCGACTAGCTCCCTGCACCCTTGCAGGAAGCGCTGACCCAGGGCACTAGCATAGGTCAGCCTAGGGTGAACACCCGGATAGGCAGAAAGCCAGGAACAGGTTATGTCCACCACCCAGATGTCCCCCTGGACTCAGGCATGGGCACAAACCCCTCTCAGGGCTTGACCAAACCATTTAAGTCCCTGGATTCCTTTAACGGAATACTCTTCACATAGGGATGGTGAAACCGTTCTCCCATCCCTGCCACCTGAACCAGTGCCTATCCGCAACCTTACAAGTTGTGACGATTTCCTACATGGTAGGTGAAACCCACATGGCAACAGCCAATCAGCCAAGTGGGGGGAAATTCCTGCCATGTCCCTATCCCAATGACAGATGTCCCACAATGGCATAGCAAGGTCAAGCACAAAAATGTCCTAAACGTAGGGAGAGGTGGGCAAGTGTTCTGAATGAACAAGCCAAAAGAGGAAGCTCTGGGTCATGTGCATGGGTATATATAGGTCTCTCGATCTATTTGGACTGTGCCCCATTGGCCAGATTGAGCCCAACATTGAGGGACCTACCAATCGGGTGTTGTGGCTGACCAATCTTACCCACACAGGAGGTCAGTCTCCAGGTCTCACCGCAACACGTGCCCTCTTTTAGGGGGGACACGATATCCTGGAAACAGCAGGCATCTCCCTAGTTTCTAAATCCTAGACTTGCTTTCTAAGGGCAGGGTCAAGGTAGATGGTATTTCCTTAGGCTGACCACAGCCCTTCCCCATTCAGCTTCACTCTCCACCCCCAGTTCCAGGTACAGCTGGTTTGTTGAGTTTCCCAGGGAGTATAGAGGATGGGGGAAAGGACCCCCCTCCACTCACAGCTTTCTCTGAATGTGTAAAAAAACCCACACCCAGTTAAGTGTGGGTGGAAAAATCACGTACCTGCACGGTGCAGATAAATTCAGCCAGAAGTATGCAACAATCAAAAGTTTGCAAGTGCATGCATCATGCTGGAAAATTCATCCAGGAGTGATCATAGACTAGAGCTCTCTGCTGAGTGCCTCCTTGGAGGGAAAGCTCTCGTTTCCTGCTCTGAAATGTATGGAACAGTCATAACATTGAGGTGTAAAATAGTGGGGATATGTTAGCATGTGTAAGACATTCTATACTTTAATATTTTCTCTTTCAACATAAAGTGGGCATTCACCTTTGGGTTTTTTTGTGGGGGTGGTTTTTTTGTTTGTTTTCCTTTTCATGTAAATTCACAAAATTCACTAAAGACACTTTGATTTATAAAGATTTGAAAACTTTTTTTTTCAAGGTGCAGGACTGCATTAGGGTCTTGTCACAATACCTGAAACTTATTTTGCTGAACTAAGAATTAATTTCCCAGCCAGCACAGGCACACACACCCCGCTTGAAAAACCCCTGTGTCTCTTTGCTTAACTTGCATTCTGTGATAGTCTAATAATTTCATAGTCTGAGCTCTCTGTAATATAACCTCTTCAGAAGAAGGCATAAATCAGAACTGTGCAGGTATTAAGTCACAAGGCTTTCTATATCCTTCTCACAATTATCTTCAAATCCAGCAGTGGATTTTTCATAAGCACTTATTTGCCATCTCTTGCCAGAGGGTTTCAAGCAGTTTGTCAGATGCATTTCATTAAATCCCACATAATTAAGCCTCAATTAAGCTTTTCTGAGGTGGCTGCTGCAATTATGCTTATCAGGCCCCGATGAAAGGACACAAGGCCGCTAGGCTGATCCATATTCCAAGGCTTCACTTGCCTGCACTATAAACTAGGTTTTCCGTGCTGCAATAATTCATGCATAAAGGTGATTCATGTTTCTTCCCTAAATCCCAGCAATCCCATCCTATCTGGCCTCTAAAAACTTCTGCTGTAAGAATGCTGTGGATCTCACCCTGGCCTATCTACAAGAACAACTGTTAACCCTCCAACTCTGTGTAGAATATAAGGGTGGGTGAATCTGTCAGTTTTGGTGTCTCCATATTTCTGCATCAGACTGTGATTTTATTTTATTTTATTAAACAGTTCTCATGAAAATTCACCAGTATTTTAGTGCAAATTTATCCTACTATAAACATTCTATATGCATTTTGCCCCATATGCAAGCAATTGTCTCCAATATAATGGATTTTTATGTTATTTTCACCAATATATGCATTTTTATGCACACTTCCTCTTAATTCATGCGTTTTTGTACACATTATTTGGTGAGGGAATTGCATCACAACATTTGGAGAATGCACAAGATTCTACTCATTCTGCATCAGATGTCCTGGCTTGCTGCATGCTTCTGCCCCCAGATAAAAATTCTAGCAATGTCCTTTAAGGCCCACAACACTCTGAGACCAAGTTAACTAAAGGGTGGTCTATGTCCATATGGACCTGTCAGGGATTTGAGAAAACCTGTCCATGTGCCCACCATGAAGGAAAGTCGACCTGACGGGTAGGGAGGAACAAGACCATTTCCATGGTCCCCAACAAGGAGCTATTGGGCTAATTACCCAAGATGATCAGCCTCCTCCTTCAAAGTGTTAGGCAGTGCACTCGGAAAGCGGTCCCATTAAGAGTATCTTTCCCAAGGAAACCCCCACCCCCCATTCTTAAGGCAGCAATAGTTGAGGAGACATAAAACACTGTAAACTGCTAACAAGCCCAAAGTGCTTGAGAAAATTGAGTGAATTAGAAGAGATACTTCAAAACATAAAATGTTGCAAGTTTGGGTTTTGTTATTCATTATATGTTAGCACTTCCCAAAAGTGTCCCTATAAGAGATTTCTCATTGTGCTATTAAAAATGACTTCTCCACCTTGAGTTTCTTTACTTGAGTTAGATGAAGAAGTGCATATTTTGACTTTTTTTATTTGTCTGGCTGATACACACACACACACACACACACACACACACACACACACACACACAGCTGTCTGTTACTTAACCAGCCCCTTTCCGCTCTTACTGTGTGCTGCTGAGTATTTAATATGTCTATTTAAATGCAAATTTTGACTTTTGGTCTGTAATCGTATGAAATGTTTGGCACTAAAAACTTTAATCAGAAATGTAATTTTTATATCGTCTTGGTAATGGAGTGTTAGGCCACAGATAATAGAAAGATGCATCGGTGACCTGATTTTTCAATGAAGGGACACATCACATCAAATATCTGCTGGGACACAAAATCACTTTCTTGAATGCAAGAACCCTCTTCTAATAAATCTCCTGCTAATCTTTGGGATGGTTCAGCCTCTTGATGAGGCATCACATGTCAAGAATCTCCTCTGAGCTCATAGCTTTCCTGTTCTGTTCCTGTGCATGAGTCTACAGATCGGGATGCCAGAGAATTCCATAAGAAGTTAGAGTGGAAATTGCCAGAGTTCACATGTACATCAGAGGTCAGGAATGGAAATCACAAAGGCGAATATGAGTGGCCTTGTTTTTTTGTTTTTTTTAATACTCCACAGATGTTATGTAAATAATTACACTATTTTCAGCATTGTTTTTGATTCTTCGCTTCCTTTGAAATTGATTAAATAATTATTTGTATTTGTTTCTGATGAACTGAAGAATCTCAAAGCTGTGGTAAACAGGCTATGCACTGTGTTCTTGGGGGGGGGGGATACTAATGCTTTGATTTCATTGGAAACAGTAAATAACCCAGAAATCAAACATCGTAGGTGGGGGTAGTGAGATATTCCGATGAGAATTTCTGTAGCATCCTTTAACCATTCCAACTGCATTGTAATTACAATAGGATGATTAAGGGATGTTAAAGCTTATCTGATCTGCACGAAGTGATCTTGCATATGTAACTTACGTTGACTGTCTCTGGAATATCTTAACTGGCAGTCAGTGTAGACAACATGCAGCTAGATGGACCAGTGGTCTTACATAGTGGCATAATGCAGCTTCCTATGTTTCCTTCCTATTATAACAACAATACAAGCGCAACCTTGTAGAAGAGAGCTTTGCTAGCATTTATGGATTGTTCTCCTCAGGTTAGCTCACCTGGTGCTGACTTGGCATCTTTCTGACAACAGGCAAAAGCACTTACTTGTCTGGGGCATTTGGACAAAAAAAATATGCTCAGAGTTCTTGGTGTTCATCCAGTGTAGATGAGGTGGGTATTCTGCGTTTTAGGTGAGTCCCCCCCCCTTCTGTATGAACATAGGGACATAGGAAGCTGGCTTAACCTGAGTCAGGCCTGGGATCCATCTAGGGCAGTGTCTTCTACACTTTTCAGACTTCCAGACAGGAGTCTTATCCTAACCCTACCTGGAGATGGAAGGAATTGAACCTGGGACCTGCAAGCAAGGCAGATTCTGAGTTATGGCCCTTCCCACTCTGTATTTTATCATTGTATTATGTTATTGTGTTTTGATTATTTTAAAACACTTCAGGATGCTCTTGGGTGTGTGAAGTGATATATAAATGCAAGAAACTAAACTGAGTCTAAAGTTGTAGTACGCAACGGCACATGTTGCATTATGACCCTGGCCATCGGATCAGCACCTTAGCTGCTTTTCTTAACTAGACCTATTTTTAGCAGATCTTTTCATGCCCAAAACACTACTTCCTTTCAGTAATGACGCTAATGTTTTGTCAGGGACTTTAGTGACCAGTGGTTGGCCCTGCCAGTAGCTACTGAGCTCCATCTGCTACAGGCAGTGTCACAGCTGTCAGAATCACTTTCCTGTCGTCTGGATCTGATTGATTGGAGTAGTGTTTGGTGGCCAGGGGTCTTGTTGAAACAGCACCCAGAGCAACAGATGTGCCAGCCATCATCCAGGTGCAGTATTATGGGAATGGCCCACAGCTACCAATGCATATGGTATCAGCAAGACCATATGATAGACTTAAACTCTTCAACGTGACCAATTTCCCCCCTTTGTTGGTTGAGGAACAGCTTGAGCAGTTTTATGCGAGGTAAAGAGACCATGGCAGGGAGATGGCAGCTAGTCACCCACATGATCTGAAAGTCACAGGAGGCATTTTGCAACTTTCAGAGAACCTTCACAGCTTCACAGGCTGTGGCGATTACTCCAAACATTATGGCTCCTCTGCTCTATCTATCATCTATCTATCATCTTTGTACTTTTTATAGAACTTGGTTATGGGGTGGGGCAGAAATTTGTGGAGTTCAGAGAGCTGGGCTGAAGAATAGGACTCACATTGTAAGGGGTTGGATCTACTGTAGTTACTCTAAGGATGTGTGTGTGTGTGTGTGTGTGTGTGTGCGCACACACACACACACCACACCCTCTCACCAGAAGAAAATTAGTTGCAGCTTGTGTTTGTTTTCTTGTTCTGAGAGGAAGGAAGTGTAGGAAGCTGCTTTATACTGAGTCAGATTGGTCTGTTTAGCTCAATATTGCTGACTCCAACTGGTAGCAGCTTTTGAGAGTTTCAGGTGGGGGCCCTACCTGGAGATGCCAGGGATTGAACCCGGGACCTTTTGGATGCCACACAGATGCTCTGCCACTGAACTGCAACCCTTTTCTGACTTTGAAACTGCTTGATTTGCCAAGATTTATGCCCACTTATTATTTTATTAATGTTATCAAAACCTTATTTATTTATTTATTTTATTTATTTTTAGAAATTCCCTTTCTAAATAGAGAAATTTCCTTTCTAAATAGAGAAATTTCCTTTCTAAATAGAGAAATAGAGAAAGAAAGTTATTCCCCATATCCTTGGCAGGAAGGAATTTTATTCAGAAAGACTTGTTATTCCTGTCGCTCTTTGAGAACTTTGCAGTACTAGTTTGTGGCACCAGTTTCTTCCCAACTGCTTTTTCTCTTGTTCTGACAAAAATGTTTCTAAAGTTTTCTTATGAAGTTTTGTTTATTCATTGAAATCAGGTTGTGGCTCTTGCTGGATCATTAATCTGACTATTCAAGGTTAACCAACCTGTTATGTTTAAATTGCTTTTTATGGAACAGGTTTCAGGGTTTTGCAAATGTTGAGCATTACCTCATTTTTGACATTTCAGCTGTGAATCCTTTATGAAATGTGAATTGAATCTAATCATCTTACTGGAATGAGATGAAGTGGTTTGCACTTACATATTAACAGTAAAATCACACCTCTTTTGTTTCTTCCCAGGTGTTCCCCCCACCCCCATCATAATGGCATTCAATAATAGCTCAAAAACTAAGTTCCTACAGTTGATTTAGGGTTTAGACAGCAGTACTTAACACTGTTTACTAACTTTAAAAGGTTTGATTTAAAATGTATTTTATGTATTTGTTTTTTTTTAAAAAAAAATTGTAAAGTTTAAAAGTTGTAAGAAGTTGTAAAGAAGATCAAAATAATAGCTGCCCATCAGTGTAAACATTTTTTTTAAAGCAGCAGAAATCCTTCGTCCAAATAAATTGAAAAACCATTGATAGGAACTCATAAAATTATGTGCTGGCAGCTGTTTCAGAATTGGGCGTCAATCTTCCAGTGTTGAGCGTGACACCGGCAAAAGTAGACAGTTGTAAATTTGACCTTTGTGTTGTAGTCTGGTTTCTACACACCCTTCTCCATCCTCCATCCAGTTGAACAAGGTGCTTTAGGGCCACATTCACAGCATATGTTTAAACAAAAAAACAAAAAAATCCTTCCAGTAGCACCTTAGAGACCAACTAAGTTTGCCATAGGTATGAGCTTTTGTTATCTTAAGAAGTGTGCATGCACACGAAAGCTCATACCTATGGCAAACTTAGTTGGTCTCTAAGGTGCTACTGGAAGGATTTGATTTGATTTTTTGTTTTGACTACGTCAGACCAACACGGCTACCTACCTGTAACTAGCATATGTTTAAACACTGTAAACAGTTGGGAGCTGTAGTTTGTTACGAGTGGTTAAAACAGGCATGGCCAAACATGGCCCTCCAGATGTTTTGGAACTACAATTCCCATCATCCCTAGCTAGCAGGACCAGTGGTCAGGGACGATGGGAATTGTAGGTCATAAGGAAGTCAGATTAGCCTCAACCAGAGCCAGGGCCTTTTCAAAATTGGCTCCGGCCTGGTGGAACGCTCTGTCTCATGTGACCAGGGCCCTCCAGCATTTGATTTCTTTTCACAGAGACTGTAAGACAGAGTTGTTCCGCCTGGCCTTTGGCCTGGAATCAACTTGATCCCCTCCCCCCTTTTCCTTTTTCTGATGAGGCTGCATTTTAATTTCAATGTTGTATTTAATCTTGTTTTTAAGATGCATTTTAATTAATTGTTTTATATTCGTTGTTAGCTGCCCTGAGCCTGGTCTTGGCTGGGGAGGGCAGGGTATAAATAAAATTTATTATTATTATTATTAGTTCTGAAACATCTGGAGGGCCAAGTTTGGCCATGCCTGGGTTAATAGGACCCTATTCCCCTCCCAGAGCTACAATTTCCAGAGTTCCTGGTGAAAAGAGACTTACTGTTAAACCACTTCAGGAATTGCAGCTCTCTGAGGGGAATGTGCTGTATCATGTGATCGATTATACAGTGCAGTGCTTACCTGCCTCCCATATTTTATTCACGTTGGCACCCCTGCTCAGAACCCTTAACAAAGGACAGCTCCCATAATGCTTTTTGGGAGTCGAGACTGTTTAAGGGGTACAATGGTGCTTTAAATGTATAGTGTGGCCTAGTTCACGGAAACGTTCCAACTAGGCACAAACACGCTAGAAGGGTTCAAAGCAGAGCAAGTGAGGGTTGCGGCCTGGGCAGTGTTGCAAGAGTTAGATAGAGGCTCGGACAACCCCATTTGGCCCTTGAACTTCCCCATCCATTATTCTTGCTCTCCTCCCTCCACCAGTTTCCTGTAAGTGGCAATCTCAATATCGCACCCAAGTTTGATAGGTGAAATTATCTTTAGATCTTTACATAGATTGTGCTGCTTTGTGGGCAGCAATGAAGTTGAAATGGGAAGCTAATATTTGACTTTGCAGCTGCCTTTGCTTTATCCTCTCTCCAACCTTCAGCATTTCTGAAATATGTTATGCACATTTGTTTTTGTTTTGATTTGTTTCATGCCATTGTTGTTTGGTCGTGTATTCTCAAAGGGGGGGGGGGAAATGCATCCTTAAAAGTTGGTATTTATTTAAGATAAACCAATATACAGTATGTATATTCATGCACACCACATTGTCACAACTCCTACAGCAGGAAATGAACTGTTAAAGGGTTTGTGTCCTTAGTCTACCATTGAAAAAGAATAGCATACAATAGCATTTATCCCTTTTAAAAATAAGTGGAGTTTATTCCAGTGTAATTTATGCCCTGTTGAGCTGTTACGATCATCATTAAACTTTTTGCTACTATCAGCTGGCTGTAGATTGGTAGAAGGCCAATTTTTGCTTACTGTGAAAACATCCATCCTAGATATCAGAAAATCTGATTAACAGAGCAATATATATATGAGAGCATGAAGCTATTAGCACTTACTTTAGCAGTATGCCTAATAAAATGTACGGACAGCTGTCTGCAGTCCAGTAACTGAGGCTAACACTAGAAAATAGGAGTTGTTCACAATGATACCCATTGAAAAGTAATAATAATAATAATAATAATAATAATAATAATAATAATAATAATAAGCCACTCTGGGCGGCTTCCAACAAAATATTAAAATACAGAAATCCATCAAACATTAAAAACTCCCCTAAACAGGGCTGCCTTGAGATGCCTTCTAAAGGTCTGGTAATTGTTGTTCTCTTTGACCTCTGATGGGTGGGCATTCCACAGGGTGGGTGCCACTACTGAGAAGGCCCTCTGCCTGGTTCCCTGTAACTTGGCTTCTCATAGCAAGGGAACCGCCAGAAGGCCCTTGGCACTGGACCTCAGTGTCCGGGCAGAACAATGGAGGTGGAGACGCTCCTTCAGGTATACTGGACCGAGGCCGTTTAGGGCTTTAAAGGTCAGCACCAACATTTTGAATTGTGCTCGGAAACATAGATTATTAAGATGTTTTCATTATAAGAATAAACAATGGAATAATTATTGAAGAACAGATTAAAGTAGAATAATTATAACTAAAATTAGAACAAAAACTCAAAAAGTTTTGAAAAAGACTCCAGTTGCATATTCCCTTTGGGTTATAGGCACAAAACTATTGGAAAGAAAAAGAAGCTGCTAATGATTTCATTATGTACCAATGGTTACAGTTTTTATCCTCTGGGGAATTATTTGAAAATCCAGTCTTCCTTTTTTTCCCCATTTGGGGAAGATGAGAAACAAGACAGAAGAAGAAGATAAAAGGCAAATAAGAGTTCAGAAAGAGGGAGTAGGGGAAAGTTTGCTTGTGTAGTTTGCTTCTGTGTCAGCTGTGCAAGTAGTCCAAATGAGGAGCTAGGAGACCAACCAGATGTAAAATAAAAAAAAATGAAAATGGGCACCAGGAAGACAAATGGTGACTTTCTGAAGCAATTCACTAGCAATCAATATGTATTGATTTCCGCAGAAAGCCCTTCTGTTCAAGTGATGTTCAAAGTTAATATGAGTAGGAATTTTATTTTAGATGCTCATTTAGAAACTACTGATCTATATAATGAATTGTTCAGCATATAAATACTGAACATATTTAAGCTGTTTATTTGGTTATATTTATGGTTGCTACTGTAGGGCATAAGAGACAAACATATATATTGTAATCAATATATCATATAATTCCACCCACGTCATTGCTCATCATAAATGCAATAGTCTATTGTGCTCAACAGCACTATGATCACAGTGGAAAATGAATATTTGACCTACCATCATTATGTATTTTCCCACCTACACACTGAGAATTGGAAACTCCTAGCAGGGCTACATAAGAAGAACTCTGCTGGATCAGACCCAAGGCCTAGCTCATCCTGCTTCTTGGGTATGTACAGGAAAGTGAGAGCTATGTGCAGTAACCTTCTTCCACTCCTGATTCCACCAACTAGTATTCGGAACCACCTTTGTTGATAGTGGAGTTACTAAATAGCAACTATAACTAGTAGTCATGGATAGTCTTATCCCTTGTGAACCTTGGGGCCCTCTTTAAAGGCTGAAAAGCAGGGAAGAAATGATTTGATGACTATTTGATGGGTGCAACTCTAGGGTCGTCATCAATCTTCTGGTCTACACATGCAAACAGACTGAGGTGATAGAGTTCTGAAGTTGTAGAACAGACTGTACCACAGATTTGAGGTCACATTTTTAAAATAGTCCCTTACATAAGATGCTCTGCAAATAGAAAATGTTGTCTAGTGTGCTAGGCTAGAATCTTTGTCACTGGTGTTTCAAACATTTTTGAAATAATGCAGCAAACAAAAACCTGGTGAGCATGAACTGGTGCAGTCTGCTCTGTCTTTAGGATTTCATTCAATTGCATGTGTCGACCAGCCCTGAGTGTTCTCCGCAGCATCCTATACAATCTCATGAGTTGTCACTCAGGGTGTAATAAGGCACAATTCTCCGTTCCATCCTCACATGCAACACTGTTTCTGTTTCACTGTAGTTCATCTTCACCAGAAACCATGTTATTCATCTCACTGTCTGCCGTTGCAAAATTATGCAACTTAAGTTTTGTAATTAATTGTGTGTGTTACATTGTCATGACTTCATTCCACCCCATTAAGTTGGGAGGATGCAATCAATTATGTATGCTTTGTAGACTAAAAGCAACAACTGCAGCAAATGTGGGCAATATTCGCTGGATTCCCCCCCCCCCCCCGGACTTGGAACAAATACTTGATCATCAGCAATTTCCACTCCTGTTTCTGTTTTTGTTGAAATTCTCTGACATCCCTGGTCATCACTTAGGGAAATGAAATGGATTAAACTACCCATAGTGCAAGAAAATGTACTAGATATATTGCTTGAACTTCCAACTTATAGAGAACAAAATATTTTGGGTGGATTTGAAAGCAAATAAACTTGCAAAGCTATTTCTCAGTTCTCCAGTTCAGCTTCAGTAACACCTAGCAGTGCAGCCTAAATAATGGTTAAGGAACACTTCACACAGTAAAACTTTGGAGGAACCTGCATCTAAATAGACTGAGTTGCTGTCCATGTTAGAGAGAACAATCAAAAGTTGGGTTCCTTCAGCACATAATGTTTTCTATTAATAGTATATCAATTATGGCTGGTAAGGGATATCAAGCTACACCTTGATCAGACAAAATCTGAAAGTGCCTAATGCTATTATTATTCTCAGTTTGCTTTGAAAGGACAGGGATCAGATGCACTCAGGGAGAAATTCCTAATCTCAAAATACTCAGCAATCTGTCATAAACCCTGCAAATTAGCTTTGGTTATTCCTGAACAGAGGATTAACCACTCCATCTGTTTCTGAAACAGGTAAAAAGAATATCTCCAGGGCTTTTGTGGCGACTGGATTTGATTTAAACTAGTGTTATCCACTACTATATCTTGTATTGGTGGACTGTATATTATATGTGATAGCATTTTATTTAACTGTTGTTTTGGTTAATATTTTACTGATTGCTTTATGAGGGTTGTATGTTGCTTGCCCTAGAATCATCCATTTATGAATGATGGAATATAAAGGCAACAAATAAATAAAAGAGCAATTCTTTGAGATACCCCTGCAGCACACACAAATATTACACATTGATTAAAAGCCCCCATTCATTTACTCTGTGATAACTTACATTGCACTGGCTTCTGAAATTTTGACCATAAAGTGTATCCTTAATTAAAAACTAAGGACAATTAAACATAATTCTAAACAGTACAATGACTCTGTTGGGTTGGTACTCATTATAGAATAATACCTCCAGCTTAAATATGTTCAGCAACATTTACTAAATAGATAGGCAGTTAGAATTATAACAGCAATAACAAAATTAAAGATAGCTACACATTGTTAGCCATTAGATGTTCATAGCTAACTTGGACTCCGTATGAGGAATGGTAGGAAACAAATAACAACGACAATAATAATAACAATGGCAACAAAAACTTTCTTCTTATAATTTCCGCAAGTATTCCCCGAAGGTAAATGAGGGACAAAGATATACCAGGACAGATACCCAAAATCAGGGACTATCCCTGGTAAAAAATAAGAAATGAAATAAAATTGGGATAATTAAAGAGGGATAGTTATGGATCACAATGGCTTGATTTTGTAATGAATGTGAATAAGAAAACTGAATGATGTAATGCCACCATCTCAATATGCTACTTTATGCAACTCACAGTTATTCATTTTTGTGTGCAGTAGCATTAAGAATAAAAGTGAGAGTTGTTATATTTCTACTGTGCTTTGTAAATAATGATTCTTGGGTGATTTTTGCTATTACTGTTAGCCTCTGGAACTGAGTTTTACTTACATTCAAAAAAATGTTTTAAATTATGTTCTTTACATACAGAAATGGGACATAACATGGGGGGGGGAGAAGATTGTAGGCATTCCCTTATTTATTTATTTTTAAATTAATCACACCTTCTCACACAACAAACCATACTTAATCTTAACTATGGTTTGTTTCAGAGACATGCTCTTCAGTATAGGAGGGGTCATGAAACCCCCAAGCCTCGCTGTGGTTGGTCATCTGGACTGGCCCTTGGTTTTACCAAACAATTGTATTATTACTTTTAGCGCAGTCATATGACATGGGAGGTGGCCTGTGTTTATGATAACACCAATATTCACTAGTTATTAAAAATAGTAGCTAATACAATGTACAATCTCTAGTAAGTATGTATTTTATTACCCCTATATAATTCAGGTAATGAATAGGAAAATATATAAAGCAGATAGTATACATATGGAGCTGTTGAATTTAAATGAAAGTGTGTCATTACTATTAATAATTTAAATGTTTGGAAGTATAATATGTCATTCCAGTGCCAATTAGCAATTTTCCTGTATTTATAATAAACCTACACTTCATAAATTTTAATGCACCATTATCTACATAAATGCTGGTTTTCTGTGAATATAAAAAATATTGGGAATTGTCACCAGAGCCTTTAATTAAATATGAGCTTGGATAAATAATTTATAGAGGAAATCTCACTAAAAATATTCTTTCCTTCCTACACTTAAAGAAAGGGGGGGGGGAGTTAGTTGGAAGTGACCCCAATGGGAATATCGTCCACCCCCCTCCTGTATTGCAGGACTCACAACACAAGAATCTTCAACAGATGGCCATCTAACCTTTGTTTAAAAGAGAGCCCACCACATTCCAAGGTAGTGCATTCCACTGTACAACAGCTCTTACCACCAGAATGTTCTTCCTATGCTGAGTTGTATCATATTATATCATCAACTTTTGTTCCTTGAGTTCAGGGCCAGATTTAGGTCTGGTGTGGCCCTAAGCTACTGAAGGTAATGGGGCCTTTTATATGTCCAGCTGTCCTTTGTCAACAACAAATTGTCACTGGTTTTTTTTTTGTGTTGAATATATGCTATATGGTAATTTATGGACCTAATAGGTATCTAAAGCCATTTGCACATGCAGAATCTAGGTACCCTATATATAGAAATGAGCAAACCAGTGATATTTTATGGAGCAGGCTAGGCCACAAAACACAACACACTGTTGCTGTATGTAGGTTTTATTTTATTTGTTTTTTTATCATATTTTGGAAATGTACATGCAGTTTGTTAAAATTTTGCCCCCCCCCCAAGAGAGTGGGGCCCTAAGCCATAGCTTGTTTAGCTTATACGTAAATCCGACACTGCTTGTGTTAGATATTATACTCCGTGAATCTCTTGGGCCTTTCCAAATTTCTAAATCTGCTCATCAGAAGAGGGAGTAGCCAACATGGTTCCTGCCCGACTTTCCTAGACCACCACTCCCATCAGCTCCAGCCAGCATGACCAGTGGTCAGTGATGTTGGGAGTTGTAGTCTAGCAACAACTAGAGGGAACCATGTTGGCTTTCCCTTCCCCCAGTTGAACACTATCCCTTTATTTAGGAAAAGGAATGTTTTTGCTCCTGAGTCCATAGTGAGTGCAAATCTCAATCACTTTTGAATGACAAAGCCTTAATTGTAACCCACCTTATTATAACCTTAATCATAAATGCAGCAGCAACACAGCTGACAGACATAGGTTGTCTTGTTTGGGAATGGGTACAAACCCACACAGTGCTTTTCTTCTAGAAAAAAAGGTGACAATACTGTATACCCTTGAGTACTCCCAGAAAAATAGCACTGAGCCCATGGATGATTGCGGGGAGGGGAGAGAGAGAGACAGGAAGTCCAGCCAACAGTCTGGGATGTTGGGGAGGCCTGGAATTGTAGAGGTATATATTAAAGTATGTTGAACACACCATGCCCTGAAGGTGGAGGGAGTTCCATTTAGCAACTGTACTTTGTAGACAGTGATAGATTCAAGCTGCTCTGTGAGTTTATCCAGTTGCACATATTGAGCTTGCAAATTCCACAAATCAGTTTATGCATTGTGGCAAGAATAACTATTCCCCCCCCCCCTCCGTCTTGAGCTTCCTGCCTTTTGACTTTGCTGAGCAACCCAATCTAGCGCTGTGAAGTTTGTGAAATGGCTCTGATAGCTCATCCTGGGTTTGGCCATTACCAGCCTTTTAAAGTGTACATTCTCAGGTGCACACACAATTGCTTCTTTTGGATAGCTGCCATTGCATCCATTATTTCCCTGAGGATTCAGGCCTACCAGGATATTGGTCTTTGTTCTGTTGGCTTTATTATAGATCAGGGATCAGCAAACTTTTTCAGCAGGGGGCCGGTCCACTGTCCCTCAGACCTTGTGGGGGGCCGGACTATATTTTGAAAAATATATATGAACGAATTCCTATGCCCCACAAATAACCCAGAGATGCATTTTAAATAAAAGGACACATTCTACTCATGTAAAAACATGCTGATTCCTGGACCGTCCACGGGCCGGATTTAGAAGGTGATTGGGCCGCATCTGGCCCCCGGGCCGTAGTTTGGGGACCCCTGTTATAGATCAATAACATCATGGAAGAATGGTGTCACATTCAAACTGTGTTCTTCCAGGAAACTGTGGGGTTGTCTGGAAACTTATGAGGGACTGCTTAGTTGTATAATCCCTAATGGCAGCCTTGCTTCCCTGAAGAATAGTTAGGTTGTCATTACCAGTCTTGCCCAGCAACTGCAAAAGAGAGACTGCCTTCTTCCTAGGGGTGTCTTCATAGAATCATAGAGCTGGGAGAGACCACAAGGGCCATCCAGTCCAACCCCCTGCCAAGCAGGAAACACCATCAAAGCATTCCTGACAGATGGCTTTCAAGCCTCCACTTAAAGACCTCCAAAGAAGGAGACTCCACCACACTCCTTGGCAGCAAAGTTCCTTCCGCCGTAGGAGGAGGGGAGATTGTGGGCACCACGAAGCCTACACGTGATGGGGGAAATGGTTGCCATCCCCCCCCCCAAACCCATTGGCTGGCTCCCAGCTGCGACGCTCCCTTGGCGCATCCAATCTGGACGCACCAAAGGGGCGTGGCTCACGGATTTAAGCGAGCACGCGGCAGGGAATCAGCCTCTTTCTTTTCCAGGACCCACAGCTGCTGCGTTTTCCCTCCCACCCTCCCTTTAGGCAGGTCTCTCCTTCCGACATTCCTATGGACCTTGGTTGGTCGCCGTTGAGGGGCCTGGTAGGGATTTTCCCACTTGGCAAATTGGCTCTGGCCTGGTGGTTTTCACCTACCTCATAGCAACTTGTCACAACTTTGGTTTTGGTGGTAGGCATTGGATTATCTCTGAAAGGTTACAAGTGGGGGGGTTGCTGCCATCACCTCCCCCAAAATGCTGAAGGGTACTCCCTTAAGGAGTCCGGGGCGTGACCATGTCCGAAGCCGTGGTAGGTGAGGGCCTAAGGCACGCCCCTAGTGGTGGCCCCGGGGTGAGTTCCTAGTTGATCTGCATCACAGGGCTCACCCAATTGTGGTTAACCCTTCACAGACTGCCAGCAGAGTGGGCTGGAGTCAGATATAGATGGTTAGATCCAATGCCTAAGCCAATACCTTTCTACATCCGTAATCAATAAAGTTGTGGCCTTCTACGCCCATTAACCTTATGCAATGTGTCCTGTGTCTTTATTTATTCCGGGGAGAGTTCGGGGTATCGCCACACAAATTCCCCTGTCGAACAGCTCTTACTGTCAGGAAGGTCTTCCTACTGTTTAGGTGGAATCTTCTTTCTTGTAGCTTGAATCCATTGCTCCGTGTCCGCTTCAGTTCCTGAGCACCACTCCATGTGATATCCAACATTGCTTTTAAGATGTTTTGGTTTTGGTTTGGTGTTGGGGCGGTGATTACCAAGGATGTTGTGGGAGACTTGATATAGATTTATAAAATGATGGTGGTAACACACTTGGCCGGGGGGAGGGGGGATAAGATTTTGTTTGCATTTTGATGAAAAACTACCTAAATCACACCTTTCAAACCACTGTACTGTACAAGCCAAACCACAGGTACAACTGTAGACTAAATTAGGCAGTATTAACTCTCACCTGACTAACTACCTGACTGTGGGGCTATGTGCTGGGCTTGGTGCATCACCAACCGAGCAGGTCTGGCCCTTCCTCCGAAAGAATGTGAGAGCCACTTAACCATGACTTGGGCAATTTCATACAACTTTGAATTCCACCTCTTCTAACTTGGGAACAACATAGGAAGGTGGCAGGAGACCATCTGACTCACCATTGTCTACACTGAGTGGCAGCAGCTGTCTGGGGTGTCTCAGCAGTACCTGGAGGAGATGCCAGAGATTGAAACTGGGGCTTCCTGTTTGCAAAGCAGATTGGCAGCAGGAAGCCCATTCACCACCTTGATCTCCCTTGGAGGAAGAATAGGCACATCATAATATAGGTCCCTGCAGCTTCTTCTTCTCTGGCTGATGGATGGTGTTGGGATAGTCTTCCCATTGCTTTGATGTTCTTCCCCAGTGAATAAGAGGACTTTGGTCTCCTCCCTGTGCTTCCTTTCCCACAATAGCAATAGCAACATAGGAAGCTGTCTTATTCTGAGGGCTCGTCCACACTTACCTTTTGCCCCGTGCTTTCTAGGCAGAGGTCCATGCTCCTCCTCCTCCTCCTCCTCCTCCTCCTCCTCCTCCTCCTCCTCCTCCTCCTCCTCCTCTTCCTCCTCCCCCACCACCACTTTCCCCACTGTCCATGCTGACTGACTGTGGTTCTCCATTATTTTACACAAGGAGTCTTCCCCAGCCCTACCCAGAGATGCTGGAGATTGAACCTAGGACCTTCTGTAGACACAGCAGATGTTTTACTACTGAGCTATGGCCCTTCCCCTAAATAAGCCCTTGCTGATAATGCAAAGGATGCACCTCTCATCATCCAAGCTGCATAATACTGTAGCTTTGAACATAACAGTTCACAGTGCTACTAATGATTGGCTGCACCACTGTAACAATTCATAAATGGAATTGTCCCTCAAGGTTTAAGTGTGACTGTGATTGAAGAAGTAATGATGGAGTGCAGACAAGTACATTTCCCACTTATCAAAGTGCATCATTATTGGCAGTTACTTTTTTATGTTAACACTCCATTATGCTTGTTCGTAACATTGTTATTATGCCCTTTAGATATTTGCAAAATTATACTTGTTCTTCCCTCCTACAAACCTTGTTCCTTCTTCCCTCTCTTTAAGTCTTTAGGTTCAATGCTTGCTTATAATAAAAGCAAAAACAAAACTCATGCCACCATCATTGCTGTCAACCAAAGGAGGGCTGGTTTATTCCCTCTTTTTTGCCTTTATTTGAAGAGTGGATATCTGTGCAGCTGCTGCTAATTCCAAATGCTGATGATTAGTCAAATTATACAAAGTGGATTAATTCAGATATTTCAGGTGGAAATAAATAGGAAGCATGAGAATGCAAGTTACAGTGGGCAGAATAACTTACTTGCATCTTGTTTAATTTTTGGTGATACCTATTTTGTGTGACCTTTTTGAAAGAATCTGTGAAAAGCTGCGTTTAAATGCTACGCATTATTTTATTGTATTTTATTTATTTTTCAATTTGTATACTGCCCTGTATCTGAAGATCCCAGGATACAACATTAAAAACATAATCTACATTGCATAGTAATAATAAAAATAAAAATAAAACAATCACAGCAACAATTAAAATAACAGTCCCTCCCATTTTTAAAAGGCAATAAAATGTATAATGGCCAAAGGCCTGGGTAAAGACATATAATGATGGAATGTGGAATGCTCTTCCCAGGGAGGATTGCCTGGCACCTAAAGACATGTAATGATGGTGGCAGGCAGTCTTCCCTAGGGAGAGCATTCCACAAATGGGGAGCCACCACAGAAAAAGGCCCATTCTGGTGTTGTCACCCTTCAAACCTCTCGGGGAGAGAAGGGCCTTGAATGGCAAATCTTTGCGTCAATTTGTAGGGGAGAAGTGGTCCTTAAGGTATTGAGGTCCTGAGCTGTTTATATAATTGTTTATATAGGTCAGTACCAGCACTATGATCTGGACCCAGAAATTAACTGGCAGCCAGTGCAGTTGGGCCAGGATTGGGGTTATGTGCTCAACAGTATTGCCCCAGTGAGCAACCTGGCTGTCATCAGAATCCATGGCAGAATCCAACCCTGAAAGGGATATGTCCCTGCAAAGTTCTCACTCAGACAACAACATGGAACTGTAAAATCTGGGTGGGATCCTTTTTTAGATGGATTCTGTAACTAATCCTAATGATAATTTAATACTTGCTCTGAGACTCTTGAAGCTTTCAGACACTAAATATGTATTTGGAGGAAGAGGAAGGGCTTGTTAAAAGCTTTAAAAATGAAATGTGCCATACATTGCAGAAAATCCCAGGAGTGCTTTTGCTGCATACTTGCACACTGAATTCACCGCTTCCCTTGCTTTGGTGAGAACCTGAATAAGGCTTACAACTCTAGCACTGTATGTTTAATTAGTAATGTGCTAATTGCTTAATAACAGGACAAATTCATTAAAGCCAAGGACACAAACCCACTTACTGTTCACACCAAGCATCTCATTTGTATAAGAATCTTATAAATTTTAATAGTGGAGCCTCAGCAACATCGGAAACCTACATGGAAAAGAATCAGTGGGAGAAGACCTGTTCCTTAATTATGAAACGGTAAGGAACATGACTTTGAAATGACAATGTTTTCTTTAATTATGCTGCATATTTTGTGTTGGGTATTGCAATGAAATTATGGGCTTGCTAATAAAGTGGACAGGAAAATGGCAAATAATGGAGACAGTGGGCTCAAACAATGACTGCCTTTGGACATAACAAGAAACTATGGTTTACTGAATGACTTGTCACTGACCCCCACCAGCTGAGGAAGTCCCTGTGCCCCTGAGATGCAGGAGCTTGGAAGTGTCAACTTCTGGTTACATTTAGCCACAGTTTAGCATTATAACTATTGCTCAGTGGTTTAACAGCTGTTTTGTGTCTGGAATGTCACAGGTTCAATCCCCAACATTTCCAGATAGGTCTGGGAAGGACTCAAGAAATCCAGTGCCTCTCACTGTAGACAATACTGAGCTATATGGACCAATGTATTGTCACGAGTTGTGGGTGGGGGTAGGCTGTATGCCAGAGACCCTTCTAATTCCAGGATCTAAGGTGCTAAAATCTAAGCAAGGATTCAAATTCTTAATATAGCCAGACAGGTTTATTAGTAATGGCCCTCTAAGAACAAACCATTAAGGTAATAAAGGAAGTGTCTCTGTGACAGACATAAAATGGGTGAGAGGGCCCCTTCCTTAGCTTGCTGGTAGTTAGAAAGACAAAGGACAGAGTTGAATGTGCGAGAGAGGTAGAAGCTGGAAGCTGACAGGCTGGGCAGCTGGGAAGCAGAGTTGTGTGTAAATCCAAGGCTGTGACTATGGAAGAAGCAAGAACCTCTTGGGGCATAGCTGCCAAGTCTTCCGTATTCCCCGGGAAACTCCCGTTTTTCCAGTTGTCCCCAGCCAAAAAAATGAATTTTTTGTTTTTCTCTTGTTTATTCTGGCGCGGCGGCCATTTTGGAACTGGGCGGAGCGTGCTCAGAAGTGACTTTTGATGCTGATTTGCCCAGTTCCAAAATGGCTGCAGTGTGACTTCTGGTGTGGCGGCCATTTTGGAACAGGGCAGAGCAGCATCAAAAGTAGCTTCTGAGCATGCTCCGCCCAGTTCCAAAATGGTGGCAGCGCTACTTCCGGTCTGCTACTTCCGGTCCAGTCCCTTATTTCTCAGGCCGGAACTTGGCAGCTATGTCTTGGGGTGTTAATGCTGCTGACCCCTCCATTGTAGACTCAGGTTGTATATATGTGTAAATAAGCTGTAATTCATAAAGACACCACAGTCTCTCCACTGTCCCTCATTCTGAAGGAAACATGAACCCTGGGTAAGTGCCTGAAACCCTTGGAATATTTCTCCACTCAGAGATTAGGGTGTCATGCAACAGTATAAAGGCAGCTCAGTGTAAGGCAGCACCTTGTGTTCCAATTTGGGAAGATCCATAGTTTAATGGTAGAGCAATTGATTTGCATGCAGAACATCCCAGATTTGACTCCCAGCATCTCTGTGCAGAGTTGGAAGGGACCCTGATCTAGTCAGTCTTCTGACCAGCTGTAAGGGAAGCCCCACATGGAACACATTGCAATAGCCTGAACATGAAGTCACAGTGGCCAAGCTATCATTGTCTGGAAAAGGGTGCAGCTAGCACTCTTGGCCAGGAAGCAAAGAACAATTTAAAGGGTAGCTAGTGATGCCACCTACCCAATGACCACTGCTTAAGAGCCAGGCAAGCCCACCACAACTCATTAGTACATAAAGGAGCCCACTAGAGGATACCTGGGTTAGATGGCTCTAGTTAGATAAGCACAATTTTCTCTCCCACGATCAAAACACACACTTCTGACATTTAAACAGACTTTTTCACAAAAAAGCTAAAGGCATTGAGAAATCACACGTTCAAAAGGACACCCCCCCTTACTCCCCTCCTTTAACTTCTGAGCTAATAAACCAGTCCCCTCCTCCCTCAGGCCATGTTAAAAAGGTCACTCACAAAGTGATTATTTTTAATTTACATAAAGAGTGTATATGAAAGAGAGGAGCAGTATGCTTTTTCTTCCTCTTTTTCTAGAATACTGAGTGAGCACTTATTTAATCTGTTTTTTAATGTCCCTTTCTTTTGAGGCTTCCCACCCTCTCTTACACCTTACATATTTAATTCTGAGCAATTTTTTTAAACATTCATTCAGCTTAAGTGGCTGAAACCTTGAGACTGGGTTCTCTACTCTTTTCCTCTTATCACGTCTTGCACTGAATTTCTTCTTTGTGTTTTCTGTGTGTGTGTGTGTGTGTGTGTGTGTGTGTGTGTGTGTTTCGTGTTGCATGTTCAGAGAAGAAGGAACTTGCTAACCTTGATAATGTCCCTTCTCTTGAGTGGCTGCATGTGGGCAGCTAATGGTGCTGAACTGACTGTTGGCTAAGCACTTCAGCCTCCAGCTGTGATAACTGCAGTTGCTGCCCTGACATCCTGACTTCAACTCTAGATCATTGTTTTGGCTTCTCAGTTAAGTTAATAATTGAGATTTGTGGCTTCATGAAGATGATGGGATGGCCTGGGGATAGCCATGTTGCTATAGATTAGCTGGGCTGATAATTGCAGTTTACAGAATTCAATAATGCTTAAAAGACAGTTTTGAAAAATGTGCAGGGAGGGAGAGGTCCGGAAGAATATGTGTATTATAATAGACATTCCCGATGTCCTCTGTCCTTGGCACACTCTTCAGAAGTCTCAAGTTTGTTAAAGGAAGCCCAGTCGGCAGCCTCCTTGCTGAGCAAGGTTCATGTGCAGCCCACCCCACCCCCGTGGAAGAAGACCTCCTGTGTTGCGTGCCTGCAGCTTTTCAATAGCTCTCCCTCTGAGTTCTGCAATTGCCCCTACACTGTGTTCATTCTAATGCCAGGCAAAGACATGCACCTCTTTGCCCAGGCCTTTGGGGAAGAATGAAGTGCATGGTGATTTATTTATTTTGCTTTTCCTGCCTGTGTTATCTATGAGTATTTTATTTATTTATTTATTTATTTATTTATTTATTTATTAAATGTGGTTTTGAAGTTTATTGTATGCCTCCCTGGGACCCTTGAATATTAGGTGGACTACAAATATATTAAATACCAAAAAATAAAATAAAAAATAAATAAGGGTCAGGCAATAGGAGATGGGCACTAGGTTGGCAACATCCAGGTGCAATGAGGCTGCATGTGCTGCTTCCATTCTCAATCATCCTCATTGTGTTCTGCGGGACAAAGTATGCTTTCAGATTTGCCTCTGAGGCCTCTTCCAGGTTTGAATTCAGTTCTCATTATCTCCACATCGTGGTGTGTGTGTGTGTGTGTGTGTGTGTGTGTGTGTGTGTTTGTGTTTGTGTTTAAAGCCCTCAAGAAAATTTATCACCATTGGAGTGCAAATTAATTCTAATACACACATTGAGTAATTTAGATTGATTACCCACCCTTCACCTAAAGGCTCCAGGGCAGGCTACAGCAATACAAGATGCAGCATAATGCATCTTTGTATGTTATGCTTACTAATATTCAGGGTGGATAAAAATAAATGATTTTTTTAAAAAAATAAAAAAAAATCGGATTTTTTTGATTTAAATCAATTTTTTTGATTTAAATCGATTTTTTTGATTTAAATTGGATTTTTTTTAAATAAAATGCTTTTTGAGGAAAATGTATTACCACCCAAAGGTTATTCCATCATGAAATAAAGATTAGTTTTTTAACTATGTAGAATAAGGTTGTATATGTTTAATTTTGGGGCTAAATAAATTCAATTAATCCATTCACAATGTCATGCTCTTCCAGAGGTTTTTGTAAGATTATTGGGCAGTTTCTCTGCCTACAAGATATTATCGCAGGTGCTTGGTTTACTTTTGCAGTTCTCAAAACTGAATTTGACTCAACAGAGATCACATGCCTCTTCTTCACAGCAAAAATGTTATAACATGAACAGAGTTGAGAAAAAGACCTTAATCCTATTGTTCTACAAACCTATGAATACAGAAACAACCCCTTCAGTGCTAAGTTTCAAGAAGTTCAGTGAATAGAATAGAAACAATATTTTTCTGATTGTTTGGAGTGGACAGTATTTAAGTTTTTCATGTGTAGGCTGGGCTGACAGTCTAAGTTTCTATATATATATATATATATATATATATATATATATATATATATATATATATATATATATTGTTTTTGTTTAGCCAAATTAGTTAACAAACATGGATGTTTGTTTAAACAAATAACATATGCTGTAATGTTATTGTTTCAGTTGAATAAATCTATTTAAATTGTTATTATTAAGGTAAGGATTATTTTTCTCCTTCCTAAGTACAACAGTAAAGTTGTCCAAATATGAATGATTAACCTATTAAACTGGGGATAAAAAACTAATATGAAAAGTTGTTATTCTAAAAATCTTCATCTACTTGCATATTAAAGTTATACCAGCAAGAATTAGTCTTTATGTAGAAAACTATGATTTAAATCAAGCCTTACTGACTAGTGATTTAAATCGTGATTTAAATCGTGATTTAAATCAGTTTGATTTAAATCAAATCCACCCTGCTAATATTTCCATTCTTATGCACACTTTATTCTAGTAGATGCATTTTTGTACACATTACTTGGTGAGACAGCTGCACTGCAAAATTCAGAGAAGTGTGTTTATTTCAGTTTGTTTATTATTTTGGAAAGTGCAAATTAGTTATGTTCACCCTTTAAATGCAAACCATCCCTAGTTACAAGTCCCACTTTTGTTTGTTTGTTTGTAAAAAAAACAAGACTGAGGCCCTTCTTGCACATTTCTGGTAGTTTGCATCAAGGATTTATGAGGAGAAGGTAATGACCAGGTAAATTATACAACAAGTTCCCTCTGCAACTTTCAAGCATTAACCTGAGAAACAAAAGAGAAGGTCTCAATATTCCAAAAGCAATTCATTTGAATTCTGCCCCCCCACCCAGTATTGCGATGTTTACAGCTGACGTAAGCAATTTAAAAAGTAAGCAGGGGGGGGGGCGAGGAGGATATCATTATGTTAAGAGTTTGTTCTCTCACTCAACATTCAAGGGGGATTGTTTAGCTTGGTAAATCATAGCTCTTGGGATCCTCAGTGCACTGTTTTGGAAGGAGAGTCATTTTCCATCCTATTGATAGCACACTGATTTGCTTTATTGGGTTTGACAAGCAAAGCTGTCTTTGCTCTACATGGTCTCTGGGCCAGGCTGGAGTCAGGAAAATTGAGTAAAACGGCATAAAACAGTTTACCTGTCAACTCGGGACTCATTTTACTCAAGACATTAGGCTTGTCTGGAGGTCTGATCTGTTGCTGACCTTTAATAAATAGCAAGACAATAAACACAACCAAAGTTTCACCGGGAGAGGGAGAGAAGGATAAAGAGATTTTTGTCCCTTTTATATTCAGGCAGGGGGTGAGAAACCTTTTTCAGGCGGAGGGCTGTATTTTCTTCAGGGCAACCTCATGAGAGCCACAGTGCCAGTGGTGGAGGCAAAAGTGGGTGGCAGAATTAATGCAGATTTCACTACCAGGAGTTTACCAAGTGGGGCAAAGTTGCTATGCTAGCATTCCGGCATATAGGCTACTGTAGCTTACTGGGAGTGAGAGGTGCTAGTTGGTCAGGAGGTTGGCGTGGTGTAGACAAAGTAGTCTGATCAACAGACTGGTTCTGCTATTGCATTTGCCCGACACCAACCTCCCATTACCTTCCACTCTCCCTTCCGGTAAGCAAGAGTCACCCACTTGCCAGGAAGCTGGTGTTAGCTGCTCTCCCATACTCTGTGAGCTGCTTCTGTCTGTCATCTCACATCATTTCTCCTGAGAGGAGGGCACTGAATCCCTAAGTAACATCAGCAAACTTTATTTCTGATACCCAAACTGCAACACATTTTCATTCTTTCCCTCCCCACCTTTTTCTCCCTCTCCCTTTCTCTCCCTCCCCCCATATACATACCACTTTTCTTGGGTATCTCACCTTCCTAAAATTCTCATGGCTTTCCCACACTCGTGATATCTCTCTATTGCATGTCCCTATGGATGAACCATAACCCAACCATTCTGGGTCAGTAAACCCTCCCAACAAAGGAAGGCCAGTCTGATAAAAGTAGCATTATTTGTGGTGGTGGTTGTTGTATGTTATGAATTGGACTTAATAAGATACCACTGTATGATACCATTTTAAGTGATGCCCATGACTTGGTTTGCCTGTTGTTAGTCTGTGCAAATTACCACTTCTCAGACTCACAGTTGGTGTTTAAATCCATGCACATGACACTAGTCGCAGTCCTTATCCTGTAATTTCATTAAGAAATACTACTGTTTCTTGTAAAGGTAAAGGTAAAGGGACCCCTGACCATTAGGTCCAGCCGTGACCGACTCTGGGGTTGCGCGCTTATCTCGCATTATTGGCTGAGGGAGCCGGCGTACAGCTTCCAGGTCATGTGGCCAGCATGACAAAGCCGCTTCTGGCAAACCAGAGCAGCACATGGAAACGCCGTTTACCTTCCCGCTGTAGCGGTTCCTATTTATCTACTTGCATTTTGACGTGCTTTCGAACTGCTAGGTTGGCAGGAGCTGGGACCAAGCAACGGGAGCTTACCCCGTCACAGGGATTCGAACTGCCGACCTTCTGATAAGCAAGCCCTAGGCTCAGTGGTTTAACCACAGCGCCACCTGGGTCCCTGATACTGTTTCTTGTATTTCCCCTCAAACCAGCATCCATCTAATTTTGAAAATACAAGTCACACTCACTGCTCAGTAAAGCTGAGGTATGTACATTTGAGACAGCCATTACATATGCTCAGATGACAGCACTTGTGCAGGTGGCAGCTTTGTGAATCAGGGCTCAGGAGGCTGCGGGTACTGGAAAACCAAACAGGGAATGCCCATCAGGTGAAGTCATTCCCACCCACCTCTCTAGTGTGTACATCAATGTGTAAATGTGGCTTGAAACACAGTGTGTGGGGGTGTGTGACCTCACTGCATTTTAACAAAACAATGTGAACATATCCTTAATGTGTATCCCAGGCATCCTCAGACTTCGGCCCTCCAGATGTTTTGGCCTACAGTTCCCATCATCCCTGACCACTGGTTCTGTTAGCTAGGGATCATGGGAGTTGTAGGCCAAAACATCTGGAGGGCCGCAGTTTGGGGATGCCCGGTGTATCCTTTTACAACCAGAGGGGGTTTCCTTGCTCAAATTAGAACAAACAAACCATCAGAACCATCAGAACCTGTGAAGTGAAAGCTATTATGTTCCCAGCAAGAAGATGATTCCCACTGCACCCCCTGCAAACTGAAGTCCTTCCCTAAAGCCCTTACAGGTGAATGCATCAAAGTGCTAATGGGCGGTGAGTCAGAACTTGGATCTCCAACCAAAGAAAATCCTTTGCTTTCCAAAGATGATTTTAACCTTCAAGGCCAAATGTAACGGAGCCATATTAAACACACCACACACATTCCACATTCCACCCCCACATGAAATGGATTATTCAGATTAGAGAAGTTGGACTACATTTTGGCTAATATTTATGTAGTAATTTCTATCCCACCGTGAACAGCTCATGAGAGAGAGAGAGAGAGAGAGAGAGAGAGAGAGAGAGAGAGAGAGAGAGAGAGAGAGACCCTTATGCAACTCCTGACAGGAAACCATTTTTTAAAGTAATGTGGAACATTTTGTTTGTTTGTTTGTTTTTAATGTAGATTAATTTAATAGCAATAATAAAATGTTCTTTTTAAACGATGTGGCACAAGCCTGTCCAATTGAATAGGACATCATTAGGAAAGGGATTGAAAATAAAAACTGTTGATTTCATGCATACATACCAGAAAATGAAGACTTCCATCCTTCCGCCTTCTGCTGCTTCAAGAGTTTGATATTTCTGTTATGTTAATGTTACCTCTTATGCTAATCACTGAAAGCAATACATGGCTTAGTGATTCACTGCATCCATCCAGGATCCAAAACAGGCTTGTCTGGGGAGTTATTTAATGTTTTTTTTTAAAAAAAATAAAATAAATAATAAGAATAATAAAAATTGTGCCATTAAGCACTGAGAACTTTATGGCAAATATAAAAGCTTACAATTGTGTTAGAAGAACAGAAATAAAAAGGCAAGACATGAAGTACAGTATAGTAAACTAGGGCCACTTTATTAATTACAGCTTACTTAAGAACAATAGAATTTAAGAACTTCTAAACTTAAAAGCTGTGTAAGAGGAATGAGACCATGTGTGGGAAGCCCTTCTGATACTCTATCAGGCCCCTGTGCCTGTTGTGAATGGGCAAGTCTACCAGCAGGGAGTCAAGCTGGTATTAATCCCATCCCAACTCCTTCCCCCTGCCACCCCCTCAAAACCCCATAATTTGGAGTGGGTGGCACAGGTGGCGGTGAAAAGTTATCCATAGTTATCATGAGGTTGCAAAGCCCAGTGTGCAAGTCTTTGGAATCACTACTCACCTGAAAAATGACTCAGGGTACTTACCATTCTGTGTCCTACTCTTCTATTCCCCGCCCCCACCTGCCAATTTTGAGAGAATTCAATGGCTATGTGCATATTATCCTGGGGCCCAGGGGCGTAGCCAGGATGAAAATCAGGGGGGGGCAAGGGGCGGGGAGCAAGGGGTGGGGAGCAAGGGGCGGGGCCAAGGGGCGGGGCCAAGGGGCGGGGCCGAAATCGAGCTGCTCCGACTCCCTCCTCCCCCTCCGCGATAGGAAGGGACAAGGGGGAGCCAGGATCAGCCCGAAATCGGGCTGCTCCGACTCCCTCCTCCCCCTCCGCGATCGGAAGGGTCGAGGGGGAGCCAGGATCAGCCCGAAATCGGGCTGCTCCGACTCCCTCCTCCCCCTCCGCGATAGGAAGGGACGAGGGGGAGCCAGGATCAGCCCGAAATCAGGCTGCTCCGACTCCCTCCTCCCCCTCCGCGATAGGAAGGGACGAGGGGGAGCCAGGATCAGCCCGAAATCGGGCTGCTCCGACTCCCTCCTCCCCCTCCACGATCGGAAGGGACGAGGGGGAGCCAGGATCAGCCCGAAATCGGGCTGCTCCGATCCCCTCCTCCCCCTCTGCAATCGCTGGGGCAGGTGGAGGGAAAGCCCCAGAGCCGCGCAAAGCGGTTGCCTGGCTTTCCCTCCGCCCGCCCCACAGCCAGCCGGCTAGAAGGGACGTCTCCCTTCTCCCTTGCTGGCTGTGGGGCGGAGGGAGGGAAAGCCAGCCAAACGCTTTGCGCGGCTCTGGTGCTTTCCCGCCGCCCGCCCCACAGCCAGCCAGGGAGAAGGGAGACGGCACCGGGCGGGCAGTGGGGCAGGCTGGCCAGTGGCCCTGCTTCTAGGGGGGCAATTGCCCCCTCCTGCCCCCCCTGCCTACGCCCATGCTGGGGCCCCAGAGCTGCAGGCAAATGGGGTTTCAGAGGTGTTCCCCACAGCCCAGGGAACAGGTCTTGGGATCAACCCATCACTGTGAAAGGTGCTTAAAGTGTGTCACCTGGCTGAAAACATAACTGTTCCCCCTTCCCACACCCAACTGCAAAATAGGCTCTGATGTGGATCAACCCTCATACTATGTACAAACTGAACATTCTGCTGCAGCGCATCACTTGGAGGGGTCCCCCCACCCCCACCTCTGGCTAATATCCCCCCAGGCTAGTACCAAGGAGAACCAGGGCTTATCAAGAAACTACAGGATAGATATGCATTGTGGCTAAGGTCATGTGAACCCAACTAAAATACCAGCAGTAGGAGAGCCTTGGAGCCAGAATAAACAGTATTGCGAACACATTCTAGAATGCATCATTACAAACTAGTAAAAAGCTAGTTTATCCCAAATACCTAGGTATTCAATGAATTCATGAGTATATAGTTCCTTGTTACAAGTTAAAAGAAGATTGCCTGTGATTTGATGCTTTTGCTAGTCTTCCATTGACTCCTATTACTGCCCTCTGATAAAGAGAGCCTATGAAAGCTTATGGTGCAATATATTTGTTGGTCTTTAAGGTGCTACAAAACTCTTCATTGTTGCAACAGCCTGCCCCTCTTTCCCCTCTGGAATTCATTTCAGGGAGGCTTGCAAAGGAGAATTTCTGCATGGATTTGTGCTTTGGTGCTATGGCTGTAAGCAGAATGCATTTGGAAATGTCATCATGCTCTCTGGTGGATAATTTAGTAATAAATATCTGAGATATCGGTCAATACAACCCGGTTTTATACCCTGTTTTTTAACGTAATTGAGTGCTGCAAAGTTGGAAGAAGTTGTAGGCCAGCAAAAGTGTTTATCGATTGGAGAGCTGGACTTCCCCCACCCCCTTTTCTTTCTCTGTGCAACACTGAAAGAATGTATAAAGCTGTACATTACTAGAATTTGATCACTTAGCCTTTGTACTTGCAAGCTTTTGTATGTGGGTGAAAAACAACAACCCCTGAGGTGTCATATTGTGCAGATTTCTGCTGTGGGTCAAAGAAGGCCATTGTTTATCTTTATACTACATATGGAAAGGTGCAGCTATGGATTTCAGTGGGATTACTCTTGCAAGAAGCAGCTTGAGGATTGGAATCTCTTTATGTATCTGAAGATTGATCCACATATTTCTATTTCTCTGAAAAAGATACACCTTTTAAAAAACTATATTTTAGAACTAGCTGACCACAAAGTCAATTTGGTCCGCCCTTCATATACTCCAGATATAATGAACAGCCTTACCACTTAGACGTTACAGGCGCTGTGTTCCTTTGCCAATGATGTCAGCAGGAAGTCACTCATTAATATATGGTCAAAGCAGGATAACAACAACATTATTACAATTTGTTAATTCCAATATTGATTCTGGGGAAGCAAGATCTGGCTACCCAAAACAATACAAAGCTTTTGTATTATTTTACTGCATTGTTCCTTGCTACCCTGTGTCCCTTTGGGAGGAAGGGCAGGGCAGAAATACTGTAGAATGAAACCTTCTGTTTTCAGTCCCTGCAATGGTTGGCTACTCCTGGGGCCCATTATGTTATCCCTTGTATCAAGGGTGATTACCCCCCACACACCCCAGCCAGAAAACCAGAAAAGGACCTTCAAACATTTTTTTTCCTGACCCTCCCAAGACCTCGCTCACAACAAAGAGTGGGGAGATGGGCATTAGCCCTCTCCGCATCTGATCTGCATGATTAATTGAGGAGGGCTCTGAGCAGGTGGGTGCTAGGTGAGGAGACTATACCTACTACTGGCATGTCCAGTCCCCCCGTAGACTTGGATCTACTGGGAGAGATCTCTAGGTGAATTGCAGTAGATCAACAATGATTTATGACTCCGAATAGTTGAAAGGAATGCTTGCAATGGCTGGTATGGATTTGTGCATGGAAAGGCCCATGGGCTCAGGTAGGTTATGATATTTAATTTATTTGATTTTTAATTTCCATTTACACAAGTGGGCAACATAATACAGTCGTACCTTGGAAGTCAAATGGAATCTGTTCCAGAAGTCCGTTCGACTTCCAAAACGTCCGGAAACTGGAAGCTCCTGCAGCCAATCGGAACCTACGGAACCCGCTTCGGACATTCAGGTTCCAAAGAGAGTTCACAAACTGGAACACTCACTTTCGGGTTTGCGGTGTTCAGGAGCCAAAATGTTCGACTCGCAAGGCATTCGACTTCTGAGATATGACTTTTATGAATAAATGCACCCCTAGCCAACCTAGTTTTCTAAAGCCCCTCAACCTCACCATCCAGAGGTGACTCTTGGGTCCCATCACCATTTAAAGCACACTCATAGCACTTTAATAACCAAGGCTTCCCCCAAGGAATCCTGGGAACCAGTGCTATTTTTCTAGAAAAAGAGGTGCCAGAACTCACCATGAACAAACATTTCCCTCATTCTCTTGGAATGACAATGGTGCCCACCTGAGAGGTGCTGGAACTGTGTTCTGGCAAGTTCTGGCTGGGGAAAAAGCCCTGCTGGGAATCAAAGTTTGTTATGGGTGCTTGGGAATTGTAGCTCTGTGAGTGGTAAACTAAGGGCTAAGTTAATCTGTTTCAGTTTCTGGGAAAAATTTTTAGTGGAAAATCCTTTAAAAACTGCCCAGAAATACATTCTTTAAAAAATAAGAAAGGTTTTTTTAAGGGTTTTTTTTAGGGTTGTAGACTGCCATGCCTTTTCCCCATCCTTTCCCCCTTTTTAAAACCTCTAAAATAAGATGTCCAACCCCCACAACCTCAGCAGCCAGCATGTATGACTCCTTGCTGCTGCATGCTGTGGCTGCACATTTTGTTGACATCCCATTTCTCTGGGCGGGAATTGTACAGGAAGAAAGAAAAGCTATACATGGCGGTACACACCAGGGAGCCAGCATTTCTTTGCAACTTCCTTCCTTCATTGGTAATGGACGACTGGCATGCTTCTGTGGGCACTGAAACAAGCTCCAATAAATCCTACCAACATTTTAGGTACAGCTTCTTCTTCTCTGGTTCTGTGAATTATCCAGGATTTATATACTCTTTTCCTCCTGCCACCACCCAGTTTTTGTTTATGACTTTTTGTCTGAAGTGAGTCTTTTAACCTTAATAGCCCGAATTGCCACACCTCAAACCACACCCCCTACCATTCCAAGCTTCCTTTATTAGCTTGGAGCTCAGATTCTGCTGTGCCCAGCTTTAAGTGTTACCCTCTTCACTGTGCCATATCTCTTTGAAATTGTACTCCTGAAAGGGGATAAATAAGAATCCTTTTAAATTCACAATAGAGATTTCTTTAGTGAACAGGTACTCCACTATTCCTGTTGCCTTGGGATATCCTGCTATGAAGCAGGATATCAGATGCTGTACAGGTGCATATGAATGAAATATTTATATTACTAAGCATGCTTCTGAAATAGTTCACTTTGTGGCCATGCCAGGTTCCCACAAATTCCCCTCTGTCTCTGAGCAGGCTGCTCTGTTCACATGGGCGCCATGAATAACCATGATTATCCAGACAATCTCTACCCACCATATATTTTGGAAGGTTGTTAGTTCACTATGCATTTGCACACTTCTTAAGACACCAGAACCATATTTTGCACGATGGTTCCTGACATTTAGGAGCATGGCTGGAGGGTGTCTGAGTTTTTCTTTAATATTTGGTTTAATAAAGTAGTGTTTATCCTTATTGCTGAAAAATTAACACATAAATTAAGGGTATCTTGGAATACAGCTAAACCTATGGATTTTGCCTCCATTTGAGGACATTTGTTATTCATATGACAAGTCAATCACAGTAATGTCAAGTCCTGATGAAATATGACTTTATTTGGTATTCATAACACTTGTTTTCTAGTCTCTTCGTATCAGGTCGTTTTTTGTTGAAACATCTAATTTACTGTGTAATCTCTTGAGAATGTGCTTTATTTTACGTAGCAATGAATGGCTATGAACCCAGTTTTTTGTTTCATATACGGTAGTTTTCTCTCTTTTTTGTTATTAAAGTTTTTAATTTTAAAAGGATTAAGGAGCAGGTTTTCATCCATGTTTAAACACAATTGGACACCCTTTTGAACCAAGATGGTGGATCAAACCTTTCAAAACTGCACAGATCTTAAGCACTCATTTCAAAACTGCGCTAATTTCTTTTGTTTCTTGGGACCAATAAGAGCGGGCAAGGTAGTCTCCTATTTAGGGCAGTTCCACCCCGGTTATCCATCTTGTTTAGCTTTGCAGCACCCACATTCACTTCCACTAAAATATGGGCTTCACCTGATCACCCTTTGTGGGTTGAGTAAGAACTTTGGGGGAGCTGCTGATAGTCTCTTGGGATTCCCTGCTTTCACCTGCTTCATACTGTGGAGAATCTTTTACTTTATTTTATTTGGTTGATTGGCATTCAGTTTGGGCAGGTAAAGAAAGGTCAGGTCTGAAGTTAAAGATTTATTTTAAAACCATCGAAGTTGATGGCCATTACTGTCTCCTTTGCAAGTGAATGCCATAGTTTAACTCTGCACTGCATGGCAAAATACTTTGGTTTGGCCGTCCTGAACTGTCCATCAACATTAAACATCATTGGATGTCCATGAGCTCTAGCATTGTCAGACTTCAATAAACACATTCCAGCTGGACAAAAGCACTCAAAGACACTGCAAAGCAGGGTCAGTTAGGGTCAGTGCCTGATGAGAGTCCTCCTGAGGGCCAGATGCAGATAGTTGGGGGCACCTATTAGTCATGGACCTGCAGTCCCCCATCTCTGGGGGGTGGGCCAGTTCATGTGGGAATGTTGAGGGAAGGGGCAACGTGTTTCCCTACCAGTGCCTTTTTTCTGGAGGTACTCACAGGTACTGGCACCTTTTTTTCTAGAAGAAGAACACTAGTGGAAAATATGGCAATAATTGCAATAACTTCATGGTGAGTACTGGCACCTTTTTTTCTAGAAGAAAAGCACTGGTCCCTATGCATCCCAAACATACCGCCCCATTTGTTAAGTCTGTGGCAACCAGAGGTGAGTCATGAACTGGGAACCAGGGGCTATGAGACAAGCTAGTGGTCAGAACCAAAGACCGAGGCAAAACCAAACTAGGACAAACCAGAAGACAAAGAATGAAAAATACAGGAACAAGTCAGGAAAAAATGTGTTGCCCAATTACCCCTCTGTTTCACTAGTATTACAAGTATACATATGCTGATATGGCTGCATTTTTTTTAAAAAAAAAAAATTCCTTGACCTGTCCTCTTTAATCTGTAGTAAGTCTTACCCGACATAATTGCTCTGACTACACAATAACAAACCTTTCACATTTCCTAAACAATGAACAATCTTTGCTCGTGATTTACAGCAGAAATATTGAGTGCAGGGAACATTGCTATCTAGATACCGGTAGTTAAATGAAACTTCAGTGTCAACAATTTATAGCACTAAACTTACTGTGCTCATCTTCTAATTTATCTGCCTTATTATTGACCCAGGCCTGATTCGTGTATTAGATGCAGAGATTCTCCTTATTGCATACTTCTGAAGCCAGCAAATCTTAACTAAACTAACAACAACAACAAAAAGGATTGGTTCTTTGCCATGGAAAATATATAAACATTGAAAGCATTAATTTGATAACATTTGTAGAACTGCAACCCAGCACAGAACTGTTAACCAGTTTATCTGTATTTGATTCGTAATGCTAGGTGATTCAACACATGTGAAAACATATTCGTTTAAAACAGCAGATTAGATTTTGGGGGCTATTTGAACACCATAACAAACCATGACATTCTGTTAAGTGTGTTATCTTCAAACCTTCCTAATTTCCTGATATCCTCCTTGGTTTCCTATTTCACTGCAAAATATGGTTTGGCTTTAGAACCAAACTGAGTAAACTGGGGGATATTTAATGCTTGCAGAGTAGAATTGAAAAACACAGCCAGAATGTGTTTCCAGTTCTTGATTATTATTACAGTATTTTTAGATGGGCCTCCATACATGAGGACTGGAAGTGGCCAATGTAGTACCAAAAAGAGGGGGGCAGGAGTGCAGGAAGTTACAAGCCAGTAAGTTTACTATATATATATATATATATATATATATATATATATATATATATATATATATATATATATATTGGGGGGCATAAATATTTATTAAATATAAAACATCATTCTAAAGCATATATGCTGAAGGCATATTGAAAAAAAAGACATCCCAAAGAAGGATTGGTATAGCTTCTCCAGTAGTAAACTTTATCTTGCTAAGCCTCTGAAGTTCTATGAGAGTAGCAATGAGCTTCTGGAGAGGGACAATCAAGTGAAAAATGCCTGGTTGTTAAATTTCAGAAATAATCCTCTTTTCCAGAAAGCTGGAAAAGGTGCAAAAAAGGGAACTCCCTGTAAGAAAATTGAGGCCTTTGGAGTGAGAAAACCAACAACGAGTAATGGGGCAGGGACATGACAAGAAATGTAAAACATTAAGCATGGTGTGTAGAAAGTTTTAAGGAGAAGTTTATTCTCCCTCATAATTCTAAAACCAGGGGTCACCTAGAAAAGGTCAGTGTTGAGAGATCTGGGACCAGCAAAAGAAAATACTTATTCACATGGTGCATAATTAAACTATGAAATTGGCTTCCACAAGAATTGTTGACAGCCACCAACTTGACAGCTTTAAAACGGGATTTGACAAATTAATGGAGGACAAGGCTACCCATGGCTGCTAGTCATAATGGATTATCCTGCTCTTTGCACAAAGGATAGTGACCAAAGCTCTTGATCTAGAACAAACTCAAAGCCTCTGTTGCCTGAGAGCATGGTCTCCAAACCTTTGTGTAAAATCTGATCTGGGACTCCTCCAGACACTGATGAAATAGAACACACACAAAACATGGATTCCCTAACATTACATATGTGCTGTATATTACATTGAGGATCAGAAGTGCTGGTACTCTGCAAACTAGTTGCTGGGAAACAAAACCAGGAGAGGGGTGTTGCATTTATTTCTTGTTGAGCGCTGAACCAATAGGCCTTTTATTTGATCCAGCAGGGCTCTCATTCTTAAAACCTTGAAGCATGCAGAGGGGATATGTAGGCAACTTGTTAGTTTCACAGAAGACATATGAGGTCAAAAGAACCCAGGTGTGCCTTGTGTTTAGTTGCTTATTTGTATTTTAAAATTGTTTCAGTACTGTTTCTGTAAGCTGCTATAACTCTATGTTTCATTGCAACTGACATGAAAGCAGTCTAAACATTCAACATTGATTAGCATCTTAATTAGGTTTTGGTACTTTGCTTGTTTGTTTGTTGTAAGCAGCAATAAGTCACTAGCTACAATGCAGATGTGAAGACTTCTGATCAGCTGACAGTAATTGCATTTACAGATGCTGTATGAGCTGAATGTACTCTTAAAGAATATTGCTCTTAAATACTGCACAGGTTATATTTTATTTTATTTGCAACATCCATTTTAAAGGGGAAAGGGGAAACTTGGCTGCACAATTGTTAAGAATCTGTTCCTCTATTTTTGCACTGATTTCAGTTTAAAGTACAATTAAGATGATAAGGGCTGCTCCCTACACGTTTGCGCAAACTAAACTCAAAACAACATAGTTTTGAATACCACCCCAATCTTTGAGCAATGAGAGATTCCAGGAGTTACAGGCAGTTACATGGGGTTTGGTTTCCTTGGAATGAGGGCAGCAGATATATGCCTTATTTAAACATATACACAACCCGAGCCTAAGATGGAAAGGCTTTCAACATTAGCACCCCAAAAGATTTTGCTTCTCCCATAGTCACAGGATTGGAATCAAAAATAAAGCAAGCATGGCTCTGACTCCCAACTTCTGCCAGCAGCCTACTCTCACCTCTCACATACTCTGGTGGTCCTTAGATGGCAACTATGGCCATTCTTTCACAAAGGAATTTGCCTGACTAGTTAAACAATGGAATCTGCAATTAGATTTTAACCCTTCCTAAACCAGGAAGGACCCCATAAACCAGGAAGGACTCAAGTGTCATGCAGGCTACCTCCCCTCCACAAGAAAGTCATAATACTACACTGCTCTAAAACTATTGCCCACATTTGCTTATTTTCCTTATGAGTGTGTAAAAAAAAAAAATCAGATCTGGCTGTAAAATTGTAAAAGAACATGTGTTCAAAAGCGGCAATGAGGAAATGTGAGGAAATGGATAAATGTTTATAATACTTGGGCTGAAATCCTGCCCACAGTTAATAGTTCCATGGAAATCAAATATCTTGCTGAATGCAGTCTAACTAGCATTATGGGATGCTTCCTTCATGCACTGCTCAAGAAATTCTGCTCAACTTATCACAACTCATTTATCCCCCCCCCCCTTGAAATTCCTGAGATCCTCTCACCAATAGCAACCTCCAAAATCCCCTTGAAATGTTCGAGCAGAAAAAGCAAGGGGCTCCCATGAGGCATATTATCAGTTCTGTTGAAACTCTTACATTCCCCTTGAAATCCCTGTGATGTTTTACCCAAAGCAGGAACCACCAAATGGGCCTTGAGTTTTTGTGCAGTGTGTTTTTGGGTGGGGGGCTGCATGTTTCAATGCTTTCACTTCAGAGTCCTTGAAATGATAAAATATCACCCTGGCTTACTTGGAAGAAGCTCGGGATACAAATGTCTAAGCAGGAAAGAAGGCTGAGCCTGAAACATAATGGTGAGCTAAATTCTCTCTATCCTTTCCACCAATTGAAACAGATATTCTACGGTGCTCTTCCAAAGGGATGTTATGGGATCCCCCGAGAAATAGGAAACTAGCAAACTGCAGCATTTCAGAGAAGGCTCTATAGTCCCAGGAGTCTTTGGTTCCCCCTGAAAAAAATTATGGCAATGGTAGTTTACTCTTCTCAGAGCTACAATTCCTGGCACCCTTAATATACTACAGTCTCTAGGAATCCTGTATGGTGTGGATGTGACCAGAAAGGATTGTCATTCTTGACAATCCGCATAAATGTGGACAGCATGACTATGAGCTGTTTTATGACCATGTGTTAATTTTAATTACCATACTTTTCCAAGTATGTTGTTGTTTAGTCATGTCCGACTCTTCGTGACCCCATGGACCATAGCACTCCAGGCACTCCTGTCTTCCACTGCCTCCCTCCAAGTATAAGACGAGCTTTTTTATTTAAAAATCATGTGGAAAAATTGGGGTGGTCTTATACATGGATATTGCAGAGGGTGGACTGGTTATAGGCTCTTGCTGTGAGCAGGCGATTTTCAACAGCAATCGGGCTGATGATTGGTGGCTTCAGCAGCGCTTGCTATTGTCAGCGTGGTTCAGATGGGTGAGTGATTTTAGGCACACACACCCCAAAAAAGCTGCAAAACTGATGGCAATCCCCTCCCAAAAAAGGTCAACAACTCTGGGCAATCCTCCCCATTTTCTTAATTAGGAGTCCCCCCAAAATAGGGGGTGTCTTATACATTGGGGCGTGTTATACACTGAAAAATATGGTAATTATTTTTAACTGTTATATGCCACTTTATAATAATGATTTCAAGGTGCTTTGCAAAACAACAACAACAACAGAAACATACACACAAAAACACCAGTACAATGACAAACACACACAAAAGTACCACTTTAAAATATTGCATTCCCCAAACACAGATCTCCCTCAGTTCATAAGTGCCATTCTACAAAACGATGCATGATTGAATTGCTCTGTCATAAGTCAATCATCTCCCCCAGACCCACACACGCCAACTGTAATCTGCTTCAGAATAAGCCAGAGAATGTTTCCCATAAATCACAATAACGTTTGCAACAGAATCTACTTTAATAGGCTTGCCTCCTATCATATTGTTGGATCATTAGATGGAGTGTAGACCAAAATCATCCAGTCCTAATCCTCCAGGCATAGAGGGCCCCCATGTGTTTGTTCTGTAAATGCACTGCTAATTGATGCTCCTATTTCCTTTTCTCAAAGGGAAGCTGTTTTCTGTTTAGGCAGCCATTTAATGCATTGAATGCACAGGTCACTCTGTGCATTCTGACACTGCACATGAGTTCGAACAATCTGCAGATGTGTTAGATTCCTAACCAACTCAAAGCATCACAGCGGCAGTCAGTGAATCAACTCATTACAATTCAAATTATTAATTTTTTTCTTAGGGGCAGAAAAAAATTATCAAAATGATTTTATTTATTTAAATCTATTGTATTTATATCCAACCTTTTTCTCCAAGGAGCTCAAGGCGATACACATTGTCTCCCACTTCCCAACATCTCATTTAATCCCTTATCTGAAGAGCACAGTTGTTGGGCAGGGGCATAGTGGGATACCCTTAGATACTCTGGTTGCTTTTTTGTTGTTGTTGTTTTAAATGGAAGTATCATTTCAGTGCTCCTTCCTTAGTGTGGTGGAACAGATTCCTAGCTCAGTTGAGCCTAAGGAAGACAAAAGGAAGCCTAACACCAGCTAGCTATTTCCCCACCACCACCTTTTCCCGCTCAGTTTTCAACAAGCTTAGAAGAACCCCTCCCTGACTTATCCTTGACCCTTCAGTGCTGTCTCCAAGCTGAAGTACCAGTTCCTTGCTTGCTCTCTAGTTTCATCATCAATGCCATCGCCTGTGAAAAAGGACACACACACACACACACACACACACACACACACACACACACGACTTTTCACCTGGCAACAAGGCTAGGATTAAGAACAGAACAACATAACAGCCAAAGAGCCCATCTAGTCCAGCATCCTTTTCTCACACTGGCCAACCAGATACCCCAACAAGGAAACAAGTAAGCAGGACCAGAGTGCAACAGCAGTGAACTTCCCAGCTGTGATTCCCAGCAGCGAGTAATTCAGAGGACTACTGCTGTAGATAGTGTAGATAGAATATAGGCATTGAGGATACTGATAGCCTTACTCTCCATTAATTTATCCAACCCTCTTTTTGAAGCCATCTAAGCTGGTGGCCATCACTACATCTTGTGGTATTAAATTTCATAGTTCAGTATGAACTTTTGCCTGTCCTGAATCTTCCAACATTCAAGTTCATTCAATGGATTTAAGTTTTATTATTGAGAGAGAGGGAGAGGGGAATATCTCCTCTATCCTCTTTCTCCACACCCTGCAGAGTTACATACGGTACACTTCTATCATGTCTCCCTACATCATTCCTGCCACCCCCCTGCCAAACAAAATCACAAAGTTGTAAAGTTTTCTCTTCCACTCTTGGTTATGGAAACACCTCCACATTTTTAGGCCTGATATTAATGTTTGTGGGCTTTTTAAAACAAAAAAACCCCATTGCTCTTCTGTATAATATTAGATCCTCTTTGAACACAACTCTGTTTCCCCTAATCATGTTATTAGTCTTATTACCTGATAAGCACCAACATAGTTAACCAGCGTTAATTCCACTATATTTCTCATTACCGTGCCACACAAGGGGCTGCTGCTGCATCCTAATGATTCTTCAGAATGTTTGAAGCTTTGGGACTTATTTCATCTTCGAATAAGCCCTGCCAACATCCAGTATCTTGAGGAAGGAAGTCTTGGCCTAGCCAATCTGTGCATTTGCTGTAGTAAATCCCCTAGTGCATGACAACCATAGAATCATAGATTTGGAAGGGAAACCAAGGGTCATCTAGTCCAACCCCCTGCAATGTGGAGGAGCTTACAGCAGTAACACCCCAAAAGGTCTTGCTTCTTCCATCGTCAAAGCTTTACATCCAGCCTAATCTAATCTGATTCTCAGCCTGCAGCCTGTTTTTAGCTCAGCTCTCACACAACTCAGTGCATGGAAAGCAGATGTTCTGCCACTGAGCTATGGCATTTCTCAATGAAATTGTGTGCCTCAGATTTCTAGTCTGTGAGTAAACAAGGAAGCTGCCCAGCTGGTGAATGAGTGGAGAAGACAACTGTACTCCAACAACATCTGGAGGCTATAGATTCCTAATTCTAGATAACACATGCAACTGGGTTCACAGAATCAACTTGTTCAATCATTGGAGTGTCCAGTGTGCTGGTCTCCTGGAGCTTTCCCCTCCCCGCCACTGTATGCTGATTCTTCCTAACTTCAGTGCGTACTGCTGCCTTTTCAAGGTCCACCTTGAGTTTTGAGGATCCTGGTGACAGTCTTATTCTCTGAGGATGTTTCATCCAATTTGAAGAGTTGGCTGGCCTTTACACTTAGAGCTTTCCCCAACATCTCTCTAGAATTTGAACACCCACTGTATCCATCAATCAGTGCCTCTCCTACAGCCAACAGTGGTTTGCAACCAACCTCAGAGCAATAGTAAAACAGCAATATATAGCAAGTATAAAATTACAATGTAATGAAAGGTTATTAATTGAACTAAAATTAAACTGATTTATGGTTTACACTGTTTATCTGACAACCATATTTGTAACTTCTTTACCTCATACATACATACAAGAAATAAAGAAATAAAAGTCAGTCCCATGTTGCAGTGGAAAATTAAAGATGAACCACGAGTCTTAAAATGCTGCAGTAGTTTTTAGACATCTAATTGTTTTATGGGGAAATGGTATCCCTCAAACCAAGTTGATTATGCTGGTGTGCTCCGTATGTTTCACATTCAATATAAATGGTTATTTAAATAATGAGATTGTAAAGTCATTCCTATCACAAACAATCTAAAAATAGCGCCCCTTACATATTCCATCAAAGTCTTTCCTTCTCCTGATCTTCCTAATTGATAGATACAAATGCTAAGTGTGTGTGTGTGTGTGTGTGTGTGTGTGTGTGTGTGCTTCATCAATATAAATGATTATTACATTATGAAAATTGTTAAGGCTACCAACTGCACTAATAAGGTGATCAGAGCTACACACTTCGCCTTGAGAACACTTGCTAAAACTCTACCAAACTTGTGTTGTTACTGTCATGTATAAATGTCATAGTGAGAGCTGTTTTGTAGCAATTAAAATTAGGCTTTGCAATTTATTGTGTCCGTTTAGCTCTGCCTGAGATAGGTTTGGGGGAAGAGCTCTATTAAAAAGCATCCACCTAAACTAGAAACCTTGCTTTCGCACATTCAACCAAGATAATAAATGGATAATTGTTTGTAATGCCGGCCTAAGATACCCTGATCTGTTTGTCAGTTTGCAATAGAGCTTTTTTTGTCCTCTCCTCTGCTTCGTCTTTAAACTGCCTTGTGTTTCTCACCTCACACCTTTTGGGGAGGAAACACACCCACATACTTTTACAATTAAGTGATCATATGCATATGTGTTTGCATGTGAAAACCTGAAATCCTGTAGACACTTAATTGGGAATATAAGCCATACTATCCTCAATGGGACTTCCTTCCATAGCTGCCAAGTTTTCCCTTTTCTCGCGAGAAAGCCTATTCAGCATAAGGGAATTTCCCTTTAAAAAAGGGAGAACTTGGCAGCTATGCTTCCTTCTCTATGTGTGTGCACGTGTGACATGCACACAAATACTCTGAATCAATTTTGAAGCCATTTATTGTATTCCTACACACAAAACTTATAATGCAATTTAAGTAGTTTCTTGGATTAAACCCGTTTTAACTTTCTGCCTGCCTGCCTCCTGTTCAGTTAGTATTGCTCTTTGTTGTTGTTGTTGTTTAGTGGTTTAGTCGTGTCCGACTCTTCATGACCCCATGGACCATAGCACGCCAGGCACTCCTGTCTTCCACTGCCTCCCGCAATTTGGTCAAACTCATGTCCGTAGCTTCGAGAACACTGTCCAACCATCTCGTCCTCTGTCGTCCCCTTCTCCTAATGCCCTCAATCTTTCCCAACATCAGGGTCTTTTCCAGGGATTCTTCTCTTCTCATGAGGTGGCCAAAGTATTGGAGCCTCAGCTTCACGATCTGTCCTCCCAGTGAGCACTCAGGGCTGATTTCCTTAAGAATGGATAGGTTTGATCTTCTTGCAGTCCATGGGACTCTCAAGAGTCTCCTCCAGCCCCATAATTCAAAAGCATCAATTCTTCGGTGATCAGCATTCTTTATGGTCCAGCTCTCACTTCCATACATCACTACTGGGAAAACCATAGCTTTAACTATACAGACCTTTATATACTTTTATATGCCTGTTCTCTTTGTCCATGGAGTTTTCTTGGCTTAAAGCCCTAAACAGTGCCCGGACACTGAGGTCTAGCTCCGAGGGCCTTCTGGCGGTTCCCTCATTACGAGAAGCCAAGTTACAGGGAACCAGGCAGAGGGCCTTCTCGGTAGTGGCACCCAGCCTGTGGAATGCCCTCCCACTAGAGGTCAAAGAGAACAACAATTACCAGACCTTTAGGAGGCATCTCAAGGCAGCCCTGTTTAGGGAAGCTTTTAATGTTTGATGGATTTCTGTATTTTAGAATTTCTGTTTTCTTGGAAGCCGCCCAGAGTGGCTGGGGGAACCCGGCCAGATGGGCGGGGTATAAATAATAAATTATTATTATTATTATTATTGGCTTGCCAGTTGGAGTGGCTTGCCAGTTCCTTCTCCAGGTGGATCACGTTTAGTCAAAACTCTCCACTATAACCTGTCCATCTTGGGTGGCCCTGCATGGCATAGCTCATAGCTTCTCTGAGTTATTCAAGCCCCTTCGCCACGACAAGGCATTGATCCATGAAGGGGAGTATTGCTCTTAGTCTTAGCTAAAAAATCAGACATGAGCAAGCACTTTGGATTCTTCATGCTGTACTGCAAAGTAAATAAATAATGCCACATGGGCTTTGCATGGACAGACACCTACACTCACACAGAGGAGGAGTCATGCAGAATGTAGGTGTGTTTTTCTTCCCTCCTTTTTTCTTCTTTTTAATCTACCTCAGTAATGGGAGGATATTGCTTAAATATAGATACACCTCTGCATAAAGAATAAAATGTATGATACAGGTTGTCCCATAAATGCTATGTGAGTAATGCAGACATGGCATAAATAATTGGGAGTGCTTACATCCTGCCTCCAGATATTTTACTGCTCCTGAGTTAGAATTGGTTGTCAAGTGCAAGGCAGGGAAGACTGTGCAAGGTGCCCTATTCTGTCATGTGGTAGGTATTTAATGCTTGGAAGAACAAGGAAGGGACATGTGCAGAGGGAGGGACACACACACACACACACACACACACACACACAGCTTGAGGGGGAACAATCTGATGATGGGATGGACAATTCTAGCAAACATTTAAAACATGGTGAAGGGGGCATAGGAGAGAAGATTAGCCAGAGCACCCTTGGTTTGGGCCCAGCTCTGGTGACCCTTTCAATTCTCTGTGTGCATCCCCCCTATTCCCCCCCTTTGTTTTTCCTTGTTGTTTGGAGTCTTTCCTGGAGCCGCAGAGGTACATCTTAGAAACACCTGATGCGACCATTGTGAAGGCAAACGGGAGGGAGGGAGAGGCGAGAGCAAGAAGGCAGGCAGGCAGCAAGCGTGCACTGAGCCCGACAGATGTCTGTATTCATTGATATTGCTGGCACGTGGGGGCCGTTTGCTGGTTCCCCTTACTTCTCCGGTGCTCTCCCGGAGAGGAAAGAAGAGGCGCTTTGCAGCCGACGATGAGATCTTGGCAGTTAATTGCAGTCGTGGGAGATGCCCTTCAGGTAAGGGAGGGAAGGAGGATTACTCAAACAATTTGACGAGGAGAAGCAGGAGACCCCCGGGGGTGGGGGTGGGGGTCGTGCACAGATCATAAAGGCATCCCTAGCAAACGTTGGAAAGTATAGGCATGTAACACGCTGGCGGAGGTGGCTTGGAGTGGAGGTGTGTGCGTGTTTGGCGATGGGGAGGAGGGGGAAGAGATGCACACATGGGCATGTTAGGCTGCTGTTGTTCTGTAGCTGCCTTACTGTGGCGTGCCAAACATTAATGCAGAGGATGTTTTGTGTGTCTGCGTTTGGCTTCTTAGCTATGTGATTAGACTAGAGAGGGATTCTGTGTGTGAGAGAGAAGGCTTTTCTTTTTCTTTTTTTAGAGCATCTCGTGGAATAAAGGAACACAGAAGCAATATCGGCAAGCGTACCGATGGGCTTCTTCACATTAGGAAAAAGGTATTGAGAATGTGCATGTGCTGCAAGCTTTCCAAAACGCGTGTGCTTCTGTTTAGCTGAGCAGGTGTTTTGCAGGTTTTCAGTGGCTGAGGAAGGGACGGCTGGAGAAAGTAATGAGAAGCGGGTGGGTGGGTAAAATGTTCTTCTCTGGTTCTGACTGAAGTTTGCCTGAACTTTATCCTTCGGGAAGATACCTGACTTCTTTTTCCACTGGACTATGTGTGGAAACTAACGGTTATTCATAGGACACAGTACTTCCTTCTCTTTATACGTGGCTCCTTCTGCCTTGTATGCAAACAACTTCATATTTTTTAATTATATGGTTGGAGCATTGGGTTCTTAGATCTACATTTTGAAAAGTTTAAAGTGCTGGGCGGTTAGTGATAGGCTTAGGCATGTCAGCGCAAGGACACTTGTCACCAATAACATTTGTTACTTTAAACAGGGGGGTGGGGTGGGGTCATCATTTTCATAGTTTGGCCATTGGATGATTTGTTGTTATTTTGGTGGTCTAAATGCTTATGTTTGATATGCAGCAGAAATCAGTTGCAGGTGTACTCTGATTCAAAACAATTGACCTGAACTATTTATACCTTATAGAGGTGATGGACTATTGCCTGTGTGCTTCTTGATGCAATAATAAGGTGTTGACTGCATGCTATTTGATGCTATTTTGTTTGATAGAATGTATGTGTGTGAATATATGATACTATTTTCCGAAACACACACACACACACACTCAATAGTGACCAATACAGTCTGTGCTGTATATATATTTTTTGCGCTTCTGAAAGAATGAGAATCATGACATGTTCAATGCCTGCAGTAATTTGATATTACGTAAATTCTCTAAACTATGGTTACAGGTAGGTAGCCGTGTTGGTCTGGATCGAAGTAAAATAAAAAAATTCCTTCAGTAGCACCTTAAAGACCAACTAAGTTTTTATTTTGGTATGAGCTTTCGTGTGCATGCAGGTATCTGAAGAAGGTATCTGAAGAAGTGTGCATGCACACGAAAGCTCATACCAAAATAAAAACTTAGTTGGTCTTTAAGGTGCTACTGAAGGAATTTTTTTATTTTACTTCTCTAAACTATGTTTCAAAAAAAACCTCCCCTGGCACCGTGTATTAAATGATTCTTGCTCTATGGACCATCTTTCTTTTAAAATTACCATTCAAAGCATTGTGAAAGATAATGGTGTAGTATCAAAAGAGGTTTGTTTTCATTGTTGTTGGGGTTTTTTTTTAACTCCATGCAAAAAAAGAAAAGAATACAGTATATGCTTTTTATAAGCTTTGAGTTAGCTGTGGTAGTGCAGTCATTTCCCACAGAGTGAGGAAAACCCTCCCATTACTAAAATGAATTGCTGATAAGTATGAAGTACTTTGAGCTGGGTTGGCATGTTTGATGCCTTTCTGTTCATTTCAGCACTGTTTGTTACTGCAAAAATTGTGTTCTTTGACAGCCACACTTTTTTCTGTTTAAGCATTGTTTTGTTTTGTTTTCCAAAAAGTGACATATTCTCCAAAAAGTGACATATTCTTCTGTGGATGAGCAACTGGATCTTTATTTCCTAAATGTCAGCCCAGGGAGTTATTACCTGCTATGTTGGCTTTCGTACTGAAATGAAACCTGTAGAGATTTCCATGTTTATCCAAACACATTATTCAGCTATTGAGTCATTGATACCTCTGTCTATAAATAAGAATTATGCTAGTGAACTATTTACTGATCAGAATCTTATAGGTTCATCATGGCCTCCCCTTGCATACTTATTTTGGCAAATAAGACCATAAGTAATCTTGTTGATCCCCACCAATTTGATAGGTGTAAAATTGTGTCATAGACAGCCATGGTAAGCAATAATAGTAAATCAGTATTGTAATTGCAGGGTACCACTATTAAATGTCTCTCATCATGGACTGCCACTTCCCCAGAAGTTTATTTCAGGAAAAGTGATGTACAGTCCCATTTCTCTGAAATAAGTCAATGGGATTGACTCCTTGTTAAGTGTGTATAGGGTTGAAGCCGTGTTCTGATAATGAAGGCTAAGTAGTTAAAGCAGAGATGGGGTGGCAAGGCTAGGGAAAGAGATGTGGGTTCAGTTTACTGTTGGCCCAAACGCTTCAGCTTTGTGCCTAGTCACTGTATTTTGGCCTAGCTTACCCAATGGGCTATCTGTGAGGATAAAGTAGAATGACTTACTTATGGGAAAGGTGGAAACATATATAAAGTTCTCTTCAGTGAGTCAATAATAAACTTGTAGTGCTCGCTAAGAACATCATTTTATACTACCCCGTGTGTCATCCTCAAACCTTACATTGATTACATCACAGAAGCAAATATTTCACATGTGCAAAATAAAGTAAGGAACAACTTTGCAGTTTCTGATTTGGATTACTGGTACCAAAGGGTTTGGAGGGTCGTTTTATTTTAAAAGCTCACCTATGAGATGATAGTACTTAAAGGTCAAAGAAAGAAAGATCAATTTGTGGGGATGTGGTACCCCTTTACTGAAGATGTGAATATGCAAAGTGGTAATAGACCCGTTCTAAACCACCCAATACAAATCTGCTTGGCTCTTTTAGGCCTGATAGGGGTATGCATTCAATCCCTTTACTTTAATCTGCCTGTTCCTGCTGTAAGCAAGTCCTATGAATATACTTTGGTTCAGGGAAGGTCAGTGGATGCTGGGTGGGAGAGTGACAGATGTTCTGAACACAATAATGGCTTTATTCTGTATATTTTTGTTTGTTCTGAAACTCAATAAAATTATAATTAAAGCAATAAAAATAAAGCTTAAAGCTATATTAATTCCTGGTTTCAATTTTGGCTGTTTGTAGCATGACAAAATAAATGCAGACTAACAGTATTTTGGTGCTTTTACAATGGTGGTAAAATGATAAGCTACACTAGTTGTGGACTCCTGGGTTCCATTAACTTTTGAGAAGAATGTCCTGGTGTTTGCCATTCTTACCTTGATGGACCAGATATGTTGTCTGACCAACATAACAGAAGGTGGGAAAGGATACTGCTCCCCACGAGCTCTTCTTACCCACAAGGTTGCAATGAATTATAGTCACTGACCTTGCACTGAGGAAGTCCTTAATGAATTGTGCTTATGGGAGGTGCTAATTCATTTAATCTGAATGAGCTTCAAAATCACATCTCGTATTTCCTCCTCCCTCCTTCCTCACACACATTGTAGAGGGGCACTTTCCATTTTTGAAGCTTTTTTTTCCTTTTCATTTTAGCATTTCCTTGAAATTTACAATTTATCTTATCTGGAGATAATGTTCTTCATAATTAAATGAATGAGTTGAAGGTTATCTGTTTGAGGAAATGTCTAGTTCAACTCAGTGGGGGTCTACTCCCACATAAAAGTCTTCTGTGGGACAGTGTTATTGTCGTTACTATTCTGAAACTGTGTCCATTAAACATCTCCTGCAGCAGAAAATGTAGCACTGGAAAGCTAGGCAGCAAAGAGATGGTCTAGTCTTTTGAGGGAATGGTGGATCAGAATTACAGTATTTCTCTAAAGCCTGGGTACGTGTGGTATAGCTGCATTAGGACCAATGCTTGGTCAATCAGGTTGGATATAACTCCACACAATGAGGCAGGTTTTAAGGACTTGAGGATTTGTTTTGATCTCTGTGGGACAACCGGGGCTTTTTTATATGTGCAAAGGGAATGAAAGAGGTGCAGGTGTAGACAAGGAACTTTACACCAAATCTGGTTAGCTGCCTTTTCCTCTTGCTTTATTTTGCAGGGGCTTCTGGGAGTCTGATGCCAATGAAAGAAAGGGACATTCAGGTGAAGTGCTAGTCTTGATGTTCTCTTAGTTCCTTTTGGAGTTGATTATTATGTTCTCATTTATATGTGTTGGTTGACGTTTTAAGGTTGAAGGTTTATCTTAAAAATGATAAACTGGTTATAATAAAATAAAGGACACCTTACAGTATTTATAGTAAGGACCCACCCCACCCCCGCACTGGCAATAGTGACACAAAGGACCTCACAGTTTAAAAATACTGTGAGAGAATTCAGTGCTGTTGCACCCATCCTGTGGAACGCCCTCCCACCAGATGTCAAAGAGAAAATCAACTGCCAGTCTTTTAGAAGACATATGAAGGCAGCCTAGTTTAGGGAAGCTTTTAATGTTTAATAGAATATTTTATTTTAATATTTTGTTGGAAGCCGCCCAGAGTGGCTGGGGAAACCCAGCCAGATGGGTGGGGTATAAATAAATTATTATTATTATTATTATTATTATTATTATTATTATTATTATCTAAATCATGCTGGTTAAAGCCATGTATTGCCATAAAATATGTTTGTGTGAGAAGTAATTGGCTTGTTGGGGCCATGTTTTTTGAACATCACATTTTGAATAAAGGTAATGGATGTCATGAGAACATGTCTAGCTTCACCGCCCTGCTTATGAATTGCCAGTTCATACGAATTTCACTTGAAGGAAAGTCTGAATTGGCTGGAGTTTTAATACTCATGTTAATGATGCATTATAAAACAAGAGACTGGAAGTGAACTTTATCATTTTTTCCCCATTGAGAAGTTGAATTTCTTAGTGAAAAAATGATAAAGTTCTCTTCCATTCTTTTGTTTTATAATATCTTTTTCAATCTAGACACAGATCTGGGATGTTTTTTTGGGGGGTGGGAAAACTTTAAACTGTGGGCTTACACAGAGGACTATTGTTGTTTTATGTTTCGGTTTTTTTAATACTCCATTTATCATCTGGAGGGGTGATGGGAGAGGAGAATTGGTAAATGGTAAAGCTCGATTTGAGTTAAATAAATCCTTAATTTACTTAACAGTTAGGTTTAATGGAAGATACATCACAGCAATATTTGTTTTCATTTTGGTTGTCTTCAAAGGGCAGACAACTCTTCTCTTATTTTCCAATTAACTAATAATTTCATGCACATGAATTTTACTTTCAATGAGAAAGGTTTCTTGATAGTTAGGGAAGAGACATTGTTTCTGTATAAATGGGGGGGGGGTGTCAATTGTTCTCTATAGCTAATTTAGCATACTGTGCAGTAGTATAGAAACTTACTTTGTGAAAGTATTTGGAGAGAGAAAAATCTCTTGACTCAGCTTTTAAAATATATATTTTTATACAGCAGAACTAGATTGTAATTTCAAGCAATTAAGAATAACAAAAGAATCGGTTAGATTGCCTGAACTTAATATGCTTCCACTCTCCACCCCAGCACCATTAAAAAAAAGTGGTGGTTTTTTGTGGGGGTGGTAGGCAAGGGGTGTGTGTGTGTGTGTGAGAGAGAGAGAGAGAGAGAGAGAGAGAGAGAGAGAGAGAGAGAGAGAGAGAGTGTCAGGTGCTTGAGGAACTTGTTTTTCATTTTCTGCATTGCCTTTGCAGTTTTTATTAAAGTGCCTTGGGGTTCGGGGAGACAATGAAGTATTAGCATGAATACACCAACTGTTTATTTGTGATAACTTTTTATATTTTCAGTGTTTTCTTGTTATAAGCAAAAACAAAACAAAACCCTGCATACTTTCTCATTATAAATAACTCCACATACTTGCTTGGTATAAATATTAACAAAATAGCATTGTTAAAAGTTATGCTAGTTAAGAGATGCTCTGTCCACAGAGGCGATATTAAACCTGAAGCTTTATATCCCCTGTGATTGGCACATAAATCCCAAACCGGTTTGTCTGGAAATAAACCTTGTTGATTTCAGCGGAACTTCCAGTCAGGTGCCCATTAAGAGCCCAACCTTTAGATAAGCTGAAAATTGAATTTTTGCTACTCTTTTTGCACCAAATCTTACTTTCCTCTTGAGCATTGGATGCTGGTTGCCCTTGAGCCTTGATATAACAAATAAGCAAAAACATTGTTGGATCTTCGTTGTTTTGAAGACCTAGATCTTCTTACTTCTTGTAAATTTCATGCAGTAATCTTATTTCTAAATAGATGAATGCAACATATGCTAACAATATATATGTCATAGTGCATGCCAAAATCTAGGGTTGTATCCAGCCAAGTTCTACTCTGATTAGACTCATTGAAATGAATTAACCTAAGTCACATACAGTAACTTTATTTTGTCTACTCTGAGTAGGGCTAAATTGTATACAACCCCTGATGTCCATCGCCATTCTCATATTAAATACTGGCCATCCCAGCTGATTTGTGAAGGACTGAAAATTGATAGGTGTTTCCTTACTTTGGGGGCATTTTTGTTTTAATAATAAAAAAGCATTGATAGTCAATATTCATTGGTGTTTTCTCTGATGTTCACTCTCTGGGATTCTCAGCATCCACATGCAATTCAGAACGATCACTAAATTATTTCTCTTTACCATAACACCTACATATTTGTTTGCTGGACTTTACCTGATACTTACCTATTAATGCATGCATTTTATTAATGACATTTTTTGTCATTAGAATGAAGGCGGGGTGCAAGCTCCTTTCCAAGAAAAAAGCTCTTGAGTTTAAATAAATGGATAATTTTGATGTTATAACAAGCAGACATTCTAAATTTGCAGAAACTGCAAAATGGCTGGAGAATTTGAAAAGCTGGAATGCCAGCACGCTGAACAACTTTGTTCTTGAACTGTAGGAATGTACATGGCCATTCTGCATCTTCCCACTGGCTCAGCTACCAAGTGCCAGAAGCTTCATGAGTGCAAACTCAAATTGCTATAAATCTGGTGCGTCTTGTGATATGTAAGCAGAGACCTATGATTATGAGGAAGGAAAAAAATATTTAAGCAAGTGGTGTGTCGGGCCTCTTCACTCAATCTGGTCTTGGATTGACAAAAAAATAATACGTTAAAATGTTATATAAATTGTTCTAATTCTCAGCCTATTCTAAAGCATGTTGAACATGATATCCGCCCTGCAAAAAACAAAACAAAAAAACCCACAATATTCCCCCCCCCCAAAATTGGTACTGTTGACAGTGATGGGATAGCCTCATGACATCTTAATTACTCCCATGTGCCATGCCTCTGCTTAAGCAGCATACTTGGTGCCAGAATGGACAGAAAATGCAATTCCTGTGGTGTCTGAGGTCCTTACTGAGGATGTTGGAGGAACTGTGAAGACAACATTTCTGAGGGATGGTGTCATCAAAGACATCACGGTACCTGCCTGTGACTTCATGCGGGACATCATTGAGTCACATCGTTTGGTGACTCAAGAAAGAACATGGGAGCTCTGGAAGTAGTTGCTGATTATTACCCACTGGTCACCACAAGGTCCCAGGGTGGGTCACAATAATACAAAAACACAGTGTTTAAATCAGTTTAAATGGGGAATGGGGATCATGCACCCACATATCAAAGGGCAGGGTAAATAAGGTACACCTTTAGCAAGTGGTGAATGCTATACAATAGAGGTGTCAGGCAAACCTTGCTTGGGTGGGAATTTCTCAGTTTAGGGGCTGCAAACAATAATGCTGCCACCTGCTGAACTTCTGAGGGCAAAAGAACTACTGATAAAAGGCACTCTATTAATTTTAACACCAAAGAGGGTTTGCAGGGAAACAGGTGGTCTTTCAGATATTTGGAGCCTAAGGTGAAATCTAGACATTGTGTGTGTGTGTGTGTGTGTGTACACACACACACACACACACACACACAACTCTGTGAAAGTGCTTTTTTACAGCATTTTGAAAAATATATTGAATTTGCCATGAACTCGCAATCGCCATCTAGTGTCAGATTTGTAATGCACTTAAAACACACATAATATGTTATATTTGCAGCTGTATGTATAGCTGAGTCCTAAGTCATTTAAGGCTTTAAACAGGAATGCCAGCCCCTTGGATTGTGCCAAGAAATGAACTGGCAAGTGGTGCAGCTGTTTCAGAATGGGGGTTGTGAGATATAAATGGAGCCATCCAGTAATTTGGCTGCTGTGTGTTGGACCAGTTAATGTTTCTGAGTTGTCCTCACTGGCAGTGTTGTAACAATCCAATCTGGAAGCTACTGGAGCATGGAGTAGAGTGGCAGAGTCATCTTAACACCTGGATGCTGCTGAAATAGCATCCTTGGTCCTGAAAGAGAATCCCCTGTGCTTCTTTCATGAATACTGTCTCGTAAGTTTGAGGGGAGGGACGCGGGTGGCACTGTGGGTTAAACCACAGAGCCTAGGGCTTGCCAATCAGAAGGTCGGCGGTTCGAATCCCCATGACGGGGTGAGCTCCTGTTGCTCGGTCCCTGCTCCTGCCAACCTAGCAGTTCGAAAGCACGTCAAGTAGATAAATAGGTACTGCTACAGCGGGAAGGTAAACGACGTTTCCGTGTGCTGCTCTGGTTCACCAGAAGCGGCTTTGTCATGCTGGCCACATGACTTGGAAGCTGTACGCTGGCTCCCTCAGCCAATAACGCAAGATGAGCGTCGCAACCCCAGAGTCGGTCACAACTGGACCTAATGCTCAGGGGTCCCTTTACCTTTAAGTTTGAGGGGAAAGAGTGAGGTTTGCAGGGAGGGATGCATGGCAGAGGACAAGCTGCTGCTGAATTGCACCCAAAGGGAAGAAAAGAACTGAACCCAGTACAGAAGGTGGGGATGGGATACGGACATTTACATCCCAGAAATTAAGCATCATCACCAACAGAAACATATACAGTAAATGCACAGAGATGGATAATTTGTGGAAAGCAAAAGAATAAACACATTAGTATGTTTAGCTTTTTATGCAACAAACCTTGGTGTATCAATTCCACTCTGAAATGCAGAAACTATTAATATGTTTAGAAGGCTGAATGCAGTTTATTTGACTATGACCAAGTTGGCGATTCGGCCCTCCCCCCACTGTTTTTTTCAGTTAATTAAGTCCATGTTTTGTGAGGCTGCTGCTTTATTTGCATATCAGAGTTCCAAGAAAAGAAGCAACATTAATCATGGCAATTAATGGAGACACAGAATAGTTGTGCTGAAAAGATCTCATTGGAAGATCTTTCGGAGATTGCTTTCCAGCTATGGGTCTGAGTTCCGAGGGAGGTCAATCTGCCTAACTCACTTTCACTGTTCCTTGGAGCAAATAATAATAATAATAATAATAATAATAATAATAATAATAATAAAATGGTGGCAGGTGGGTAGGCATTAAACTTTGTCTGCCAGATTGGACAGTAACAAGACCACTCCCCCCTTTCCCCCCCTCTTCCCCTTGATACATTTCCTGCCCAAATGATTTATCCAAGTTGATTCTACTTAAATAATTGCTTTATTCTTAAGCTGCCATACACCATGTAAATTCAAAGAAATTTACATTACGTTCTTCAAAGAAAATTATCACAGTTGTCAAACTACAGTACTTCTTTTGTGTTGCCATTTTAGAGTACATAGTCACCTTTGGGAATAAAGTCATCAAGTGTATGTATACCACAGATCTAAGACTGTTGTCCTGGGAAATTGTGGAATGCATTATTCTATGAGGGGGGTGGGGAGAAGGATCCCTAACCAAGCTACAGTTCCTAGTAGTTTAAAGTAGTATAAAACCAATCTGTGTTTGTAGTGTAGCTAATCTCTTGGTTCTCTAAAGGGACAACTCAATAGTTTTATATTGCTTTTTCTTTTCAGGGTTAATTTACTCAATATGTTTGTTTTGGTTTCCCATTATGGGATACTTTCCTTGATGTGAATCCCATTCATCTAGTTTGCAGGGATAGTGAATGTATGTGTCCTGGGCAGACGAACTATACCCAGCTTAGGTTTTTCATCCTTTATAACAACAACAAAAATCTTTGGAAATGATCCAACCACAGTTAAATATTTATAAGCCCAATTTATTCCAATGGGAAACAGTTAAGCACCAGTCAAACTTTCCCATTGCAATAGCATACATGCTTTAAAAAGTTGGATTGCTGCCTTAATCAGAATCAGACCATTGTTTCATCTGGCTCTGTGTTTTCCACATTGACTGGCAGCAGCTTTTCATGGGTTCAGGCAGGGAACATTTTAAACCCTATCTGGAGATGCAAGGAATTGGACATTGGACTCTCTAACATCATGGGTAGGCAAACCAAGGGCCGTGGGCCTTCTAAATCTGTCCCACGGACGGTCTGGGATTTAGCATGTTTTTACATGAGTAGAATGTGTCCTTTTATTTAAAATGCATCTCTGGGTTATTTGTGGGGCATAGGAATTTGTTCATTCCCCCCCCCCAAAAAAAATGTAGTCTGGCCCCCACAAGGTCTGAGGGACAGTGGACCGGCCCCCTGCTGAAAAAGTTTGCTGACCACTGCTCTAAATGCAAAGAAGATACTTTACTATTGAACTACAACCATTTCCTTAATATTTTGTACCCATAAAGAGCACAACGTCTCCCCCACCAGAGAGATACTGCCCCTGCCCTGGCATCCCATGCACCTTTAGTATTATATTAGTCATTATCTCTATTCATACCCCATTCATATACAGTTGAGGGCATGGAGAAACAGGGCACAGAACAAATGGGCCAAGAACCAAAGCAAAATTCCTGCCATCCAGCACAAACCCACCCTATGCAAGTTCCATCATTTTACCCAAATTGTGCTGTTTCCTTTCTGTGCCACACTTTGGCATGAAATGATTTTAGCAGAAGTTGTAAAACAATGGCACTTCCTCTTGCAAAGCCCCAAGGACGATGATTACATTTCATTGTACACATATAAGCCTAGAAGCTTTACACAAGCATTAAACAAATAGATGGGAGACTATAGCATGCCTAGCCAAACAGAAAGAAAACACATCAGCGTAATGACAACTTGCAACAAGCTGAGAACAGACTTCTGGAAATGCTGTAGAAAATGAGATTGAAGGGTGTGTATGTGTGAGAGAGAGATGGCAAAGGCATTTGGAAACAGTCCCTAAGCGGTATTTGCTGTGTGCTCCCTCTCCTCAAAAGAAATTGTCAAGATACTCATTACTCCAAGGCATTTCTAACTTGCAACAGCTTTATAAAGTATTTAATATTTTCATATGCTTCAGTATAAAGCCATCTGTCGGTGTGACAGAACAAGGTATTGGGAACAAGAGTAAACATATGTTTATGGGAGCAACTCCATGAAATGTTAACAAGAAATACATTGAGAAGCTCATCAATGTCTTGTAGCAAAGAGGCAAGGGAATTGAGAATCATGACATTCATCTTCTGTGTTCACAATTATAAGGGTTTTCTCTTTTTCTTTTTGTTCTAATTTCTTTTTGTGAAGAAATATTTTTTAAAAAAATGGGAAAAAAGGAACAGGTAAATCTCGCAAGTGTGACAGGAAAGTCGGACGAGATAATGCCCATGGTTCTCTGCACTTGTTTTTCCATTTCAGCTCTTATTAATCCAGATTTCTCTCATTCAGCCACCATAAATGTGGGAAGAAATAGAATGCTTGTTGAAGTTTATGTTTAGTGGTTTCACACTGGGTTTTTAACAGCCACTTTCTCGGCACCAAATAGTTTATTCTAAGGAGCTGCTTGAGGATTCATTAGTAGTGCACTTTGGATTAAATGTTCTGATGGTTCTGTAGCTGGATAACACACACACACACACACACACACACACACACACACACACGTCTAACACTTTCCTAGAGTGATAAGGTAGTTTAATGTGCATTTATTTTTTTCTCTCTTTTTTCTGGTGAATGTAGAATGGTTTTAAGAGATTATCCTAGATGCCAAATTTTAAAATGCCTATTTTGTTTAGTTTTTGAGTGCTTGTTTTCTTAAGTTGCCACTGGACATTGCTTTCTTCCCCCCTCCCTCCCCATTCTTATTTTATTTTATTTATCAATTAACTATTCATTGCTTATAGGGGCACGGGTGGCTCTGTGGTCTAAACCACAGAGCCTAGGGCGGCTTAGTCATTCTGGCCACATGACCCGGAAGCTGTATGTGGACAAATGCCTCGGCCAGTAAAGCGAGATGAGTGCCACAACCCCAGAGTCGTCCGAAACTGGACTTAACTGTCAGGGGTCCCTTTACCTTTATTCATTGCTTATTTTAAAATATTTATACACCACCAGTTCTTGCAATATAACATGGTGGTGTGTAACATCATATACAATAAAATATGAACCAACATAAACACTACAAAATGATTTGGCTGAACTAAAAACAAACAGTTTCATGGGCTTGTCTACATTTTAAAAATAACATAAGGAGAGCCTGCTGGAACAGGCCAATGGCCCATCTAGCCAAGCATTCTGTTTTCACAGTGGCCAACTTGATACCTCTGGGGGAAACCCTCCAGCTGGACTTGAGCACAATAACATTCTCCCCTCTTTGTGGTTTCCACCAACTGGTATTCATAGACCTACTGCGCCTACAGTGGAGGTAGAACATAGCCATCACAGATACTAGCCACTGATAGCCTTCTCCTCCTTCATGGTGGGGCTGGCATTGCCAAGGAGGTCATATAGGTGGAGGCAATAAGGTCACATGGGTGGGGACAAGTCGTTGTGGTCTCCTTCCCAACTTCCTCCCATGCAAAAGTGCACACACAAAAGCATTCCAGTTGTATAAATACAAAGCCTTTCATTAATCTGAAAAAGTGTCTAACCTTGGGTAAGAAGGGGTCACAGTTTATAGTGTGGAATAATGACCGTTCCACATATAAAAGGGGTGCACATTTTGTGCCGTCGCATGTAGAACCCTGGGAGCCTCAGGCAGCTCCCAGCAGTTTGGAGGCTGGCACCACCTTCCTGGGCTGGATACCTGTGGTCACCCACCACGCCGCCAGCCGGGGGAGGTTTTGCCAGGGTGGGATTGGCCAGGTAGGAGGAGGTAACTATCCAGTGCTCACAGCAGAAGGAGAGACATACCTGGGAAGCAGTCGACGGCTCCAGAGCTTTCCCACCCTCCACTCCCAAAACTAATGCTTATATTGCAGGTTAACTCCCTTTTCTTCCACAGGCAAACATGCACGCAGGCGCTGCTACGACAAGGCCGCTGTTGAAGGGCCAGAAAGGAATTTCCCTGCATTGGCAGGTTTCACCTTTCCCGTAGCAATTCGTCACAACTTTGGCGGTTGCATGCCTTGGGTGGAATCCTTTAGACATTTACCAAAAGGGGGGGCATGGCGGTGATACCAGGATTCCCGTTAAAGGGATCTAGGGGGGAGGCATTGACCATTCGCCCAGGGGGCGTCATTGCCCTCCCCCTCCAGCGGCGGCGAAAAGGGGGGCAGGCTATCTGCTTGAACATATGTTCTCCAGAGCTAGCTCAACCCCCATATATGCTGGATAACCCAGAAATTACCCAGACCCCTGGCTGGGCGGCTGGGAGGATAAACGCCCAATGCCTGTGCCAAGGTCTCCCTACATATGAATCTTAATAAAGTTGTGGCCAATTTTAATCCCATAGAACATTGTCTGGTGTCATTATTCCGCTTGGGGGCTGACTGGGGTTTTGGGGGTCTCCGCCTGACCACACAATGTAACGTTAACCACATATTATTCAGAAGCAAGCCCCACTAAGGTGCCACACAAAAACTGTTCCCTCTCTGTGTTAAGTGGGGCTCAGCAGCACTTGATTCACAATTGCCCTTGGAAAAGTTTATGTAGGCAGCTGTATAAAATAATAAAGCTCTTCCTGAGCATCAGCATGGTTCTGTGTGTCTGCAGGCGCAGAACAAAATAAATGTGTGTGTGTGGGAGGGGGGAAGCAACTGTGTGCTCTCAGAATGAGCATATTATTGAGGAATTTCAGGCTAGCTTTCTACCAGTTAGAATATTCTGTAGATTTGTAGACAGTTACCACCCCAACCCCCAGTGAGGACCATTTGGAAATGTAAATACCTTTCATCTCTATACTCTGAAATAATTAATCTAATAATAATAATAATAATAATAATAATAATAATAATAATAATGCCTTCACCAAAGTTAAATTTTGATGAATGTATAACAAACCAACCTTTAGGGGTGGAAATAACTCACAAATTGTGTGAGGTTTTGGTCAACATTGTGAAACTAGATCAGTGGCTGGGAGGTTTACTTTAACATGCCGGTCTAATATCCCCGTGACAGAATAATTCCCCTACCAGATGCAGTTATTATGAAATTACCTTCACAATGCATTTGGGACCCTTGATAGAAAGAACTACATGCTTGTGCAATGTTTTTGCTCTTATGAATCTGAATCTGAGATGTAATGTATAGTGAATGTCCCAGTGAAATCAATGGAATTTAAATGTATGAGGCTTAAATACGTAATGGATTGTGATCAAAATAATTTTAAAAGAATGATAGCGGGTAAACTTATTATTTGTTAATTTGAGAATTCAGATAAATACAGTGTCTATTGAGTGTGTTTGCTGCAACAGTGACATCTTGTGGTTATTCCCACCCAATAGTTTCTATTGCATAGAATAAAACTCATTCAGAAAACAGAAGAAGCAGAAGTTATTATAACACAAACCTTGTTATTTACATCTTGTGCAAACTGACTTAAAATGTATAAATAGGGACTGGCCTCTGAATTAGTATATTGGGCACAAGCTCTTTGCCTCAATTACGGGTTGCATTTTAATGTGAAGCTTAACTAATTCACATTATTTTTGTATGTTACTTATGAACCACTTCCCATTAAAATATATTGAAGTGATTTAACAATAAATACAATTTCAAGTCTAATATAGAGTGATATTTTTTTTTTTAAAAAAAAGTCTTAGTGGAAAAGGAAGGTTTTCAATAAGTGATGAAAAAATAAGAGAAGGAGCACCTGCATGTAAAGGGTGGGAGAATGCAATATTGCATACAAAATGTTTATATGAGGAAGAAGTGCACACTAACATGCTGATACACAACTTTTTGAAAAAATAATAACCAATAATTACAAATTAAAGTGGAGAGCTGAACTTAAGATCGGAAAAGAGAGAGACTGAAATGGGCAAATGCATCTAACACTATTCACAGTTAGGGATGTAAGAAGAAATTGTTTTCCATTATGTCCTGTAGTTTCATATTCAGCACTGTTTCTGTTTTGCTGCAGTTTGTCTTCTGCCCCCCCCCCCCGGTCATTCACTTCACTGACTGTTGTGGCAAAATTACGTAATTAGAAATAAATAAATATTTCCATTACCTTATTACAGCCCATTCATTTCAGTGCAAAGGAATCACAATGCAGGTGGGGTGGGGGTGGGGAAGGCATGCAATCAATTGCATATCATTTGGAGACTGAAAGCAGCAGCAATGGTGAATACTGATAATATTTGCTTCATTGATTTCCATTCCAGACATGGGACAAATAATTACTGCTCCCAATTTCTGCTCCCATTTCTATTAGAATTCTTGAACATGCTTACTCATGGTGCATTTCTTTGCACATCTACTCAGAAGAAAGCTCCATTGACCCGAGAGGGTAAGTGAGTATAGGATTGCAGCCTTACTCTCACACATTAAGAGTTGTGTTGTGTTTTATGTGCTGCTGTCATCATGGTGGTTGATTGATGTGTGTGCGTGTGTGTGTATGTATGTGTGCATATATTTATGTATAAATCTTGTGAGCTGCTTCCTGTATCACCAATGCAGAAAAGTGTGGTTGAAAATAAATAAATAAATAAATAAGAATAAACAAATCATGTTTTCTTAGCATGCTTAGCTGTGCCTTTATTATTATTATTATTAAAATCAGGGCACAGCTAAGCATGCTAAGAAAACTTGTTTTCTGGATGACATTTCCCTGTACTTAAAGTGGGCTGCTTCTCTTCATTGCACCATTTTAGGATGGATGTAGTAATGATAACACTGAAAGTAGTAACAATAACATTGTCATTCTCTCAATTGAAAGAAAGAATTAAGCATGGAGCAGTTGCTCTATCTTCAGAGGTTATATGAGTTGTAGATGAATTCTGGATCCAGCATATCCATTCCTCCTTTGCTTGTTTTGATTTATGCCGCTATGTAAGAAGCACTAGACAAACATACTAACATGCAACAATTGCTATCCTACCAATCAACTGCAAATATTATGGAGAAAACCTCTATCATAAAATTAATTACATTAAGCATACTGATCTTATGCACAGACGAGAAAACAAAATGACTCCAAATATAGTATTTTACGTCGTTATTTTTCCCCAAATCGAGGGGCGGTGTGTGTGTGTGTGTGTGTGTGTGTGCGCGCGCGCGCGTGTGTACCACAGAACTCTGCCCCTCGATCCAATGTAAATCACACACATGGCTAGCAGTGGCGTATCTGCACAATTTTTATAGGAAACTGCCTTATACTGAGTCAGAGCATTGTTCCACCTTGCTCAACATTGTCTACACTGACTGGTTGTGGCTCTCCAGGGTTTCAAGCAGGAGTCTTTCCCATCCCTACCTGGGTATGTTGGAGATTGAACCTTGGACCTTCTGCATGCATGACAGATGTTCTACCACTGAGCTAAAGCCCTTCCAGAATTCCAAGGATCAACGGAGGCCATCCATCCGACAGATCTTTATCTCCTTTCTTGTCCCCACGAGCCCTGAAGCTAGTAGCCCTAGGACTCTTGACGTACAGTTTTAAAATAACTGTACTTGAGAGACATAAGGAACTTTATAATTAGGGGTGGGATAGCCATATATTTCAGGGAGGGGAAAAAGTGGTGTAAAGGAATACGAAGATGTTTATTATTATTGATAGGTATGTGGGTATTTTTCATCAGCATCTCCTATGTGGTTCATGATACAGTGCTCAGCCTTGTAATCTCCCACCAAGGGAATGATTCATGTTAAAAGAGATCAATATGGTATGAAGTATTTCAAGTTCTCATTATTGTAATGTGTCGGTATCACTTGAGTCACCCCAGAACCCCACACTGGCTGATTTGTTCACTGACTTATTGTGCAATCTTGTCGGGCAAACTATAATTTCACTTGGAATGTGAAAACTCTATATTTACAGTTCTGTCTCCCGCTCTCCGATCATTAGGGCATTCAGAAGTAATCAATATTTTTTGCTTTTTACTAACAGCTGAATGAAGTTGTCAAGCAGTTAGATTGCAAAGGATACAAACAAAGGAATATGGAATCATAGGGTTGGGGAAGAGATCTTGCCATTCAAAGGAACAGTTCGCAGCCCTTAAATAATATCTGTTGGTTCCCTTTTCATTAAATACACACACACACCCAAGGGTGGTAATTAATTCCAAAACTTTCTGAACAACAACCTGTTGCTTTCTGTGATTATATGCATAGGAAGGTTATTCTCCCAAGGTTTTAGCTGCGCCAAACTTGATGCAACTGTTTCACTACATTTGTGTGCCATTTCTCAGCCAAACCCCTTAATGCATTTTACCGTTTTACATAAGCGTTTTGCATTATAAGAGACACAATAGAAGAAATGAAAACTCCCTCATCACACTAGCTCTTGTAGACATCTAATGAAGCTAGACATTGGAAAATTCAAGGTAGACAAAAGAAAGTACTTTTTCATGCAGTGTGTAGTTAAACTGTGAACTCCCACAGAAGACAGTGATGGCCACCAACTTGGTTTAAAAGAGAACTGGTTAGATTCACAGAGGAGAGGGCAATCAGTAGCTACTAGGCAGGATGCCTGTGCTCTGCTTCTGAACCAGTTGCTGGAAAGCACAGGAGAGAGTGCTCTTGTACTCAATCCTGCTTGCATGTTTCCTACAGCCATCTGGTTGGCTCCTGAGAGAATAGGATGCTGGACTAGATGGACCATTGGCCTGGTCCAGCAGTCTCTTCTTATGTTCTTAACTGGATGGGAATTGGAAATTAAGCAAATTTGGCTCCAAGGGGACTTCCAGATATCCTGTTCATTGAACATTTATCCTGATTTGCTTGCAAGAGAGATTAGATGATGTTAACTGCTAAATGAGCATTCCTTCAGATTTGTTTCCGGGGAGGCTAAGTGATGTTGCATCAAAGCAAGCATTACTCCACCCATTCCAGTGTATTTCCCCATTATTTTCCTTTTTGCAAGAAATCTGATCTTTTGGGGAAGAGAATTTGTTCCGCAAAAGCTCCAAATCCAAATTGTGAAACCTCAATTTAATGGGATGTTAATGAATCTTGCCCCAAAATAGCAACAGCCTGGAACCACCCCAAGTCTTTAGTGTTGTTACATAATGGAATTACTTCATGAACTAGTGTAATTGGTACCAGCCAAATGTGACATTGGAGGCCTCGCTGCCTGACCTTTCGGCAGTTGGAATGGCCGCTAATAGAGGCAGGTCTGGAAGGTGAAGGAATAAATGTCAGGTTTATAAACAGTTCCTGTGTTTTGCAATTAGGAAAAGGGTATGATGGTTGTCCCCAGTGATGAATGACATTCACAATGACCAGTGCTATTCATTCTTAGAATTGTTGCTGAAAGCAGCCTAGCAGGGCTGGGAGTTTAAGTGGAGAAAATCCTCTGGCATCTCCGCTCCTTCTTGCCTTTTGACTTCTCTCCTCTCAACCTATCGCTTCCATCCCTTCTACAAGCTGTTTTTTCACCTGACTAGGGGAGAATATGTGACTTACTCAAGCTATACAGTGGTACCTCGGTTTGCGACCGCAATCCGTTCCGCGGAGGCAGCCACTCGCCGAAGCGGTCGCTTGCCGAAGGCACGCTTCTGTGCGTGCACAAAGTGCCAATAGAGCACATTTGCGCACGCACGCGCTGCGCAGATCGCTTCTGTGCATGCATGAGCTGCACAGATAGTGTGTGCACATTTGATGCTGTGGAACCCGGATGTAAACACTTCCGGGTCCGCGGTGGTCGCTTGCCAAAGCGGTTGCTCGCCGAGGGAGGCGTAAACCGAGGTTTCACTGTACAGTATATAAATAAAATGTAGAGGGAAGAATTGCAGAACATGTAGTACGGGAGAAAACGCTTTCCTTTTGGTTTCCCTCTACAAACAATCAAACTCAAATTTACCTGGAACATGTATATACTTAGTGGTGGTCACATACTTGGGAAATTCTCTCATGAGAGCAATGCTTTGGCCCACACCTGAACAGCTTTATAAGTACAGGTAGGTAGCCGTGTTGGTCTGAGTCGAAGCAAAATAAAAAAATTCCTTCAGTAGCACCTTAATTGCTGCCATCAGCAGCCATTAACACCCATCTACAGGTTTACCACTCCCATCAGCCCATCTCCCATTCCCACCCACCCCCACCACCCTCTGTATATATATAGGGTCTGACACTTCTGTTTCTAGTGTATCTGAAGAAGTGTGCATGCACACGAAAGCTCATACCAAAATATAAACTTAGCTTTATAAGTGTCCAACAAACTCCCTTTCTTTTGTTCTGCTTATATTTAATGTTTCAGTGTAGGATATTTTATTATACTGTACTGGTTATGCATTGGACTCAAACTGCACATGCAACAGGCCCAGCAGATTGTGTTTTCCTTTTATTGTACCTCTGGCCATGAATACGGTAGGAAGGAGGCTAAGCCCCCAGAATTATTGTTTGTTTTAAATGACTCCTCCTCATGAGTTGCGTTTGGATTATAGATGTAAGAAGCCATCATTTCTCTGCCTTGCCCTGTATTCCTTGCCTGCAGTACTGTTTTCATTCTGCTGCAGTTTGTCTTTTTACCCCCCCCCAAAAAAAAACCCCCACACTTTAATTCATCTTGTTGTCTGCTGTGGCGATGTTTACATTAAATAATTGTGTAAATTCTGTCAGTTATGTTGTCATTCAGGTCCATGCAAAGAAGGCACATGCAAATGTGGGAAATTACATATCATTTGCAGATTGAAAGCAGCAACAACAGGGGATGCTAATTGCATTTGCTGGATTGATTTCCATTCTGGACATTGATGAATGAGTGAACAATAGCTATTTCTATTGAAATTATTTTACTTCCCAAATTTGGATATCTTTATTTATTTATTTATTTATTTATTTATAAAAATACCTGAATTAAGAGTCAAATTACAGTTTGCTGCCACAATTCCACATTATATTATTGAGTGTTTAGACAAGACAGGGTTTTTTTTAAAGAAAGAAGAAATCAGTTGAAAATAGGATAGTGCTTTCCTTTCTGTCAACAATATCAAATCCTAAAATTGTGTTTGTGTGCGGACACATGGAAAGTTAACCATTCCTCAATTGAAGTTGTGTGTATATGTTTGTTTGTTCATCAGAATAACCTTCCAAGTTCTCAAATAAAGCCCTGAGCATTTCTTCTCCCTCCCTCTCTCCGTTGCCATGGCATGTGGGCTACTGCAGTTTCCTGTGCTTAAGTCAGCACTGCATAACTGGTGGATCAGTCTCTGAGCCGGGTTTAACCTGGGCCAAAAGATACATGCTTTATATCATCATGATTCAAAAGTCCATGTGAAGTTTGGAAGAGGGGATGAACCCAGTGCAGTTCCCATCTCTCTATTTTCCCCTTTCATTAAGAAAGAGAGAGAAAATACGCAACTCGTTTCTTTTACAAGGAAAATGGTAAAATAAAATCTTACTCAAACACCCACCCACCCACCCACCCCCCCACACCCATCTTGTAGCATGGTGCCATCTAGATGTTGAACTCCAACTTCCATCAGCCCCATACAGATTGGTCCAATGGTCTGGGATGATGGAAGCTGGAGTCCAGCAACATCTGAAGGGCAACACTTTGGCTACCACCACCTTAAATATTGATTGTGACACAATGTTTTGTGGGGGCTAAACCCTAATTGTCTATGGATGGGCGAGCTCTGGTCCACAACACCTCATGCTACATTAGTTTTGTTGGTTCTTTTAAATTGTTACCTTCAATGACTGCTGTATCAGATTTTATAATACATTTGTTGTATTTCTGGAGCTAGGCTTTCCTGCTTATGATCCCCACTCCAACAAAACAGTCACCTTTTTATTGACAGAATTATTCACACATAAATACCGTAGGAAATAGGACCTGAAGCTTGGTCATTAGATTCTAGAACCTGACACAACTTTTTTCGTAACTGGATCTAGGCCTTAGTATCAGTGGCAAACTCCACCTGTTAAAAGTAATCCCTAACACTGCTGAGCAGCTTGCTGTTAAAACAACAACAACAACAACAACAACAACAACAACAACAACAACACTGCAGAAAGCTGCAGACATAATGGAGAAAAGTTGGGGTGGGAAAAATTAAACTTCAGCAAATAATTCAAGGAAAATCTCCATCCCTGCCTTTCTACGGCTTATTTCCACCTGCCAGTCAAAAGCAAAATGGAATTCATTTGTAGATCTGTCAGTTTATTTCGGGATTCTAACTTGCCATTGTTACAGGGCAACTGTTTTAGTGTGAATTAAAAGGCTTTGCTGGAAGGGGGAAGGAGGAATGTAGAGACAGATTGGTGTTCATCTCTTTCTGCAAAGCTGAAAACAACCATGGTTCCTTCTCCCACCCCCATCACGGTGCCTTCTGCTACCATGTTCTTCCTCCTCCAAGCTGCTTCTCTGCCCCCCTCCCATCTCTCTCCCCCCACCAATGATTCTCCTGTTCAGCCAGGCTTTCATGAGTTGCTGCTGAATTTTGTTGAAATTGAAAGGGTCCTTCTTGGTAGTATGTCAGGATTTTAGATGATTAGAGAGTTTCAGTAAAAACAGGTTCAGCTTTCTGGTGAACAGCCACTCTACCTTGGACTTACAGAAGGTTAATTTGTTCATGCTGTGCTCAAGGATTCGCCCTGCCTTTCCACCACCTCTGGGTGTCACAAGGTCATAGAAAACTGCCTTATACCGAGTTAGACCATCAATCCATCCAGCTCAGCATTGATTACACTAAGTGGCAGCTGCTCCCCAGGGGTCTAAGCATGGGACATTCTCAGTCAGTAGCATAGTGGCAAATTCAGAACTACAAGGTCCTTTCATGATAGTCATAGCCATAAGATTATACAACCTTCTAAGGTTATACAATAATCTTAAAATCACCTGGATCTCCCTCCTCACTGCCCCTCGCCTCTCCCCCACCCCCGGTGTCCTGTGAGACGATTGTGCTCGCAGTGCTCACAAAGGGGGAGAGAAAACGGGAGGGAGGGAGCCATACACAGAGAGAGGGAGGAAAGGAGGGAGGCCTGCAGTAAGTGGAACGAGGGGCCAAAATCTCCCTCTTTCTGGGAAAGAAGGAAGGGGGGAGCAGATAGAACAGTGTGCACCCAGGCATGCATTGTTGTTGCTGCTGCTGCCTGAGCCGAAACCAGAGGCACAATTCTAGTCAAAGGTGATGCACACACAGCCGTCACATGGCCTCCCGGAGGAGAATGAGACGATAGAGCCATGGTTGGGCTCAATGGTTGGTGTCCTGGACGCTCAGATTTGCACTGACCTCTCCCCAACCTCAGCCTCCCATTCTGTCTGCTTCTCCTTTCCTGCCCCGGGCAAGTAGCAGTGGTGGTGGCAGAAGGAGCAGGGCAGTGTCAGGAAGCTTGCCCACACTGGCGTCCACCACCTGAGAGGTGCCGGAACATAGTTCTGGGTTGCTCCAGCTGAAAAAAAGCCCCTGCTTATAATCATGCAATAATAATAAAGAGGGATCTCCCTGTGTTGCCTTTCAGCTAGGTCTACTCTGTGCATGTACATGGGCAAATAATATGGAGTTCTCCAATATCATCCCTCAGACTGACTTAGGTTGTTTTTGCATGGAAGTTTCCACCATATGTAAAGGAACTTGAACACCATTCTCATGAAACTGAAACACATTCAGTATCCCTAAATGCTAAGCTTTGGAACAACAACTCTGTGTTCTTGTGTGATCCTGGGAGCCAATCCTCAGTGGTTGATTCACCTCTTTTTCTCTTTGAATGGCTCCAATCTGCACACAAGGGTGGCCGAAAAGCTTCCCTTTCATGCTGGTTGGGCAGATGGAGACAGGAAATCTGCTGCAAGAATAGTAATGGCTGTTTGATATAAACACACACACACAAATATTTGCCCATGGAATTTATTTATCTAGCTCTCTCTGATCCAGTCATCCCTCCTTCACCAGGTGTGGAGCTGGTGGACTTCGTTTTCGGAAAATAGCCTTGCCAGACAAATTTGAAATTCCACCCCCATTGTGGTTACCAGCCTGATCTCTATAGGGAGCTCATTCTGCAAAAGGTTGTTGTTGTTGTTACTACTACTAGTAGTGCAGCTACTAATTTATTCATTTGTTTATTCATTTTTAAAATAACATTTATTAGTCATTGTTCACCATAAGGTCCCGGGGCAGGTTACAACAATATAATAATACAATTATAAAAACAGAGAAAACTATTCCAATGATGACAGAAGTGAAACACTTCAAATAGAACAGAACAGTATGCACTGAACAAAAAAAGTGGGTTCTACAAAACCTTAACCATTAAAGATTGGGATGAAGAATGAAGCATCTGGTGAAAGTTGTGCAGTGAATATTCCAGAAGCACCTCTGTGGTGAGGGAGTCCCACAGTTTCCCAGGCTGCTATTCCTGGAACTTCTGAGGGTGGTGGAACTACTAAGAGATCACCCTCACCCTTTGCGATAATAACACACAAGAAGGTCAGTGGGGATGACTATTTGAAGACTATTTGTGTAATTTATTGCAGTTTAATCTGGGTACACAAATTGGCCTTTCTTGTTTCCCCTCCCCACACTAACACATATTGGCCTTTAGACAATCAAATAAAGAGGCTGGTCATTAAGTACTGATAATGATCAATTTGTCATTAGACTGTACTGCAATGTTGCCGTATTCTGCAGTAATCAGATGAAATGAGTCTTAATTGCACAGCATTTCAAATTAACCTTAAAGGGGGGGGGGATATGAATGGGATTGTATAGCTCCAGCCTTGCATAGAACTGCCTTCTGCAAGCAAGAGAGAAGGGGATATAAAGGAGAACATTATTCAGTGTCACATTTCCAAAAATATCTGGGATCAGAGAGGTTTCTCACATGACAACCAGCTCTCCTACTAAAAAATACAAGATGAAATAAGCTTCTAGTCTCATTACCTTTTTATAAGAAACAGGGGTCCTGACTGGTCACAGTTGATGCCCTTCATCAGGCTAACACTGCTTATATTTTATATCAAAAGTTGGCCTAAAAACATGACTTCTTTTCTTAGGTCACAGAGGAAGTGGCATTTAATTCACAGATCTGGCACAGCGAGGATTGTGATTAATCCCCCAAACTGTTAAATTTCCTGCTAGCTTGTGTCAAAAACTGAAAAAGATGTGAAGGTTCCACATGAGTAGAGGGGAAGAGGGGGGAGCAAAATAATTCTGTTCAACATCAGCTCTTGCTTCCGCGGACAAAGCCTTTTAAAGAAAAATAAGACTTGTTCCGATTCCCTCACAACTCTTGGATACTTTCAGTGTCGGAAACACTGCTGGCACAAGGCTAAAAAGAGATGTACCTCTCTTTTCATTCAACGGATGCCCCTCGTTCAAGAGTGGAGAACCTTTCCCAGCTTTTTCAAGGTCACATAACCTTCTAGCCAGGATGGGGCAGAGGTGTTTGGGTTTTTTTTTTCCTTGCAGAGCAATAAATGTTAATTCTCCTTTTTGTACAGTAAGAACATAAGAAGAGTCTGCTGGATCAGGCCCATGGCTCATCTAGCCCTGCATCTGTTCACTCAGTGGCCAACCAGATGCCTGGGTCTGAAACAGGACCCAGTCACAAGAGCACTCTGTCCTTTTGCAGTTTGGGGCGACTGGTATACAGAAATGTTACTGCCTTTGACTTTGGAGGCAGAGCCTAGCCACCATGGCTAGTAGCCATTGGTAGCCTTATTCGCCATCCTATAGTAGGCTTTTCCCTAAGCACACTCACACATCCCTCTTAATCCCTCATCCAGGCACACAAGAGGCATAGTCAGAGTTAAAGGGCGAATTCTAGCCAGGCAAAAGCTCTTGAGTAGCAGGCAAAGCACGGTGAGTGTGACTTGGGAGGATGTGTGCTCTTTTAGGGTCTTAAGGGCCAGAGAGAGGGGCATGGAGGGTCACATTTGACCCCATCCCTTCCTTAGTCCTAAAGCATGGTTAGTGTGGATAATGGGTAGGGGGATTAACCCTTCTACAGGCTAGCAGGTGGATCAGAGAGTTATTTCTGTCAAAGAATGGGGAAACAAGCTCTTTGCAGCTATTCCTTCTCTAGCTACGGAATTGGCCAAACTCTTCTTTGCCTTGCAGTGGCATTCTTGCTTGTAGGCTAGTTGTCCTTAGACCTCTGGCTGTTTTACATACGTATGCCCTTCAAGGAGCTCAGAGGAGGACATGGCCTTTCTTCCCATACCCATTTAATCCTCTGTGGTTGGTGAGAGGCATGTGGGTCGGTTCCCTTCTGACGGTACCAAATTGTAAAAACAAAATGAAATGGACTGCAAGGAGCTTGCAAATGGTCCCTCCAAGCATGGATATTAAAATGGCCAATGGGATTAAATCTAAGCATATGTAAGCCACATTCACCCCAGCATATTAAAGCACTTTAAACCACCATGGCTTTCCCCAAGTAATTCTGGGAGCTGTTGTTAGTTAAGGGTTGGTAAAAGAGGCCCTGTTCTCCTCACCGAGTTGCAATTCCCAGAGTTCCTTTGTAAGAGGTATTTCTAATTTATTAAATAATTATTTATTGATTGCTAATTTGTTAATTGATTACCATTTTCCTATACAAGTTCTTCTGAGCACCAGTAGTTTGTGGTAAGCAATTTCCCATTTTTCTACACTGCCTGGGATTCCCCATCTGCCCCTCCCCTGGCAGTGCTCTAAAAATCAAATTAGTTCTGCACTTCATAATTTTTTTCCCCGCAACCTGCCATGAGTGATGCAGAAAGGTCTCATATTTTACAATATGCTTGCAAACAAACCTATTATTACAAGCTAGCTAGGTGAAAGTGATGAAAAGGTGACTCATTTTTTAAAAAAGAGACTTTGTTCTCTGCAGCTCTGCTCGGTCTGCTTCAAAGTCTGTAACATTGATGTCTCCCTTGCTGATGAACAGTGTGCTTAATATATGCTGGCAGAAATCTATTATTAAGCCAGAAAAGGTTTCCTTCTAATACCCTTTAAAAATATGTTTGAAATTATATTAGATCAAACAGATTACAATAAAGGAAGGAAGGATGGAATTGGGCATCAAAAGGCTAATGCAAAAGGCCTTTTCATCTCTCCTTAAAGACACAAGAATTTATTTTCATATAATGAAGAATGTCATGCCTTTTAAAATTAGCCTGTGTTCTGATAGTTAGGGAACTTTTAAGAGCCATTTCTTAAAGGACTAGTCCCTGCAGTAGTCTCTCTCTGTTTCATCCAATATTTGCAAGTTCTGCAAGAGATGAAGCTGCCTAGTATCTTAACATTCCTTTTATAGGTCAGAGTAAGTTACTGTAAGAAGTTTGCAAAGTACTTTTCTGTGGGCGAAATGTTGCAAAGGTAGGAACTGAAGAGAACTTTGAACCCAAACCATATTTTGAAGTGAACTGACCTGGCTTGCTGGTCCCGGATTTGTAATCTTACATGCAAGTCCACATACAAATCCCATCATCTGTGGCAAAGCCTGCTCAGGATGATGGAAGTTTGTCATTAGCAGCACTTGGGGACCCAACTTTGAAAAAGCTTGCTGAACTTCAGAAGTGTGCCAAGCTGCAAGGAAATGCAGACAGAGAAAATCAGTTCATGTAATCTTCTAGAAAGCTGCCATACCATCACATCGATCACTTGATTAAAGACATCTTGGTTGATTAAACCGATGATGTTCAGTCAATTGATGATTGATTAACATGTTAAAACGCCATATATTTTTATGTGAACAGTGAATAGTTCTATAACAGTCAATAAATCTGAACAAAAGGCATGCTTTTAGATGTCTACTAATGCACTCAATAGGCTTTTTACCTATTTATTTTTAGAAGAGGCACTTCACACACATACACACACACACACACACCACTGGTATGCCTCTTAAGACAGAACAGCTGCTCATGGGAAGGGAGCCACATGAACAAGCAGATTCTGTTGTGTTTGGTGGCTACTAGTGTGCTCTGAAATAGGTCCTATTGATTTCATTTTGCTTTCTCCTGAATTAATTTATTATCTGCCTTTATATTACCTCCAAAAAGGGTTCACTGAGTGTTTCCCAAAGCAAAGCTAAACAGTTAAAACAGTAAAAGAAAATCAAAACACAATATGTATTATAAAACATTATTAAACATATACTTCATGTTACTATTTCCCCAAGAATGTAAACTTTAGCCTACAAGCACTGCAAATATAATATGCATGCACTTAAACACAGGGCAACAAGGAAAGGGTCCGGAGTGTGCTCTTTAGCTTTCAGATTTGAGAAATAGGAGAGGAGTGAAGATTTTGGGAGGCGGGGGGGGGGGGGAGATCCAAAGAAAAGGGGAAAGAGGGTCTTACATAAGTAAACAAGGCTTTTGCTGTGAGTAATTGCTAGCTATATTGACAGATATCTCTGGCACATACTGCAGAGGACACCAAATGAAGAATGGATAGTTCTGATTCACTTAGGGTGCACTGATTGACAGGGTGACGTGTCCTGCCCCCCCCCCCAATTATAAATCTTAGTATGTCCACGGCTTCTGGCAAAGAAAAACTGGGCAGGGTATCAGTAAAAAACACCACCACCACCACTGCCATGCCAAAGCCATTTCTGAGGGGTGGGGTTGATTGGCTAAGAGAGAGGATGGGCAGAAGCTCCTCCAGGAAGCCTCTTGGAAGGTACAAATGTATCAATAGTGATTGTGGGTGATAGTTCTAGTTACATGTAGGTAGCCGTGTTGGTCTGCCGTAGTCGAAACAAAATATATAAAAAAATTCCTTCCAGTAGCACCTTAGAGACCAACTAAGTTTGTCATTGGTATGAGCTTTTGTGTGCGTGCACACTTCTTCAGAAGTGGGTGATAGGGCTCAGAACCTTAGGAGCGCTATGTCCCACTTTGCACAACAGAGGTGCCTCCATTGATCAGTCAGGACATAGTTTTTACCTGCATAGTCTATTCAAATTACACTATCTCTTCAGATCGAACAGATGTTATTTATCCTGTGTTGCACCTTTTGTTTGCTTAGTTACTAAGGCAAATTGAGTAGAATAAACTTTTTCATAATCTTCCCGCTCCCCTCCTTCTATCAATTAAAGTGACAGTGGGATACAATGAAAACACAGCAATTTGTTAACATACATTCCAAAAGAACAAAAAATAAAGCCTGTGTGACAGAAAGGCAAAAGGTGACATTCCTAAGATGTCGAAAACAACTGTCAGGCACCAGTTAATGTGAATGGGAGATATATATCTAACAGTGATCTCTGCAGGCTGTTTTTCTATTTAACCTCCGAAAGCAGCCTTTAAACAATAATTGGCCAAAATGTGTTGGGTTGCTTTGAAAATAAAATCCAGGTTTTTCAGTGTCTTGAGGCATGCTGTCTTTTGTTTTGGGGTTCATTTTGTATGCTCTCTGGCTTTTACGTTTTTTATTCCTAAGATGTCGTCTTACGGAGAAAAATGAAAAGAAACTGGCTTGATGTTTGGATTAAAAGGTATAGGAAAAATATAGCTGGCTGGTCCAGTGCTCTTTAGCACTTACATTCCACCCTCCATTCCAAATTCTCTAGACCTGTTCTTCTTTCAGCAAATGCCACCCTGCAAGGAAATCTCATCTGGGTGTGTAAAAGTAGCTTGCCACAAAAAAAGATGAATGAAACAGAATGGTTTTGTTGCACAGCTGGCTCAAGATATTTTGCTGCCTGGGGCAAAGGACAAGATCCCCCCCTTCAGTTAAATTGCACTTCAACACCAGCAATGAAAGAGATCCTTCCAATGCACTTGAGGGCAGCAAACTATTTTTTGCAGGGTGTGTGGGGTGGGGTGGGGTGGAGAGACCACGGTTGGATTATTCCAACCGAGGGGAATGCCCAGGGGCTCAGGAATGGAAGGGGGTTGTTGCTGCTCTCATCCCCAGTATTTGCTGCCAGAGGTGAATGCTTCACTTTACCTGATGGTAGGGCCAACGGATTTGGGAATTTCAGCACAGCAATAATAAAAGTTGAAATAGACTCAAGCACTCTGCTTTGGTGTACCTGGCTTAATTGTGACACTTAGAATTTAGCCTGGTAAATAGGAGACTGAGATGAGATCTTCAGATATCTAAAGGGCTGCCACATGGAGGATGGTGCAAGCTGGTTTTCGCCTGCCCCTGAGGCCTAGTACCCAAACCAATAGCTTCAAGTTATAAGAAAGGAGATTCTGACAAAACATCAGGAAGAACTTTCTAGCAGCGAGAGCTGTTCAACAGTGGAAGGGCCTCCCAGGAGATCTCGTGGACTCTCCTTCCTTGGAGGTTTTTAAGCAGAGGCTGGATGACCACCTGTCCTGTATGATCTGGGTGAGAATCCTGCATTGCAGTGGGTTGGACTAGATGACCCTTCGGGGTTCTTTTCAACTCTCCAGTTCTATGATTCCATGATTCTATGAGCACATTAAATACTACCCCAAGCATAATCGCCCAAACATGTGATGGAGAATGGAAGAGCCTTAAAGAATATTCAGTAGATTAACAAAACCAGTGAGATGATGGTCAAGGATTTTAAGAGCAACAGCAGCAACCCTTAAATAAGGTTTGTTTATTATGCTAATTATTAGTGCTGTGCCAAAATCTCTTATTTGATTTCTCAACAGTTTAATTCCCTTGTGAAAGGTAAGCACATCAAAAACACCACACTCTGGCGACGTGAATTTCACAAAATATTTATCTTGCCTTTGATAACTTTTCAAATGCAATTTCTTTTCTCATGCACAATGTAAAACAAAAACATATACAATTCTCATGCACAATGTAAAACAAAACATATACAACTACTACTATTATTACTAATATATTGCAAGTATAATACATATAAGAGAGTCAAGACCCATATGGTACAGCATTTCTGCAGCATAATTCTATATGCATTAATATGTAAGTATTTTTATATAGTTATATTCATTGGTGTCTGTATCTGTTTCTCTACTTGGTTATTGTAGGAAACTTGGAGTATATAAGTGCATGATACTCAAATAACATTATACATATATACAAGAACATGTATAATATGCAGGAATTGCTACTATTTTTAGCAGATTGGGTTTTAAAAAACCCCACAAAAGAGAGATGAGAATTAGAAAATATATATGCAGAAAAGACATGCAGTTTTTCAGAAAGTTCCATCCGCAGTATAGTCATTCCTTGCAAAATTGGTTATTGTGGAAAGCATTCTCAAAAGGAAGCAAGTCCGGAAAACAGCAACAGTGGAGCATCAATGGATGTGTAACTTGCACTCACGCTACACAGAATTATTTTCTTGCAGAACTCCAGTGTATGTCTGTTTCCTTTTCTCTTGTTTCCTAGCCAGCAATATTTATTAGGCAGCGTGTCTTCTTGTGCAGATGTTAGCAGCCAAATTGCAACAAGCATTGGTGATGGCTCTGAAGGAGCCGTTGTGGTCTATCAACTTAATGAGCCATATGTAGAGGGAGAGTTTTACACAATGGGCTAGAGTCGTTACACTTGGCTTGGTAACAGATACAAGTTTTCAGAATTAGTATGCATGCCTTCCAAAGCACATATTTACCTGGCAACTGAAGGCACTCAGAAGAAACTGTCACAGTCTGATAGGTAAGTCTCAAAATTAGTTTGTGTACCAAATACATATTTAACTTCTAGACTGTAACAGTCCTAAAAGAGCATCCATATGCTATTGGTCTCATTGAGTTGACTCTGAACACATTCCATTACCCTCCCTTTAAAACACTAATACCAGTAATAATAAATGCAGGGGTAAAATTGCAACATGTGGTTGTAGGCACCTTCTGCAAAACCTGTGCTGCTAAGTGCAAGACAAAGCCACTTGTAGGGTGCTGAATTAATCCACACGGAAGTCCAGTGCCGTCATAGTTTCCATCTTTGTAGGTTACAAAACTGGGTGAGATCAGTTCCCTTTAAAATAATTACTGTACCATGCCTAGGCGTTGAGACAATAAATAAGACACATTGTACAGGATCAAAGAACCATGAATGGGAGGGAGATCGTCACCAACATTGTTCAGCAAATGCGGTGCTATAACAGTTTTCATGCTTCTGGTTGAGATCTGGTGTGGTGCAGTGGTTAGATGATAATGATAATTTATTAAATTTCTATACCACCCTTCCAACCCTCATTTGGCCATGAACCTTAGTGGATTATCTTGGTTTAGTCATTATCTTTCTCAGCAAAACTTACCTCGCAAGATTGTTGTGATGATAAAATGGGGTGTGAGGAGGTGGAAGGGAGAGAATTATAACAACAACAATATGCTGGATTACTACTGTTCTTGGTAGTGTGTTTGCATTTGGAGTTGACGTGTTGCCTTGCCGTGGAAGTATGCATACTTGACTGGGAGGGAAGAAAAATATATAGAGGCAAAGTTAACAGAACTAATATCTGTGAAGCAAATGCTTGATCACTAGAGCAGGTGCTTCTCCTTATGTTCATTCCCTGCCAAAGGAAAATGCCTTTTTATGTTCCCCGTCTCTGTTGTATCCTGCCTTAACAGGTCCCTTTGTTCCACTTTATGCACACAATCTAGTAAGCATGCATAAATCATACTGTGGAGTTTATCATTGCAGCCCTGTTGTCCACCATTCCCTGATACATATATGTATTTACTCTATACCCTTGGAATGTCTTAAGAGGGTACCAGAGAATGACACACAAGTCAGGCATACTCAAAGTAGACCCATTGGCATACATGGACTTAAGCTAGCCCATTGATTTCAACAGGCCTACCCTGAGTTTTGTTCAGTTGGATAACATCCAGAAACAATTAATGAAAGCCCTGTTTAAGTGGGTTTTAAGCAATCTGTGAAAGATGAAGACAGTTCCAGTACCCAGAAGACTCTCACCTTGAAGTCAACCAGAATGATATAAATATCATAGGGAACCAAAATGAGTATAGTACAGGAATGATTCATGGAAGGACACATAGTGATGTTTCACACATCAGTAAGTAAAAACCAGCATGCTTGAACCATAATCTTGGACATCAAATCTGCAACCTCAAGGCAAGAGAGTCTAAAACTTGTGTTCTGATGCTGTTACCATTCCGTGCTGCTGATCTAGAACTGAAACACAAAGATTATCTATTTCTAATATCAAGCAAGGATTTGGTTCTTGGTTCTCTAGCTCCCAAGTTGTCAGAGGCACGTGATGCTAAGCTGATGTGTGTCTGGTTAAGGCCTGAATGGGGGACTTCCTGAGAGCCCAGTGGATACCACCATGTTGGAAGAAAGGTGAGGCATAGATCTAACAAGCAGTTGCCTCAGTATTTACAGTCTTCATTTTCATATGGGGTGGGAGAAGCACATTACATTTCAAATAGTTTAGTAACTTTCAAATACAACAGCTGCTGGGAACTGCAAGTGGAGAGGTGCCTGTTGTGTTCAAGTGTTGCTTGCTGGTTTCCCAGAGACATCTGAATCTCTGCTGTAGGGATGAGGATGCAGGACTTGATTGGCCTTTGGCATGATCCAGCAGGACCCTTTCTTGTTCTTACATTGTTTCAAGGCCACTATCCTGTGTGCCACTTCTCTTCTTTTTTAAACCTAGGGTCCTCATAAAAAGCTGCTTGTGGGAGCAGTGGTCCATCTAGCTTAGCACTGTATATGCTGGAGTCTCAGCCCTACCTGGAGCCACTGGGGATTGAACCTGAGACCTTCTACATACAAAGCAAATGCTCTGTTCAGATGCTGAATGCATCCACATAACACACTAAGCAAAGCAGGCTTTCAGAGAGGAGCTTGCTGGTGCTTGACAACTCCCCATACTTTCTTCTTCTTCTTCTTCTTCTTCTTCTTCTTCTTCTTCTTCTTCTTCTTCTTCTTCTTCTTCTTCTTCTTCTTCTTCTTCTTCTTCTTCTTCTTCTTCTTCTTCTTCTTCTTCGTGTGCCATCTAAGCTAGGACTCTTGGGTCAGCTCTTTCTTCACTAACCTATGAACAGTAACTCAGAACAGTGTTCACAGCTCATGGTTAGTGAAGAGAGAGCTGCTGTCCTCTTTCACATTTATAGTTGAATCTTATTATTTAGGGTTTAAGGAAGAAAGTTAGAGGTTGCTTTTTTAAACACATAGCACACACCAAAGAGAATGGTGGAGGGGAAAGGGCATTTGTGTTGTGCGAGGGAAATTACAGTTTATTAATGGAACCAAGAGGCACTGAAATGTAGCAAACTACTGGACTGCCAAAAAACAAAGTCCCAGAACATCTGCATACTCAGTAAAGCTAGGGGGGTGGCATAATGAATTGGAGACTTGGGATAACAGGGGGCAAAACTGTTTTAAATTCTCAGAATGCTGTAGCATGTTTAATGGTGATGGCTGTAAGGCATACAGTGGGGAGAAAAGACCTTAAATAATCATGTTGAGATAAACAAAAGTCTGCACTGAATTAATTTCTCCCCTAGTAAAATGACTAAGTAACATATGGCTAGATTCCTAATTTGCTCGTAGGATACTTTAATTATATGACTGATTGGGAGGAGTCTGGTCCCCTCAAAGACTGCAAGGTCATGGGCATTACCTGAAGGGCAAAAGAAAAGTGACTGAAATAATAGCCCAACTCTGGTGACAGCCTTAACACACACACACACACACACACACACACACACACACACACACACACGTTGTTCTGTTTGCAGAGGAGAGCCAAACAATTGCATGCTGTAGTAGCTCTTCTCTAACCAATATTACCTCTCAGAGCTTGGCTACCTTTCAGAAAATTATGCAAAATATCCAGCTGCTTCATAACACCTGGGGGATGGGAAAGGAAAAACAAGGGAGGGATTATGCAGACCACGGGAAATGATAGAGCTAGCAAAATGCATTTGCAAGGGATTGCAAACTTTGTCCTCACGACTTCACTTTGTGGTGTGGAATGTGGCTCAAAGAGGCAGAATACATTAGTCTTCAGTATTGTTCCCTCCCCCAACCTTCCACATGTGTTGAATTTTGTTAAATATATCTCATATGTTGGTATTCATAACCCACATATTTACTCACTTCTGTGAGAATCACCTGAGCAGTATACAGTATACAAAGGGCTGTCTAAATGGCACCCTTCAGGTGTTGCTGGACTCTAAATCCCTTCAGTTCCAGATGGTTTGGCCAATTGTCAGGGGTGATGGGAGTTGTAGTCCAGCATTATCTACAGGGCACCACATTGGCTATTCCTGGTCAAAACCAGCAACATCTGAGAAGCTAAAGGATGGTTGAGAGCTGGTAAAGGTTTGAAAGTTATTGACAAGTTGTGTCTTGAGTGTATCTGGTGTTTCAAATATAGATTGCAATGATTGTTTAATTTGTTAGAAATATGACATGTTAAGTAATATTTTGTATTATTGTATGTTGGAAGATGATGCTTTGCACTCCTAGGTATAGTATATTTGTTTTATTCTGTTTATTTGTTCCATTTGTATTTCATCAGTTCTAGTGAACCCAGGGCAGGTTCCATCTTATGCATTATAGAACAACACAATAAAGCAACTTTGAATAATTAAAACCATCAACTAAAATATAGCCAAAAACATAACAGTATGAAAAATGGAACAAAGTTGTGTGCTTCCTGCATCCCTGCATTTATTTTATTATCTTTTATTAAAATAAATCCCTGTTTTAACCAGTAGTGAGACCTCCATTGGTTTATGTTGTAATGAGGATTTGTTCTAACAACAATCAAAAGTTTTACTGAAGTTTAAAAATAAAAATACAGCTTCTTTTAGACCAAAGAGCTCAGAAATATCCTTTGGACTAATTAAATTACAATATAGTTTATTTGCTGTTGATGTGTGGACAGATTTCCTAATCAAACAATCACTGTAATTAGAGTCATATATTTGATGGCACACTCTGGGCTCCATTCAATTACCCTCTCAAATAAGCTCTATTCATAAAATACTTGTACAGAAGTCAGGTACTCAAATCAGTGCAGCATGTTTTAGAGGAACTAATGTAATTAGAATAATGTAATTACAGTAGATAAACAGAATTTGACTATGATGATGGGAAAGCAGTGTGTTAACTCTGCCTTTGGTTGATGATTTACAATTATAACATCCCATGGCAAGTAGCAAATTTGGTATTTGGCTGCTTTATTCTTGGGATTTTTGCTGTCTTTTGTTTTTGGATATCATAAATTCACCCTTGGTAAATCACATGTTACTGCTTCTTTTCCATAATGGAGCCATACTAAAAATAACCATGTTGGTTGGAGGCGGGGGAGCCAATGGTATTTCATTATGAAATATATTTGAGAACACGAACAGTGTAAAGCAGGGGTCAGCAAACTTTTTCAGCAGGGGGACAGTCCACTGTCCCTCAGACCTTGTGGGGGGCTGACGAACTATATTTTTTTGGGGGGGAAATGAACAAATTCCTATGCCCCACAAATAACCCAGAGATGCATTTTAAATAAAAGCAAACATTCTACTCATGTGAATACACCAGGCAGGCTCCACAAATAACCCAGAGATGCAGTTTAAATAAAAGAACACATTCTACTCATGTAAAAACACGCTGGCGATTGTGCCGAAACCGGCCCCTGGGCCTTAGTTTGCCTACCCATGGGGTAAGGGTTTGCCAGGGTTATGCAGACAGTCTGACCATTATTTAGATCCATTCCAAACTAGGTTGACAGGCCTAGTCATGGGACTCAGTCGGCCTTAGGCCACGATCACACCATACATTTAAAACAATATTGTTGTTGTTTAGTCGTTTCCGACTCTTCGTGACCCCATGGACCATAGCACGCCAGGCACTCCTGTCTTGCACTGCCTCCCGCAGTTTGGTCAAACTCATGTTCGTAGCTTTGAGAACACTGTCCAACCATCTCGTCCTCTGTCGTCCCCTTCTCCTAGTGCCCTCAATCTTTCCCAACATCAGGGTCTTTTCCAAGGATTCTTCTCTTCTCATGAGGTGGCCAAAGTATCGGAGCCTCAGCTTCACGATCTGTCCTTCCAGTGAGCACTCAGGGCTGATTTCCTTCAGAATGGATAGGTTCGATCTTCTTGTAGTCCATGGGACTCTCAAGAGTCTCCTCCAGCACCATAATTCAAAAGCATCAATTCTTTGGCGATCAGCCTTCTTTATGGTCCAGCTCTCACTTCCATACATCACTACTGGGAAAACCATAGCTTTAACTATATGGACCTTTGCAGGCAAGGTGATGTCTCTGCTTTTTAAGATGCTGTCTAGGTTTGTCATTGCTTTTTTCCCAAGAAGCAGGCGTCTTTTAATTTCGTGACTGCTGTCACCATCTGCAGTGATCAAGCAGCCCAAGAAAGTAAAATCTCTCACTGCCTCCATTTCTTCCCCTTCTATTTGCCAGGAGGCCATGATCTTGGTTTTTTTTTGATGTTGGGCTTCAGACCATATTTTGCGCTCTCCTCTTTCACCCTCATTAAAAGGTTCTTTAATTCCTCCTCACTTTCTGCCATCAAGGTTGTGTCATCTGCATATCTGAGGTTGATATTTCTTCCGGCAATCTTAATTCTGGCTTGGGATTCATCTAGTCCAGCCTTTCGCATGATGAATTCTGCATATAAATTAAATAAGCAGGGAGACAATATACAATGTATATTGTATATTTAAAACATTACTATACTACTTTAAGCAGTCCAGGCTTCCCCAAAAGAATTATGGGATCTGTAGTTTGTTAAGAGTGTTGACATTTGTTTGGGGGCCCCCTATTCCCCTCACAGAGCTACAGTTCTCAGAGTGGTATTATAGTCAATCCATCTGCATGGGGAACTCTAGGAATTGTAGCTTTGTGAGGGGAATAGGGGGCCCCCAAGCAACTTAAGACCCTTAACAAGCTATAGTCCCCACGAATCTTTGTGGAAAGCCCTGACTGTTTTAAGTGCTATCATAGTGCTTTAAATGTATGGCATGAATGTACGGTATCCAGTAACTTATATAATATTTTAGTGAATCATTGAATCCTAGAAGGGATCCAGAGCAAGCTTTCATGATATGCTTTTTTAATGCTATATCTATTCCTTTGCATATGTGAATCTGTTCGTTTTAGCGCCACAGTGGAACAGCTTATGCAGGCGTAGGAGATTTGAGCTTCATAAGCAGCCATAAGTCAGCCCTTGAACATGGTGGCTCAGTGTTTTCTGCTAACTTTCCATCCAAATTGCATCCTCTGTTGCAGAAAATTACATGCACACACAGCAATGTGCTTCCAGATTAATTGTGCATAAAAAGAATGTTATGACATTCCCATCCAAGAACAGTTTGTGAGTTCCTTGTTTTCACAACAACTTGGATATCAATCTGGTTTGAAAAGTACACTCTTGATGTGTCCCCAAGGAGTGTCTGGATGTGCAGTTGGCAGTATTAAATATTTTGACAATGGAATTTTGGAACTTGACTTGCTGTCATTTGGCCAAAATTCCTCTCTTGGGTGAGAGAGAATAAATGTCCTCATTAAAACTATGCAAATCACATTTGATCATGTCCTTTAATAATACCCCAGGCATGCACATACAATATGTTTTATTTCCATGTGTATATGCATGTGAATGGTGTACAAGTTTAAAACTTTCCAACAGCACTCTAACCAACTATGTCCAGAAATACTATCTTATTGGAGCTGGGGTGGGTTGGGAAATAGGATTCAATCACCTACCAGTAAATTAGAGTTGCGCAATTATAGTTGTCTGGGAAGTCTTGCACAACACACCCACTTCCCCCCAAAACCAGACTTTTTGTGATCAGGAAATTGAAGGAGAAATGCACTGGAAAGCATGGGATAACACTGGCTTTGATACAACTTCATCTAACCTTCCTCTGAACAAATCAGAATGAAAGCTCATTAAATAGCCAATGCTACCTAATCTCCTTGCAAACAGTTTAGGATGAATGCTCAATAAACTATCTGTAAGCATCCTGAACTACTCTGGTGTATGACTGGATTGGAAGCTACATGATAATTGTATGCATGTTATATTGATTTCCCTTTACTGTATAGAAGAAATATGATAGGGGGGGGATGGGACACAACTGCTTCTGCCCCTTGCCTAAGAATTTTATACCCCTTAGCACCTTCTGCAGGAGCCTGTCCCTCAGCTCCATTCTTCTGAGTTACACAGCTAATTAACTAGCAGTAATTGAGAGCACCTGTTTTGCATGTAGGAGATTCCAACTCAGTTCTCAACACCAGTTCCTGGTAGGGCTGGGATCCCATCCCTGCCTTAGAAAGGGGTGAAGTACCCCACCTAGGGTTGCCAGACTCAATAGAGGACAGGATTTCTGTGCCTTTAATTGCCCTGCTCTCTTTTGAGTCTGGAAATCTTAAAGAGAAACCAGCAGACTCTTTGTTTAATTTCCAAGCAAAGGGTCTGCTGGTTTTTCTTTAAGGTTTCCAGACTCAAAAGAGAGCAGGGCAATTAAAGGCACAGAAGTCCTGTCCTCTATTGAGTCTGGCAACCCTAACCCCACCCCTCCCAGGGGAAAGAGTCTCAAGGTCGTCACTTCCTATGGGATGTGACTTTGAACCACATGGACCAGACTGCCCAGTTGGAGCTGGTGGACTAACCTACTATTTAAGGTTCCTTTGCCCCTTATTCTCCCTCTCTCTTTTTTCTTCCATAGGAGGAGGTAAACAAGCTTAAGCTTATTTCCTCTTGTGTTCAGTATGGGCAAGTAAGGGAAGAGATGACCTTAATTTACTGCCATCCTGAGGTATTATGTGGATAAGGGGTGGTGTTGAGTCATCACCCATCATCATCAGGCATAGCGCCTGTCCTGTGCACCATAGTGAATGCTGGAAGGTAAGGCCCATCTGCACAGTTTGGGCTTCACTTACCTGGGGCTCTCTTAGCCAGGAGGGAGACCTTCTCTCAGTCCCTGACTGTTGGGCAAATAATGCTCTAGCAGACATGCCCAAGTGGTGAGGGAATGCTTCACTCATATGTAAGCATTGATTCTCCCTGCCCATACTTATTTTATTGGGTGAACTGGCAGATTCTGTGTATTTTAATAAATATAACCTCCCTCATTGCAAGAAGTGAGGTTACAGGGAACCAGACAGAGGGCCTTCTCAGTAGTGGCACTCACCCTGTGGAACGTCCTCCCAGCAGATGTCAAGGCAATAAGCAACTATTTTACTTTTAGAAGACAACTGAAGGTGGCCCTGTTTAGGGAAGTTTTTAATGTTTGATGGTGTACTGTTTTTAATATTTGGTTGGAAGCCTCCCAGAGTGGCTGGGGAGACTCAGCCAGATGGGCGGGGTACAAATAATGAATTATTATTATTATTATTATTATTATTATTATTATTATTATCACTTAATGTGTTATATTGTGCCTTCTTTCTGGGTGTGGAGGCAAAAGCCCATGACAGACAAGTGAACAGACTCTGCTAGTCAGTGTCAATAGTCCTGAGTTAGATAGACCAATGGTCTGCCTTGTTATAAAAACAGTTTCCTAACTATGTATTTCACTGGGTATCTCTCTCTCTCTCTCTCTCTCTCTCTCTCTCTCTCTCTCTCTCTCTCTCTCTCTCTCTCTCTCTGTGTGTGTGTGTGTGTGTGTGTGTGTGAGAGAGAGAGAGAGAGAGAGAGAGAGAGAGAGAGAGAGAAGAGAGAGAGAAGAGAGAGAGAAGAGAGAGAGCTTCCACTAATACCATCACTCACATCAGAAGTCAATGCTTCGTATCAATTAATTTCCAAAAGAGACATCACTTTGCAGAACAACTCAATATACTTTCTTTCATGGTTTTAAATTTTATAACTTTTAAGAAATCAAGTATTTCAATCAATTTTATTTTGCTAATGGATTTGGTTATAAGTAGTTTGAAATCCAATTGCCCTTGAATAATAAAATCCATCCAGGTAGACCTTAAACTAACTTTTCCTTTTAAGCAAGTTGTATTTGGAAACAGGATTTTTAAAGCCATATTTATTGGGTGACCTTCAGTACTGAGAATGATTTGTTGTGCTCCTGTTATTTTATAATTTGTGTTGCCATGTACACACACACAGACAGACAGACAGACAGAGACATTGCACACATACACACATACATTATTGTGATTATTGTGTTCATACTTATGTAACCAAAATGCACCTGATGCATTCTCAAGCAGCAGTAGACTTCGGGTATTCTTGAAGTACACAAAAATACAAATGTGAAGAGAAAGAACCTCTTCCCCCCCTCCATGTCCCCATAATAATTCAGAACAGTGGCAGCATATCTTGATTATTGAGAGACAGAGAGGAGAGTAAAACTGGCAACTAGGTAGGAGGGAGGAACAGAATGGAGTGGCTAGAACAACAGGATTCATATATTCTCTCACCCCTCCCCATTTCTTAGTCAATGCACAGTAAACACCCTGAAGTAGTTTAACAATAAAAACAAGAACATTGGATTTATATGATTTAAATCGTGTCCTCCCTCAAGGATGACACATGTTGCTGTGCGACCTGGCAGCCGAACCCTGTCTTGTGGGTGGGTGCGATTGGATAGCCACAACACCCTATTGGTAGGTCCCTTGATGCTGCGGTGAATCAGACCAATGGGACGCTAGGGAAACGGATCAAGGGACCTATGTATCCCCATGCACGTGACTCGGAGCTTCCTCTTTTGGTCAGTGCATCATAACACCCACCCAGCTCTCCCTACTTTTAGGGCTTGCATGCTTGACCTTGCTATGCCATCGCGTGTCGTTGGGGCAGTGGCACGGCAGGAATTTTCCCCAGTTGGCTGATTGGCTGGTGCCATTTGGGTTTCGCCTGCCGTGTAGCAAATCATCACAACTTTTAAGGTTGCGGATAAGCTCTGGTTCAGGTGATAGGGATGGGGGAATGCTCTCACCATCCCTATGTGAAGGGAATCCAGGGACTCAATGGTTTGGTCAACCCTGTGAGGGGTTGTGCCCGTGCCTGAGTCCAGGGGGACATCTGGGGGGTGGACATAGCATGTCCCCGGCTTTCCACCATTCCAGATGTTCACCCTAGGCTGACCTATGCTGGTGCCCTGGGTCAGCGCTACCCGCAAGGGTGCAGGGGGCTATCCGAACCAGAGCATACACAACCACTCAGCTGATGTAATCAATAAAGTTGTGGCCTAAATTCTGCCAAAAACCAAACCAAAATTTGAGTCTTGTTTGAATTTATTTATAGGGGGAGGTTTAAAGGTCTAAACACACAAATCCAATGCAGATAGAAACTAGGATAACAATTGCCACTTAAAGGACTTGTTGGAAGAGAAAGTTCTTAAATTGACATAGAAAAGACAATGGATACAACTCCTGTCTTATATTCAAGGGGAAAGAATTCTAAAGGGTTTGGGATGAACTTCCTGATCATATGGAACAAACCTCCTGATAACAGGAGGAGGCTCTCACTTGCAGAGTGCAGCGATCAATTAGATATATAAGAGGTGAAGTTATATTTTAGGTTTCCTAGTCCTAAACTGTATAGGGCTTTGTGCATCAATACCTTGAACATAGCCCAGTAGTAATTTAATTAACAACTAATCATTTCATTAATTAAATTAAAGCAGAATTAATTTGCTGCAACTGTATGACCAACATAGAGACATGCGTCTCTGGGCAGCAGACGAATAGTAAAAGCATGAACAGTAGCAACATTGTCAACCCAACAGCAAGCATGACAGCAACATAAATGTTGTGAGGTTTTTTTTCCCCCTTTCAGAGAAAGTAGTAAAATTAATAGCATAGATATGCAACAAAACACAAATTGTAAATGAGGCATATAATGCAAGTTGTATAAGAGGCCCGGGTGAATAACAAATGTATTCAGCTGGTATTGCAAGGTATTGCCAGGAGAGATTCTCTAGCGAAGCTGTTCCACAAACAGGAGGCCACCACAGAGAAGATCCTTGGTTAGCTGTTGGGATTTTTTTTACAACAGAGCCTCTGCCAAGGACCTTAAGAATTGGTGTGTGTGTGTGTGTGTGTGTGTGTGTGTGTGTGTGTGTGTGTATTTCCTGTTATCAATTCCTCTTTACAACAAAAGTTTTAAATCAGTGCACAAAAAATATTAGCAGGAGCTGCATTTAAACAAAGGACATGTTAAGTACAAGCTGTGCCATCTGCTATAAGTGTCTATTGAGTAGGAAGTTGACAGTTATTGCATAATCAGTTGCCGATGACAGTTACAGTTTGGCCATTCTAATTAAAATCTAGGATGTCTGTCTTACGACGGGGAGGGGGGCGGGATGCTTAAGAGCTTTTCAGTGTGGTTCTTTTTGCCTCCACTGCCGGAAGCAATGTGCCTCTGGATATCAGTTGCTGGGAGACCACAAGTGGGCAGATTGCACTGTACTCAACACCTTTGACCTGATCTGGAAGGTGTCCCCCCCCCCCCATCTGCTTATATACCACTTGATTGTGGGTGGGGGAAACGGACCTTTAAGCAGTTTACACAAAGAATAAAACGATAAAACCTTCAGTAAAAGCAGTTAAAAGCCATAACTGAAAACTTTAAAAAAGTTAAAATCAGTGATAAACTGAAGACATGTTCTGCATGTCTGGGTAAGCTTATCCAGGGTATCATTGGCTGAGGACCAAAAATTATTCCTGGAGTGAAGCCACCTTTTTTAGCCCAAAGAAAGGAACTGGGGACCATATATGCGCACCATGGGCAGGGCCAGAGGCAAATGTGTCCAAGGAACATGTTTGATGCTTTGGTATGACAGGTTTACGCTTAAAGACATGAATGTCTCTATCTAGGCAAGGAAAAGACAGTTCAAGATTATGCAGAAACAGGTGTAGAACACAGCTGGTGAGAAGGGCAGTCTAGGGAGAGGGCATGGTCTGGATCGACTCTCATGGGCCAATTACAGAGGCTTGGATTTGGTTCCACACTTCCCTTACCATTGTATAAAAACAATAAGCAAGCAAAGGTACACACAACACATACACACGTATTGCTTCTTGGTTTTTCTTTTTCTTCCTCTCTCTACTATGTTCTGATAAACCAACAAATATAGGGGAGTGGGAGAAAATGAAAATGGGGAAAAATGTGGATGTTTCTAAGGAAAACTCCCAAGACACTTCCTGTGCAGCCACAATAAATCATGCTAATCAGATAAATTGGAATGGTCTTCACTAAACAACACATCTCTGCTTTGGCTTCTCTGTTTTTAACATTCATGCAGAAATGTTTTGTTCAATATTCAGTTTAACTGTCACCATGAGTTCTATGTCAAACCATACAGAAATGTTCTTCCTTGGAGGTTTGACCATATGGGCACCATCCTACATTAATGCAGAGGGTGGACTAAATCACCCTCCTTCTCCCTTCCAACTCCCTCTATATGAAACATTTAGAAGTATTTTAGAGTCCTTTCCCCTTAATATACACATTTTCATATGTTGTGTTGCCTGACAGACAATTTTCTTTCACATAAGACACTTTTGTACGTTGTTTTCACTAATAGATAAATTTTTATGCAACTTTCCCCATATGTATAGATTTATAAACACTTTTTTGATAATTGCGTCACAAATTTCAGAGAAGTGCATATTTTGCAGAATGGAAGTGTTTCAGTTTGCATGCGGTTTTGGAAAGTGTGAATTACAGATTTCTCCCTTGTCCCTGTTTGGGGGTGGTGTTTTGATTTTTCTTTTCAGCATCAGACCATATTGCATCCAAAATGCTTTAGAACTTCCATTGCCTCCTCTTACTTAATTAGAAACATATTTTGAAAAACAGTAATGTTTAACACATAGGGAAACTATATGAGATTTTAACCTTTTATATGGACCAATGAGAGTGCTTGTTTTGGCAGGTTTCTGAAGTATGATGAAATGGATATTAATCTGCTTGGATCTGTGCCAAAGTGTAATATTCTTTCTCTACAACCTGTTTTATTTACAAGGGCTACAACCTCCCAGCAATCCTCTTTGAAAAATGATTAAAGCTAATCAGCTCTATGTGAGTTTGTTTTTAATGCAGCACTTGCAACACTTGGGCCTTCTGAACTTCAAAATGAATTCTATAAAACCAAACAAAAGCACTCTACAGAAGTAAATATTGTTCACAAAATATAGTGGTGCAGTCAGCTAATTGCATGAAGTTGTCCATGGATCACATCTGCCAACAATAGTTACACTCCCATAGTAGACCCATTGAAATTAATTGATGTATTTTAGGGACCGCTAACCTGACACTCTCCAGGTGTTGTTGAACTGCAGTTCCCATTAGCTCCAGACGACATGGCCAATACTCAGGGATGATTGAGGTTGTAGCCCAGCAACACCTGGAAGGAATTTGGTTAACTACCTCTGGTCAACTCTGAGTAGAACTTATTTGGATTGAACCCAATACAGCTGGTAAATATTGAGCTTATATGTGAATGAGGTCCGTAAATTGATATATGCTACTCTAGCTGTTCTCTATAGTCTACCCATTCCATTTAGACTAGGGATAGGGAATTTCAGGCCCAGGTGTGAAATGTACACACACACTGCCCTATTTTTCTGGCCTTTGTACTCTCTTGAGGACACCTCCCCCTCACTGATCTTGCTTTACAACCCCACTGAAAGGCTGTTCAAATGGGTCAATCAGCTCCTGGAGGGCAGTACCTTGCTAGCTAGCCAGGACTGGCTGCTGCCCTGCCTGGCCGGGCAGCAATGCTTAAAAAGCTGACCGTGTGGGGACTTCTGCAGTATGGTCAGCTGAAGAGCAACTTCCCCTCCATTTACATTTCAGGTCAAGTACTTATCATGCTTCTAAAACGCATTTTCCTTTTCAGGTTCTGCTTTAATGTTGCTTTTCTCTACTCTAGGGTGTATTCAGTTTAACCATTGGTTTCTCTTGCTATGGTTGCTAATGATTGCTGCATTTGGAGCTGGGAAGGAATTTGCCTGCAGACAAATTTCCCCATAGCAAAACATTACAACTTTTGGCTGTTAAAGCATTGGGTGGAATCCTGGTCTTTAAGCACTGGGTGAAATGGTGCCTCACCTGGTACTGAACCAGAAGTATATTCAGGGTACCCTATTAGAGGGGTCTCAATGGATGCCCCTGTCTAGAAGCCAGCATAGGGCAGATGGGCCATAGGGCTTCCAGCAGTGGCCTTGGGATGGCCACCTCAGTAGGTTGGTATCTAGGGGAGACCATAATCCTTGGCACAACTCTGAAGTGGTTCCAGCTCTCTGGCAGGAGGCTGGAATGGATATACAGCCAATGTCAGAGCCAAAGTTCCACCTACACCTGTAATCAATAAGTTGTAGCCATTTTTAACCCAGATCATTGTCTGCCTGTATTTGTAACTGTAGGGGAGGGAGGCACTGAGATTGCAAATGCAAATTTTGAAGGGTGGCTATGTTTCAGTTCATGTATTGTTTTGGAATGTGTGCTTTGGCAAGTTCACCTTTCAATGCAAACCGAGTTGAATTTATCTCCCATCCCTAGTTTTGGTAGAAAATAAAACACTATTGTGTTTGTGTCTGCTCTTTATAGAGAAGTGAATGTTTTTCCTTTTTCTCAGCATAGGTACTATGTTCTCCTTTGCTTATTCACTTGCGACCTGGGACCTCCATTTCTCCTCATGGAGCTCTGTTGTCAAGTGCCCATTTCTTCTCTGAAGTGACATTAACAACACAGTGTCACATCTTGGTGGCATTTATTTTTTACCTTGGCACACTTCAGCTGGGTTTTTCTTCCTGGAATGAAAGTTAAAAGTGTCAGGATGTCAGGCTAGGGAAGGAACATTTCTGAACACGAACATTTGTCTTCCTCTTGACATTTTACAAAGGCAGTTGCACCAGTGACTTTAGACTCCCCTCCTGCTTTTGTCCTGCAGTTAAACCTCTTTGATAAGGTCAGGTGGAAAACCTTATCATCATCATCTTCTCCATCTTCTTTTCCCCTGCAGTGGCTTCCATATAAGACATTCATCATAAAGTATTTAGATGCAATGCTCACAGATAGGATTAATTATCATGGTGAACCCGTGGCCCTCCAGATATTGCTGGACTACAACTCCCATTATCTCTGACCATTTGGCCATATGTCTTCGACTGATGGGAGTTGTAGGTCAGAAACATCTAGAGCAGGCATCCCCAAACTTCAGTCCTCCAGATGTTTTGGACTACAATTCCCATCATCCCTGACCACTAGTCCTGTTAGCCAGGGATCATGCGAGTTGTAGGCCAAAACATCTGGAGGGCTGCAGTTTGGGGATGCCTGATCTAGAGGATCTCACCTCTGCTATAGGGTATCAGTTAAATTAGACCAATCTTCCTCTCCATCATGTAGTATACAACAGATGCTAAAATATGCCCTGAGAGTCTCACTAAAATTCTATCAGCTAGTTAATTGCCATAGGAAAGTGTGAGGGTGATCAGTATAGGTGTCATTTTAAAACACTAATTGTGTTAGCTGGTTGGATTAAAGTGACCCAACTCAAAACTAGTGATGCAGCCCTTTTGAGAGGGTCTTCTCCCAGCACTGCCTCCCAAAATAGGTCCCATTAATCTGGGAGAGCTCTTGGTCCTGCAATGTTTTGTCCCTTTTCTTTTTGGGGTGCGGGGGAGATGTTTCGGAGGCTGAAGAGGGGCTCTTCTTATGATGGCAGAAGTAGAGATGGCTGGGGAAACCCAGCCAGATGAGTGGGGTATAAATAATAATAAAGGCTTTCTGTCATTTCACAACACCCGCCCTTCCCCCTTTAGTCAGAAGAAGATGAAAAATCATTCCAGACTGGGAGTCTAAAAATATTCGGGGGTGGGAAGACACAGGAGTAGCAATTTATGAATTAAAGGATTGACCCACTCAACTACTCTATCTCAGTGGCAGGCAAAGTCTGCTGTAGTGCTTTTATTTTAAAGCCACTATAGCCCAAGTGAGTATTCACACACCACCCTCATACATAGTCTCTCTTCACAGCTTAGCCTGCCTTGAGTGTTCTGCAGACTGGAATGTATGATAATCTCATACTCCTGGGCATTAAGAGATTGCTGTGGGCATTGTACTTTTCATGCATAGACAAGCCCTTAGGAATGATTATTTCACAATTGATGTACAGGCAGAAGATGCTTTTTGTTGTCTTTGTTTCCACGTGGGGCTCAGTGCTGTTGGCTCTGTTCGACATTGTTTGCGAGAGGTAGAGGTAATTTATTCTGCTGTGTGGGTGTTGCGGAACTTGGGCACTTTTGAACAGGAGCCATACTGCATTTGATCTGCCTGGTTCAAAAGCATCCTGCCACCCTTCTGCTGTTTGCACAAATTCCATGCCACCCCTGTGAGGCTGCCGTAATGTTAGGTAAATATGGAGTTCTGAAGCATCTCTAGCTTGCAGAGTGTCCCTCCATGCTGACAGGGAAATCCACCCCCCCCTTTGGATTATATTTGTTGGAAGCCTGAATGTTACCTTGGCAGAAAGAAGACTTTTTATTGATGTACTGTATCTGCTATGCTAACAATGGGAATTCCACATGCCTTCTGTGGCTGTGTGATGGTGTTACAGGGAATTAATGTTACGGATTGTCATGGACTGCTGTCTGAAGATCTCGCCCTCTTTCAAACTGTGTGCAGCCCTCACTGTTTGTTTTGGAAATTGCCAGTCAAAATGATTTAAATGCAAAAAGACATATGTATTAAATACTAGATCTGTGTTGAAGTTCCCATGCTGGACAGTCAAGTGAATAATTGCCTTGTGTTTGCATTTTAGTGATATGTGGCAATTAAGTGGCAGGGCTGAGCTCTTATAGTGTGTTGTTCTCTTGGGGCCGTTCTGCATCGTGTGTGGCAGCAAAACCAGGTTTGCCAGTGTGGCAAGATGGACAGTATGTGGGGTAGCAAACCTTTCCCCAGCATTAGGGCCACATTCTCTTCTGGGCAGCATTCGGGCCAGGGTGTGTGTGCATGATAGTTTGGGGTGAGGTCAAATACAAAATTGGATTTAGCAACTAGTGTTCATTTCACCTTTGCATAGTAGGCTTGTTTCTGCACACACAAACACACACACACATCTTTCACCCAGGCAAACAAAAAGAATCCAGGACAAATTTTGTTAAGGCAGTTCTGTTGATAGTCTTGAGGGGCAGATAGAGAGTCTGGAGGGTCACATTCATACCCTAGGCTGAGGTTACCCATCCCTGCCATAGGTGAAATGTTCAATCACATTTTACATATCTGGTTCTGTTGTTAATTAGCTGCTGTGAAGCTCTTTTGAATCAGAACCATGATGGGAAAAGAGATTGACCTTTTCACCTCATGCCATAGTCCTCCCCGCCCCCTCACACACACAACCTCTAGATCTATTATTTCCTCATCAATGGGAAAGGTATGATTAGTAACAGCTACAATTGGTAAAAGCTACAATTACTGGAAGGGATGGGTTTTTACTGGGACCTTACCCTCCCTCCCCATTAGGATTACCCTCCCTCCCCATTAGGGATGAAGCATAAATTAGATTTCATATGCTTTTAAAGACAAATCTATGAAATTTGCACATTCCAAAACAATATGCAAACTGAAACACAGCTGTGCTTCAAAATTCACATGAATCTGAATTTTTCAATGCAGTTCTCCAACCAAAGTTTACAAAAATGCATATATTAGGTAAAGGTATGTGCAAAATTAATAAATTAGTGAGAATAACATGAAATGCATTCTATTAAAAAAAATTGTAGAAATGTGTACATTAGTCAAAACCGTCCACAAAATGTGTTTATTAAGAGAAATTCACACAAAAATGCTGAATATCTTGTATAAGGATTTCATTTTGTTTAAAAAAAGCCCAACCCAAATTGGTGCAGAACTGTAGAGAACCAAACTGAAGATTGGAAACTGGGAGAACCAAAACCGACAGATTCATCTGTCTCTAGTCACTACCCACCTTGGTCCTGATTCTAACCCCTGGCAGATGTTGTTAGGGAGTAAATCATGAAAGTGGAATCAAATCTTGTATTGTCTAGACTGGTCTTGACCAACAGGACCTCAAAAAGGAGCTATAACCACTGTTTGACATTCACATTTTTTACCTGTATTAAACATATGTTGGTCACATCCATCATGTGTTCTATGGATGTGTGTTATAGGTGTACACTTTAGTCAGTGTTGGGTATACAGGACCAACCCTGTCTCCCTATACAGGTGAAATGTATATGCTTTATAATATAACACATTTGGACTGCAGTGTATCATTCATTAATATTGCAGACCAACTGTTGCAGCCATAGCCATCCAACAGATGGACCCAATAATCAAACTTTTTTTGCACAGATATAAATTTAAAGATATTTAATTACTCCAATAAGAGCAAACACTGCGATTTTCCTTGAGTGAAATAGACACAAAGACAAACCAAACAAATGATATTTGCAAACACACTATATTCAGATAGATCTGAGATTCATTATTATGAAATGTCTACAGGAATTTCAAACTAGACCCAAACTCCCATCAATGGCTCTGGGTTACACCTAATCTAAACTTGCTGATCTTAGATAGGTCAGAAAATTTGTTCCAAACTTTGGCTAATCACCGAGGTTCAGAAAGCTTGCCCTTTCTTATGTATTTCTCAGAAGCTGAATACATATAGCGATATGGCATTTGAAGATTCTGCGACTTCTGCGACTACAGAATCAGTATGGAAGACCCAACCCACATTATCTTTCATTCACCACATGTATCTGTGCACTGTTTACAGTTTTAAGCCAGAAGTGAATTGCAACCTCAAAGGGGCTACTAGTAATATAGTTGCTTATAAACTCTTGATTTAGTGGAGCAAGTGGGACTACTGTTCATATATTTGGCTTGTAAGTAACTGAAGTGTATGGCTGAACATGGCCAGTGTGCCCTATTTACACTTGGGGACTATCTACACAGATGGTGGCACTGATTTGACCATGTGCTTTATGCCACATTAATTGCAATATAAATTAATACAAACTTAGAACTTCTTGTTCATTTTTTTTATTTTTTTTAACCACTGTTCATTGAATGTGAACTGATAGGATAAGGGCCAGAGAAATATTTCCAGTATGTCTCCTGTAGAGTATTTGTTGGTTTCCAGAAGGCTCTTCTTGTTGTTGGTATCTTGCTGGAGTTTGTCTCCACTCCTTGTGATTCCTGAAATAAACCACAAACATATTGTGACGATGAATGTAATCCATAATTCAGCTAAGTACATGTTTTTAATGTCCAATTAATTCATTTTCTACAGTCAAATTTATTTAGGCAGTGTACTTTTTTTTTACAATATAAGTGAAAAACCATAAATTTGAAGAAAACATGTTTAAAGTCTATTAATTACATTTCCATGATTTTGGCTGGAAAATGTTTCCTCAGATCTCCCTTCCCCGTCAACACACACTCTGATATAAAGAGGCTAAACCTGCTAAAGTTTAAGAACCTGTGATTTAAATAATTTCTCAAATACGAACACATTTCAGGGAGAACAATCATTTCTGCTTATTTGAGCAGGAGGGGGGGGTTGTTCAAAAACGCACACTATTTTCTGTGTATTTATCAGCTCAGGTGTACCTGCTGGGTTTTTGCAATTTTCCTGTTTGCTCAAAATATGCAAACAGGGCTATTTCAAATAGTAATGCAAATGTAAATCTTGGATCGCATTAGTAGTGATATTTGGAGGGGAAGAATATATATATATATATATATTAAAATGTTCCATTATGCTTTTGTGACCAGAAAACAAAACAAAAGATTGTTGATGAAAACAGCAGTAGTACTATGTGGAGGCCAGCAACTGAGCCTAGGAAGAGGGCTGTGCACACATTTTTTAAAGGCCTCAACTCTACTGAACTTCTTCCCTAAATTGAAAGACCAAGTATGTAGTTGCATGTAACTGTCGACTGCATGTTTTGCATTAAGTGTTTAAACAGTGTTTTGTATGTATGTGTGTGTGTGTGTGTGTGTGTGTGTGTGTGTGTGTGTGTGTATAATGGGACCCAGGTGGCGCTGTGGTTAAACCACTGAGCCTAGGGCTTGCTGATCAGAAGGTCGGCGGTTCGAATCCCTGTGATGGGGTGAGCTCCCGTTGCTCGGTCCCAGCTCCTGCCAACCTAGCAGTTCGAAAGCACGTCAAAATGCAAGTAGATAAATAGGAACCGCTACAGCGGGAAGGTAAACGGCGTTTCCATGTGCTGCTCTGGTTTGCCAGAAGCGGCTTTGTCATGCTGGCCACATGACCTGGAAGCTGTACGCCGGCTCCCTTGGCCAATAATGCGAGATGAGCGCGCAACCCCAGAGTCGGTCATGACTGGACCTAATGGTCAGGGGTCCCTTTACCTTTTTATATATATAATAGGTGCCAGTACTCACCATGAAGTTGTTACAATAAATACCACACTTTTAAACAACAAAACTAAGAAGTACCCCCCTGAAAAAAGCACTGTGTTTAAGACACAAATACAAGACCTTATGCAGTGACATGATTTAAACTGGCAACTGGGAAGCAGGATCTTTGGGGCAAGTCAGCTGTCAGGACCAAAGATTGTTCAGAATCACAATGGAATATGGGGGAATTGTCAATAAGTGAGCCATTGTTCTCTTGCCAACCTAGCAGTTTGAAAGCACCTCAAAGTGCAAGTAGATAAATAGGTACCACTCTGGCGAGAAGGTAAACGGTGTTTCCGTGCGCTGCTCTGGTTCGCCAGAAGCAGCTTAGTCATGCTGGCCACATGACCTGGAAGCTGTATACCTGCTCCCTCGGCCAATAAACAGTGGCGAACGGTGCCGCTTGGCTGCCCGCAGCAGCACCCCCTGGGGGCGGGGCATCACTCTGCAGCGCGCATGTGCCCTGTTGCATGCATCGTGATGTCACGACACACAATGTGCATGCCAGGACGAGTCAGGACGGACTGCACATGTCCACACATGCGCAGTCCGTCCGGGTTGGCACTGCTGCTCTGCTCGGCCGGCACGCTCTGAAGCAGAGTGCGCTCCCTAGTGGGTTGCCAGGCAAAGGGTTGCCGCCCAGCAACCCGCTCCGTAGCGCACTCTGCTGCTTCCTGCTCGGGCGGAGGAGGCGAGGGGCGGGCCAGGGGCTGGGGGTGATGCCCCCGCGCTGCCCCCACCAGAGTGGAGCTAGGGGCAGCCCTCCCCCTTCACTCTCCCTTGCTACGTGCTTACCAATAAAGCGAGATGAGTGTCGCAGCCCCAGAGTCGGTCACAGCTGGACCTAATGGTCAGGGGTCCCTTTGCCTTTTTAAAGCCATTGTTCAAAGCCTGTAATGCAAGTCAAGTCTAAAAGTAAATTGGGGAGAGGGGGGCGGATCCAGAAAGACTTTGTCATCAAGCTAAGCTATTACACTCCTTCCTGTTCCAGAGGATCAAATGACCAGCTTGGGCAGGTGGAGTCAATCCAGGGCTTGATACTTCACAAAAGAATACATACTTCACTTGTAGTTCAGGGGTTCACCCAGTAGGGCAACTGCACAGAGATTCACCATGTTTTGACATGGGCTTAGACTAGGTCTATTTAGACTAGTATGATGTTTCCAACTGTGGTTAGTCAGATGCCACTGAGAGATCTGCCTGTTTATCAAATCCAATAATCATACCCTTTTTTGGCATTTAGCACTTAGAGCGATACCAGCTCTGAATGAGGGAGACTCTTGTTTACCTCCACAGCTAATGGTTCTCGGTTTTGGCTGATGTTCCATAAATTTGTCCAACCTTTATTTGTTGTTGTTTAGTCGTTTAGTCGTGTCTGACTCTTCGTGACCCCATGGACCAGAGCACGCCAGGCACTTCTGTCTTGCACTGCCTCCCGCAGTTTGGTCAAACTCATGTTTGTAGCTTCGAGAACACTGTCCAACCATCTCATCCTCTGTTGTCCCCTTCTCCTTGTGCCCTCCATCTTTCCCAACATCAGGGTCTTTTCCAGGGAGTCTTCTCTTCTCATGAGGTGGCCAAAGTATTGGAGTCTCAGCTTCAGGATCTGTCCTTCCAGGGAGCACTCAGGGCTGATTTCCCTAAGAATGGATAGGTTTGATCTTCTTGCAGTCCAGGGGACTCTCAAGAGTCTCCTCCAGCACCATAATTCAAAAGCATCAATTCTTCGGCGATCAGCCTTCTTTATGGTCCAGCTCTCACTTCCATACATCACTACTGGGAAAACCATAGCTTTAACTATACGGACCTTTGTAGGCAAGGTGATGTCTCTGCTTTTTAAGATGCTGTCTAGGTTTGTCATCACTTTTTTCCCAAGAAGCAGGCGTCTTTTAATTTCGTGACTGCTGTCACCATCTGCAGTGATCATGGAGCCCAAGAAAGTAAAATCTCTCACTGCCTCCATTTCTTCCCCTTCTATTTGCCAGGAGGTGATGGGACCAGTGGCCATGATCTTAGTTTTTTTGATGTTGAGCTTCAGAGCACATTTTGCACTCTCCTCTTTCACCCTCATTACAAGGCTTTTTAATTCCTCCCCACTTTCTGCCATCAAGGTTGTGTCATCAGCATAGCTGAGGCTGTTGATATTTGTTCCGGCAATCTTAATTCCAGCTTGGGATTCATCCAGTCCAGCCTTTTGCATGATGAATTCTGCATATAAGTTAAATAAGCAGGGAGACAATATAAAGCCTTGTCGTACTCCTTTCCCAATTTTGAACCAATCAGTTGTTCCATATCCAGTTCTAACTGTAGCTTCTTGTCCCACACAGAGATTTCTCAGGAGACAGATGAGGTGATCAGGCACTCCCATTTCTTTAAGAACTTGCCATAGTTTGCTGTGGTCGACACAGTCAAATGCTTTTGTGTAGTCAATGAAGCAAAAGTAGACATTTTTCTGGAACTCTCTAGCTTTCTCCATAATCCAGCGCGTGTTTGCAATTGGGTCTCTGGTTCCTCTGCCCCTTCGAAATCTGGCTTGCACTTCTGGGAGTTCTCGGTCCACAAACTGCTTAAGCCTGCGTTGTAGAATTTTAAGCATAACCTTGCTAGCGTGTGAAATGAGCGCAATTGTGTGGTAGTTGGAGCATTCTTTGGCACTGCCCTTCTTTATTTAAAGCTGTGTTATTAGAATATTATGAGAGTGAAGAAAGTATTTTATCTACTCACTTTCTCCATACCATGTATTTTAGGGGCCCAAGGGGCAACCTAATAGGGAGGGTGCCTTCCATTGATGGGTGGGGCCAAATGTATGTATGCTCAGTCCACATGCACATCCTGTCAGACAGGCACTCCTTCCTCCTCAGTTGATCCATGAATATCAGTGGACACCCCCTCTCTACAATTGAACATCCAGCTAGAATGTGATTTGTATCTCTAACACTCACCCTAACTCTATGTTTACTTTAGGTGGTGGGGAGTTGAACAAATTTTCTTGCAGACTATTTTCACGGAATGGAGGAATGGAGAGTATTTAATATTGGGGTGGGGATGAGGGGGGGTGAGAAACTGAGACGTACTCATGAGCATAATCCACCAGCACCCAGCTAGGACTGTGTTATGGATACATATTAGTAGCATGTGATTTAAAATATATTCATTGCATAGATCTCACTGTGGGAGTTGTGGAGAAATGAGATTTTAATGAGAGGTGCTGATGAATTACATGCAACTGGGACTGGGGGATTTGACATTATAAAGGAAAAGGCAACTTAGAGCTGTAGAAATAAAAATGTTTTCAATTATACACATGTTTTCTTGTGTATTACCATGTTTTATTCATTTTTGAGCAAATTTCCCTCTTCTCATTTCATAGCAATATATCAGTATTTGGTTTCCAAGCGTGCCCATCTGCTGCTTGCTGTTAAGAGCCGTCTGCAATTTATTCGCTTATTTGCTGTGTTCATAAAAATAAATACTAACAACTTGTTGGCATTCCTATTGCATTGTTTTCAAAGGTGTGATGTAGGTTTTGAAAAAGGATATTTATGTAGATTTATTTATTTTGTTTATTCACTCATTCACATGTATATCCTGTTCTTCATCCTAGCACAAGAGTTGGAAACCTTACTTCAGCCTAAGGACCACAGTTTTTCAGCCTGAGGACCACACTCCATCATGTGCAATTTTCTGGGGGCCACATGCTGAAGTAGGGGGGACACAAACAGAAGCAAATGCAAGCAGTTCAACAGTTATGACTCTGACCTCTGTAGAGTTATGACTCTGACCTCTTGTCAGCAGTTCAACAGTTATGACTCTGACCTCTTGTAAATTCAAGCCACACAGAAGTGAGATGTTTCCAAACACACATATATCTCTCCATCCCCCATTGAGGCATTTTTACAGTCCAGGATTCACTCCAACCAGCCAAAGCACCTAAGCAGTGAGCCAGTCATGGGTGTGACAGGGATGAGGGGATATGGGCTGGGGAGTGTCCTGAGCCCTGAAGGACCACATCCAGTCTCTGGGCCCAAGGTTCACCACCCCTGTACAAAGAAGTCACTGTGGCTCATGCTGGCTTGGCGTATTCTTACCTCACAAACAAGGCTAGGCTAAAACGTAGCGAAGCACTCCTGAGTGAGCTCCAAGGCTCAGTAGGGGGTGTCCACTGCAATTGTGCATCATAATAACCTCTCTCTTGGTTCTTGGAAGCTTGAGCAAAGGCAAATTCTAATTCTTATTGGGGGAGTGTGGGACAAATTCCTTCTTCCCGTCCTGTGTTTTCAACACACATCTGACTATTATTTGGGAGTTGCTCTTTCTCTGGCTGGGCTGCTACAAGTAAATACGAGAAGCCGGTTTCATCCATTTGTCCATCCAACTAACATGGTCCACAGAGGTCCTGAGCATTCTCTCTGGGAAACGATCCATAGTGGTTAGCAGTACTTCCCCTTGTATTTAAGACCACATTGATTTCATTATTCCTAAAGTCTCCTTAGCAGCCAGGAGCCTGATTCTAAATGGACATTAATTATCTAGGAACATGGTATTCTATTGTGCCGCCGTCGTAGCAGAGAAGAACACGTGTAGGCAAAAGCCCAACAAAAATGGCTGCAGACATTAACTCTCTCCTTTTGTTATTTTACTTTTCCATTACATTTGAGATAAAGACTGAACTATGTTCCAGGCTAGTAGACTATAGCAGCGAGATGGGAATATGAGACTCCAGTGAAATATTGAACACATAATAGGGGAAAGTGCACAGAATGAAAATGAGGAGATAAGGTTTCTACATGGGGCTGTTGCAGAATAAAATCCATGACCAATGAGTTACTAGGGAGTGCTACAGTATTTAGGTGGAAAATTGCTCAGGCAGCCAAGGAGATATGGCAGAGCAAGATGTGCCTCCCCTCCACTTCTCTCAAGGACACATTCTTTGTTAGCATGACTTTCAAAAGTTGACATATGCCAGCTGCTTGGTGCTGACTGTGTACAGTAGGCCTTCTGAACAGACAATCATAGCACAATTGTTATGGGAGAGGCACGTGTTCTCCCGATTCCATTCTGTCTCGCATTCGCTCTGCCTTCATTGAGTGTAAGATTAACCTGGGCACCTCAGACAAATTACAATAGGTCTTGATTTCCACATTGAAATTTGTCCTTTCAGTGAGACCAGGAAAAGGGAGGGGGTTATGGGAAAGGAACAGATTGTGTATGTTTGTGTGCGCCTCTCTTTTTGGGTTAAAATGTGTGGCACTTACTGTAATAACTTCATGATGAGTACCAACACCTATTTTTTCTAAACATAGGCATTGGTTATGCATAAGTGGTCTCCTAAGGTCCAGAAATTGATCCAAGGGGTTCAGGATTTGGAGAACACACAGTACTTTCCTCCTCCTCCTCCTCCTCCTCCTCCTCCTCCTCCTTTTCTGCTGCTGCCCCCACTGCCATCACTAGACCTGATACACAGTTGGCAGTGAAATAAGGCTAGCTGAAACTAAAGAGACTTTATAGTTGTTGGATGGGTCAGCTGGTGACTGTCCGCAGCCAAGCCTGGACTGGGGTAACCCTTTTCTTTTTGCAGCAATATAGTAACTATGTTCTCAGTTATTTTTATCCTTAAAAAAATAAAAATCTTAGGAGGTGTTATTTGTCATTAAGGTGCATAGTATGCAGCATTTCTTTTAATAGTTTCCAGAAATACAGTGTTTCACATAAGTCAAAGCAAGGTTTCTTATCAGTGTGTTTTGCAATTAATTTAATCTTGTTTCTGTTATTTCCACAGTATTTTTCTTCCCTCCATTCTAGTGAACCTCATTACATTTGCAGGAGCATTAAATTAGAGTTGTGGATAGAAGTAAGATGATAATCAGTTAATTTAATTACAGTTCTGCATTCGGTCATTTAACGATACGTCTGCTATTGTGGCTGTATAGCTGTCTTCCTACCCTCACTGCCACCCTCCTCCCTGAAGGTGTGCTACCCAGAAAATATCTTGACTGCCATGTAGAGTTTACATTATCTGATAGCCACTGGTTGAGATTTGGAATTTTTACACCTCTAATCCAGATGATTGGTTTTCATCGAACAGTTACAATTACTATCTCAACATCACATTTCCTGCCTTTACAGGAGATGTGTTGTTGTGATTTTGCATGTCTTTCTTCCATTGGTTTGATTAAGAAATTTAACAGCGCAACTCCATCATGACAGATTCATGTACTTTTATTTGGCTTTCGGTTAGAAATTTTATCTACAGAAATGTGGGGAGGGAAATTGAAATCTGACTATTGTCAGCACCTGATTTTGCTGATTGTGAGATATTGACAATGCACAGACGTGCAAACCTCCAGGTGTTCAGCTGCCCCTGACACCTAAATAAATATTTCCTAATGTCAGTTGTAGAGAGTTGCCCAGAAAAGGGCAATCCGAATGATCAAGGGGATGAAGCAACTCTCCTATAAGGAAGGTCGCAGTGCTTGGGACTGCAACTGTAAGAGGTGATATGATATGTTTATAAAACTATGCATGACATGGGGAAAGTGGATAGAGAAAAGTCTTTATTGCTCTCACATAACTGGGGGACATTTGGTGAAGATTCAGGACAGACAAAAGAAAGTACTTTTTCACGCAGCACAGTGTTAAACTATGGAACCCACTCCCATAGGAGGCAATGATGGCCACCAGCTTGGATGGCCTTAAAAGAGGACAGGGCAAATTCATGAAGGAGAAGGCTGCCAATGGCTATTAGCCAGGATGGCTATGGTCCACCTGCGCAATCAGAGGAAATGGCACTTCTGGGTATCAGTTGATAGAAACTGAAGGAGGAAAGAGTGCTCTTGCACTCAGATCCTGCTTGTGGCCTTCCCATAGGTATCTGATTGGCTATTGTGAAATCAGGATGCTGGATGAGAGGGACAACCGGACTCTTCTTATGTTCCTATTTTAATACAACAGTACCTAATCCATAATAAGGATGCGGGTGGCGCTGTGGTCTAAACCACTGAGCCTAGGGCTTGCCAATTGGAAGGTCAGTGGTTCGAATCCCCGCGACGGGGTGAGCTCCCGTTGCTTGGTCCCAGCTCCTGCCAACCTAGCAGTTCAAAAGCACGTCAAAATGCAAGTACAGTGGTGCCTCGCTAGACGAATTTAATTCGTTCCACGGGTCTTTTCTTATAACGAAAAATTCGTCTAGTGAATCCCATAGGAATGCATTGATTTTTTTTTATTTTTTTGTTTGCCCATAGGAACGCATTAATTGAATTTCAATGCATTCCTATGGGAAGCCGCGATTCGCCAGACGAATTTTTCATAAAACGAATTCGTCTAGCGAGGCAACCTCCGCTAGAAAAATCCTTTCGTTAAGCGGAAATTTCGTTAAGCAGGGCATTCGTTAAGCGAGGCACCACTGTAGATAAATAGGTACCGCTCCAACGGGAAGGTAAACGGCGTTTCTGTGCTCTGCTCTGGTTCGCCAGAAGTGGCTTAGTCATGCTGGCCACAAGACCCGGAAAAACTGTCTGCGGACAAACGCCGGCTCCCTCGGCCTATAGAGCAAGATGAGCAGGCAACCCCAGAGTCGTCCACAACTGGACCTAACGGTCAGGGGTACCTTCACCTTTTTTTTACTTAATCCATGCTTCTTGTAGCAATGCTTACAGAGCCGGTATACAACCCAGTAGAATCTCTGTCTTGTCAGAATTGAGTAACAGTTCCTTTGCCTCCATCTCGCCTTTGCCTCCATCTCGCCCATTGCAGCATCCAGGCACCAGTTTAGGATATGTATCAGAGAAACACAGTTGGGTGTCATCAGCATATTGGAAACACACTGCCCCCAACATCCCAATGACTACCTCTTCTTCCTCTGGAACACTCAGCACTCTATCCGTTGACCTCTAGAAAAATCCAATTCACCCTGAAGTTGTGCACTCTGATAATGCACATAAACTGTATCACTAAATTGGAGTCACATTGCAAATGCAAGAGATTTTTTCAAACACTGGAATTGTTAGTTCAAGAACAAATAGGTATACAGTGGTACCTCTGGTTAAGAACTTAATTCGTTCCAGAGGTCCGTTCTTAACCTGAAACTGTTCTTAACCTGAAGCACCACTTTAGCCAATGGGGCCTCCCGCTGCTGCCGTGCTGCCAGAGCATGATTTCTGTTCTCATCCTGAAGCAAAGTTCTTAACCTGAGGTAATATTTCTGGGTTAGCGGAGTTTGTAACCTGAAGTGTTTGTAACCTGAGGTACCACTGTAAAAGGAGAATTCCTGGATGCCAAGATCCAAGTTTGGGACGAGTCTACTTTGGTGAGAGAATCCCCACAGAGAGTAAAAAAGAAAAAAAAAAGGCACCAAAGTAATGTGTGGAAATAAAAGCTGGTTACAGGTAGGTAGCCGTGTTGGTCTGGATCGAAGTAAAATAAAAAAAAATCCTTCAGTAGCACCTTAAAGACCAACTAAGTTTTTATTTTGGTATGAGCTTTCGTGTGCTTTCGTTTTGGTATGAGCACACGAAAGCTCATACCAAAATAAAAACTTAGTTGGTCTTTAAGGTGCTACTGAGGAAATAAAAGCTGTTATGTATTTCCAAGTGAGTTCCAAAATAATCCCCTCTTCCCCCACTATAGGGAAATATTACATGTTTAGTAAGTTTAAAATTATTTACTTAAAGACTATCCAAAGGTCAGATTCTTGTGGTTTTCCACACAGCTTTCAGAAAAAGTTGCACAGGCAGTAAAACTTAGTTTAGTTCCAAAGTAGTGAAAGTTCCTGAATTATTGGTATAGGAACTCAAGAGTGACTTGTGAGAGCCATGTGGACAGAACTGGAGTAACCAGTTCCTCACACTTTAAGCTTCTAAGGTAGACTGAGGGGGAGCAAAGGCTTGATTACATAGTCCCTCCCAAGGTGAGCTAAGCCTGGCAGCATGGCTTACTCTAGGATCTTAACCCCTTCATGCATTAATTAAACTTAAACATGATGGTTATATCAGTCTGGTTATCCCACAGGAAATGTGTTCAGGAATAAAAATATCTGGGTTTTGCAAATATGAAACCTATTTGTCATGTGAGTCAGTTCCCTCCCCCTAATAAATTAACCAATGATTAAAAGTGGAGTGTGTGTGACAGTCACAAAGTTAACTTTGTTAAATTTGGAAAAAAGAAAAAGAACGTCTCCCAGACAGAAATGACTTGGGGTTGCTGCTTATCCAAGCGTTGAGATAAAGTGAGAGTTAATTAACTACTTCTGACTTTAATGAATGGCATCTGATTGCATGACTCTGCAAGTAATGCTGAAGGGGGAAGAAGCAGATAATGTTGCAACTTAGGATGACAACGCAGTGAATTAAATGGGTGTAATTAATAGATGGAGGGTAATTTTGGCTAGGCATTTAGAACATTGTTGTAGGAGTAGTAAAGGCATCCCTCACTGTTAAGTTTCCATAGATCTAATAGTTTTCCTTTCCTTTTATTGAAAGCACAATATTGTCCCCAACCAGTGTTTCTTAACTAACAAAAGAGTGACAAAACAAGTGTTTCCAGAGCTTGCATAATAGGATATATTTTATTGGCTTGCTTTGTGTGTCCATCCTCCCCGCCCCACCCTTTCTGGCCATTTACTGCCATTGTAGGTATTGCACAATCATCTACAATATGAAAGTAAAGGTGTTAACAACATATGTATGTGGGATTTCTTATTGTATGTGGGATTTCTTATTGCATATTACTTTCCCAGTTTCATGCCTAGACCAGGCATCCCCAAACTGCGGCCCTCCAGATGTTTTGGCCTACAACTCCCATGATCCCTAGCTAACAGGACCAGTGGTCAGGGAAGATGGAAATTGTAGTCCAAAACATATGGAGGGCTGAAGTTCGGGGATGCCTGGCCTAAACTGCTATATTGCAAAGAGCAGGTGCCTCTTCAAGAGACATTCCCACCAACACTGAACCTTGCGAACCCAAAGTCCTTCTCTTCTAAATACTGCATAGTTTGTCCGTGTGGTTTACTTGTATTGACATTGGTTTACATGTGTCCTTAGCATATGATGTCTGATGATACGCACTGTAAAGTTTATATTATTAGGGGATGGAATACATTTCGTTTAAGACTGAGAATCAGAGGTTTGCTTGTTGTTCATTGATGGGATGTGCCCTTTTCTTTTAATCTTGAAAGTTGCCCAAGAGTAAACAAACAAACAAACAAAAAACTCCACTAGTTCAGGATGCCCCAAGGGGTCTGAACTTCTGTTTCTCAAACCTCAACCTCCATTCAACTCTTAAGAGCCCTCAGTCGCTTGCTAATCTTCCCACCCTCCAGGAACACTACACGACCTCTTGATTCATTCAAGCAGAAAGAGAAATGTTGAAGTCACAGCAAGTGGGTGGGCAGCGATGGTAGTGATGATTGGTTGTTATGAGTCTTCCCGCAAGTGAATGTATGGTAGTAGATGTTGGAATGCCTTGTTACTATAATCTCTTGGATGCTTCTCATAGACACTTGCATTGGGCCATTGTTGGAACATGCAACAGTGGACTTGAATATTCCTCATCTTCTAGACCCAAATGCCTATTCTGAATCAATCCATAATAATCTTGTTCTTGCTTTCAGTCATCATTCTCAAAGTTTCCTCCTCCTTGCCTTAAACTGAACTGCCTCTCCATTTCTACTACGCAGTGCATAAAGATAAAAGCAGGGAGTACCTGAATTCTTGAGGCAAGCGCTTACCTAATTATCTAAGACCAAGACTGGAAACTTCTTAAAGGATGTCCACTTTATATGGTGGGGGCGGGGGGGGGGGAATGAGGAAGATAATTTCCCTCCAGATTTCTCTGAGAACTAGGGAAGCATATTCATGATTGACATTTCAAAAATTAAAAAAGAGTTTGACCTTCAGATGTGTAATATCTCGTCCCTTATCAATAATTGCTTCTAGGCAGTTTCTTTCATTGATTTCCATCACATATGAATTAATAAACTAAAATTGAAGGGGAAACCCCGTAAGGGTTAACTGCTTCTCTTAGAGAGAGAGAGAGAATTAGAAGACTAATCCTCTTTCTTAGGGGAGAAGTACCCATAAATAAAAAAGGGGACATTCATAGACTATGTGCAGGGTTCACTTATCTTATGCCGTCCAGTATGAGAGCAGAAATGCACTTCCATTATGGTAGCTGAGCACTCCATGCCCACAGTGTGTGTGTGAGAAGGGGGGGAATCTCAAAACACGGCTGCACTTTACCACACCAGCAGACACTACAGGCTTTAGGAGGCTTCTTTCCATGTTATGTCAAACAGATGTCTCTGGGTCATGATTTTCCACACCATTGGGAGACCTTCAAGAAATATTACTACCCAAATTGTCATCAGTACGGTGGGATTCGCATGTGTGGAGTGTTGAATGTGTTTGTGTGTCTTTTACATTGCAAGATCCTTTCACATTATAATTGTATTGTTCAAGTGGTTGAGCAAGGCACTATAAAGACAAGAGGAGCCCTGCTGGATCAGACAAAAGCAAGGTCCTTTTGCATAATAATAATAAATAAATAAATAAATAAATAAATAAATAAATATTTATACCCCGCCCACTCTGGATGGCTTACAACAGAAAAATGAAATAAAATAATCTATTAAACATTAAAAGCCTCCCTAAACAGGGCTGCTTACAGATGTCTTCTAAAAATCTGGTTGCTGTTTTTTTCTTTGACATCTGATGGGAGGGCATTCCACAGGGCGGGCGCCACCACCGAGAAGGCCCTCTGCCTGGTTCCCTGCAACTTGGCTTCTCGCAACGAGGGAACTGCCAGAAGGCCCTTGGAGCTGGACCTCAGTGTCCGGGCAGAACGATGGGGGTGGAGATGCTCCTTCAGGTATACGGGACCAAGGCCATTTAGGGCTTTAAAGGCATTATAATATTATTTTTCAAACAGTTGTGCAAGGTGATATAAACACAAGAAGAACCCGGCTAGACATGACAAAGGGCATGTCTGGTTCAGCATCCTGTTTCCTGCAGGGGCCAACCAGATGCCTATGGGAAGCTCCCAAGTGGGACATGAGCATACCACACCACCTTTCTTGCTTCTCAGCAGCAGGTATTCAGAGGTGTGCTACCCCTGACCCCGGAGAGAGGGTCCATTGTGATGACCAGTGAAGCCGTAGTCCAGGGATGGGGAACCTGTAGCCTTCCATAGGTTGCTGGACAGCAGAGCCAATAAGCCCTTAACATTGATGGGCGTTGAGAGACCAACAACATCTGAAGGTGCACAGATTTCCTGACATCTGGAAATAATATGTTACAATGCATGAGTTTTGTCAAATAATTTTTCAAATCACAAACACTAGGGGATGGTTTTAGAGTTGGAAACAGAGATTATTAGGAAGCTAAATTCTGCACTAAATATCTCATTCTGAATTACACCTCCACCAGTCTCAAATTGTGGCAGAAGTGTACTTATGCGAACAGATCCATCCATCTACCTACCTGAGGAAAGCATTATTTGAGACTTCAGGATTTCATTTACTCTACTAAAGGACAAAACAGGCAATGTGTTAAATGAATCAGATTTGCAAATCTGCAACGAATGGCGTTTTTGCACCTCCTTTCAGGATATCTGATAGTGAGGGCTGGTCTACCCAGGGACAGGGACAACAGGTAGATTTGGAACTCCCTTCCTCTAAACCAGGCATCCCCAGACTTCGGCCCTCCAGATGTTTTGGACTACAATTCCCATCTTCCCTGACCACTGGTCCTGTTAGCTAGGGATCATGGGAGTTGTAGGCCAAAACATCTGGAGGGCTGCAGTTTGGGGATGCCTGATCTAAACTGAAACACTTCACTCCTGGGAGATATGTGTGGCCGCCATTGATTCATCACCTGAGTGATGCACTCAGGCACGTTATTGGGTACAGCTTAAAACTTTTCCTTCCACTTGTTGACCACAGCCGTTGAGAATTAACCCTGCTCCTGTGTGCATTGCCCACATCCTTGTTTATATTTAATGTCCACATAAGATGTGGCATAATGTTGGAAATTGGCTTTCCTCTAATGCAATTGGTAAAGTTTGACCCACCACTGTAAAATACTTTCATTTTCTCCAACAGCACAACTTTGACCTGAAGTAATGACAATTCGGGGTGGGATGGGGGTGGGATTTTTAAATTGCACCGGTAGGTGAACTGCACAGATTTGTCAACAGGTTTTAAGGCCAAGAAGAGTATCAGTTTATGGCCATGCAGCTGTTGCACTAGTTTGTTTGGAACTGTGCCCCATTCTATAAATAAAAGAGAATCTGGTTTGCTGGCAAGAGAATCAGCACAGTAAAACTCTTATTGAGACCGCTTGTAACCTGTTCCAAGTATTCTGTTCCAGAAAATATTCTCGATGCAGCACGAGATTGGAACAATTTCTCTGAACTTGGGGTTGCATTTCTCCCACTTGGTCCAGTGCAACCTGTCCATGATCCACCCTGCTGCTGTGAAAGCCCCATTCAATTCTATGGGGCAGCACATCAGCTAAGGTTGTTTTCAGGGCTGTGCTTTGGCTCCCTTGTAGTGTCACACAGCTTGGTAGTTAATGGCTGCAAGAGAGAGGGCTGTGAACACCTGCGTGACAGCCCCTTGGTTCCTCCCAGTTGCTGGTGATAAGAGGCAGCTGCTAGTGGTCAGACAGGAGGAGGTGGAAGAAGAGAGCTTTCGGGGAGGATGCATCAGAATCCACCAGGTAAACAAATGAGGAAGCAGAGCATACCTCTCCAGTCCTTCAGCTCGTGATGTGGCCAGGCTTTTCCTCTCCAGCTGGCAATGAGAGTTGAAAGACTGAGTGAGAGAGAGGCACAGCCAATGTATGAAATGTTATTTCTTCCTCAGCTGATCTAAGGGAATTCCTGGCACTCAATCTACAGTATCTTGATTTCTGAGACAACCCCTCACCCGCAGTTGATGGAAACAATGATGTGTGTGAGAGAGTGGGGGGTGGGCATGACTTCTGCTGTTAATCTTTACGTTCATGCATTTAAAGTGGGAAAGAATTAGGAGCCTCTAAGGCTAATTGTGGATAAAATAGTGAAATAATTTCTTAAACAAATCAGCGATTACACACACCTAAATATGTACATATGCACACACACTATCCCTGGTGAATTAAGGTGCTACACCTGGAGAGACAGAAAGAAATATTTAAAAATCTCTTTTGATTGCTTCTGCTGCTGCGTTTTACCTCTTCTCCCCCTCCCATCTGCAAATAATTCCTTTGGTACTTTTGAACTCCTATGCCTTGGTAAGTTCTCCAACTCTCAGTTTGACAGGTGACCTCGCACCCTTTAGCTGTGAATAAATAGGAGTATTGCAGAAGTTCTGCAAGATAAGAAGCAACTCCGATAGCTTATTCCTGCTTGGGTCAATAAAGTTTGGATTTGTTGACCTCGGCTGCTCTCTCTTACTGAAGGGTTATCAGTCATGCAACCCAGTTAATGCAAACTTTGTAAAGGAAAAGTAATAAAATAAAATAAAATACATCCAGCTACTCACAGCTTGCTTCAATTGCAGCACCTGTTGGGCATTGCCCAAATGTATACAAAACAGGAAGTGTTCATCTTTGAGCCATGTTATTCTTCAACAAAATAAAAATGAAAAAAAGATAAAATTAATCCATTTTAATTGAATATAGTTATTTCCCAGTGGTAATCAACAGTAACTTTCTGATGACCCCAAGTCACTTACATTTTCAAAATGTACATGTCGAATCCGGTTATTGGTTTAAAACAGGCTCAACCTTGGCCCTCCAGATGTTTTGAGACTACAATTCCCATCATCCCTGACCACTGGGCCTGCTAGCTAGGGTTCATGGGAGTTGTAGGCCAAAAACACCTGGAGGGGTGGGGCTGAGGAAGCCTGGTTTAAAATAAAGCCTAGATAAGCCATAGGTTGATTTGTTTGCTTTTTAATAAAGAATTTTTCTTAACCAAGTTTAACAATTGAATGTTGTGTTGACAAAAATTATTTTGAGTATTATTTATTAGTTCAGAGGTACAACTATGCAAGTATGGGGTTTACAGTGCCCCCGAAGGTTTGGGAGCAGGGGAGGGGTGTCTAACAGACCCAGATGCTTTTCTCTTCCGACACAAAATGTCCTGCAAATACCCCGTTTCTCCGAAAATAAGACGTAGCCATAAAATAAGCCGTAGCAGGATTTTTAAGCATTCAAGGAATATAAGCCATACCCTGAAAATAAGACATAGTAATAGGCACAGCAGCAATGCCGGCCGCGGCAGGAGAAGGAGGAAAAAATAAGACATCCCCTGAAAATAAGCCATAGGAGGAAAAATATAAGACTGTGTATTATTTTCGGAGAAACACGGGTAGGAAATAATATAATTATAGCTATAGATAGGAAGCTGCCTTATAACAAGTCAGACCCTTGGTTCACCTAGCTCAATATTGTCTGCACTGACTAACAGTGGCTCCCTGTGGCTGCAATCAAGGGTTGCTGGTAAATGAAGGGGGGACCTTCTGCATACCAAACACATGCCCTCTCACTGAACTATTGCCCTTCCCCTTGCAGTAGTGTAGCAACAAATTCAGAGGTGCAGATTCCCTTCGTGATAGTCACAGCCACACACCCTTCTAAGATATATACAACATCCTGCAATTGTACAACAATAAGAATTAGGGGTGTCCTGCAACAATTAATACAGATCTGCATGTGCTGTTTTTAAGTTGTTCTGCTATTTACTGTACATGTTCATGGGCAAATGATTTGGAGTGCTCCAATATATTATTCTGAAGTGACTTCAGTTGTGTTTTCTGTGAAGTTCCATTGCACGTAACAGATCTTGCATACCATTCTCTTGAAAATGTAGTCCCTTGTATTTTCAGTGTTCTCAGCTTTGGAGCATACAGTGGCTAAAAAAACCCTCCCTTTTCATGCTGATTGGGCACAGAATCTCTGCTGCAGAAGCAGTAACGAGTCTTTAGCCCACTCCCCATGACCCTAGACCACTACACTACTGTCCCAGTGACAATATATATCAGGGAAGGGGACTTAAATATCACACCATGACAGCCAGGGCAATCCATTATTCCAAAGGTTCTTCCTGTTGAGAAAGGCAGGGCTAACACCCTTTGCAGCAGGGAGAGGGAGTGCTTTGAACACACAGCTAGTTGTATTTGCAAAATGGTTTGCTCTCCATCCTTTGCTCCATGTAATGCCAGGGGGAAAAACCTAACAATGTAACATTTGCTAATGGTCATTCCAGGAAGCATGCGGGCAACAGCAATGCCAAAGAGTGGCCTACAATATTTTCCTTATCCCTCCTCCCTTTTCATTTAACAGGGCAGGTTTACTCAGAAGTAATTGATTCACTTCAATGGTGCTCAATCCCAGGTACATGGATATAGCATTGCAGTCCTGGTCCTTTTTATCCAGTGCTTTATACAGAGCCTAGGGCTTGCCAATCAGAAGGTCAGCAGTTCGAATCCCTGCAACGGGGTGAGCTCCTGTTGTTTGGTCCCAGCTCCTGCCCACCTAGCAGTTCAAAAACATGTCAGGTGCAAGTAGATAAATAGGTACTGCTCTGGCGGGAAGGTAAACAGGGTTTCCGTGCGCTGCTCTGGTTCGTCAGAAGCAGCTTAGTCATGCTGGCCACATGACCTGGAAGCTGTACGTCGACTCCCTCGGCCAATAGAGCAAGATGGGCACTGTAACCCCAGAGTCGTCCGCGACTGGACCTAATGGTCAGGGGTACCTTTACCTTTACTAAACTACCTCCAGCAGTTGTCATTGGTGTGCACATTTTACAAAGAACATGGAGCTTTTTTCATATTTAAGGCCGGAGTTTTCAGAAAGACAGGGAATAAGGTTTCTAGGCTTTAGGGTGTAATTCACCAAGAACATTCATATAATCATGCATCTTCCCATTTATTTAATCTCTGATGTTCCTAGCAGGCTATGTTGGTAACAATACTTTTTTGGTTATTTATATATACATATATCTTAAAGAAAATCAGAATAGGAATAAGATTTTGTCATTGCAGAAACTTGTGCAATTTGATGTTTGATCTAATGCACCCAATTGTTTGATGCTGAAAAGGGAGCTGTTTTTTTGCAACCTGGTCCCTAAATAGGAAGAAATCCAGCTTGATTGTGTGGTTGTTTGCCTCCATCTGCTGGCCGTTCTTGATATTGTAGCCTGTACAAACTGCAGGTTGCCAAAATTTTGCCTAGACCAAAGAGAATAACGAGGGCAGTATTCTTGTAAGGTCCACCAGAGCTGACACCATCATCAACCCCCCCCCCCTTTAAAGAAAACACGAAACTTTTTTTCTCTGAAGAGAAGCGCCTATCGTCTTTACTTCCCAATATTACTTCTGACCCCCAGTAGAGCCCAGGGGCTTCCTACATCAATGAAGATGAAAACCGCTGCACCTGCTTCACTCGGCAGTTTTCTCCTTAATCCCACTTCCCATCCCTGCCTGGCCAGGGAAAGTTTGCAAGGCATTGGGGAAGTGACAGTGAAGACGATTGGTGGCACTCAGCAGACATGAGCCAGGTAAACCAACTGCAGCAACCACGACTATCTTGTGTGGGGGTGGGGGTGTAAGACCAGGGTTTTACACCTGGACCCCACACCAATATATTTTGCCTCTTGGGGCAAAAGAGGCCACCTTCATTCATAAGAGGCCACCTTCATTCCCATTCCAGCTGCAAATGTCATAGAATCATAGAATCATAGAGTTGGAAGAGACCACAAGGGCCATCCAGTCCAACCCCCTGTCGAGCAGGAAACACCATCAAAGCATTCTTGACATACGGCTGTCAAGCCTCTGCTTAAAGACCTCCAAAGGAGGAGACTCCACCACACTTTGTCAGTTGAGTTTTATTTCAACCTTGGGAACAGAGGTGCATACTTCACTGTATCTGAGAGCAGCAGGCTAGCTTGGACAGTTTAGGACATGCAGCACACACAGCTCTGTTCTCTAACATTTCTCCATTGCGCCCTGCCCTCACAACAGCTGCTGTTGGTTTGCATCACCAAGTGTGAAACTAGGTGCTTCTAAGGAGGGTCTTGCCACTCCCATAGCCCGGAGAAAGGGGCTACTGGGTTGCCATGGGGCTCAGAAGCTGGAGAAACTCTGTCACCAGCCCACCAAGGGCACTTGTATTGGTGGACCTCTTGTGGTCTACAGCAGCTGCTGTAGTGAATCCAGTATAGAACACAGCAAGCCAGAAGTAATGGGGGGGGGGGAGACTCACTGTTTTGGCACTTTGTGGGATGGTGGGGATTTGCTACCTGCAGAAAAGTGTGTGAGGCCCGACCAAGAATCTCAGTAAAGTTGGAGTGACAGCAGTCTTGCTGGTCTTGTGGTCAACCGGGGTCTATGTTTGGGCTTATCCCTCTCTCCAGTGGCTTTCCCCATGTGCAAATAATGTTTGCACATCTTCCCATAGTAGATGATATTTGAAAGCCCCCCTATGAAGGGTGTCTATGTGCTCCTAAACCATCCCTATAGTGTTGACAAACGCTGTTGTTTTCCGCCAGGCACCTGCAAAGTTGGCCTTGTGTATTGTTTGGAGAGAGGGCGGGGAGAAGAATAGCAATGAATGTTCAGTAAATTAACTGTGACATGAGCATATTGAATTAGCTTGGAAAGATGGCAGGTGTTTTTCATAAAGCAGATGGCTTTCTTTTTGTTTGGTGGTACAGTTGGCAGAGGGGAATAGAATATTGGTGTTCATTGATGTGCTGCCCATCCTTTCCCCTTACATCAAGGGATCCCACCACTTTCATTTTTAAATGAGATCATAGATAATGGCTGCATTTTGTGAGCTATCAGAAACTTTTCTACTCTGTAATGACCATGGCTTAGGGCAGGGATGTGGAACCTGGTGCTAGACTACAGCTCCTATCATCCCTGACAGCTGGCAATGCTGGCTGGGGTTCATGGGTGATGGAGCCCCACAACACCTGCATGGCCACAAATTCCCCATCCCTGGTTTACAGGGTCTAATTAACTCATAGAGCTCTGCATCCCCCAGAAGCCCTGCTCCCCCAATTTTGAATAGATTAATACCCCTTTGAGGAGGAGGTTTGAACTTTTTTGAACTGGCAGTGGTTTATTTTTGCATCTGAACTCAAAGGTGATGGTTTAACACAGGCATCCCCAAACTGTGGCCTACAACTCCCATGATCCCTAGCTAACAGTCCCAGTGGTCAGGGATGATGGGAATTATAGTCCAAAACATCTGGAGGGCCGAAGTTTGGGGATGCCTGGTTTAACATAACATTGGTTTAGTGAAACAAGCCCGGGTTGTAAATCATTTGTTTCTTTAAGCCAGAATGAGGAACCTGCTCTGCACAGTCCAATGATCACATTTCTTAGTGGGCAAGCTTTCTGGGGCCCACAGCCAGTTTTGAGTGGGGGGAAGGGTGTGACTCTTGGTAAAGTAGGCTACAATCCCCCAAAGTGGGTGGCTTCCTCATACATGAAAGCAAGAGCCATGATCAAAGTCCAAGTACACATTTGAGCCAATTCTATTCCCACCAAGCACAAAATAAACATAGGGCAGGCTGTGGAGCAGTGCCAGTGATGGTTGTAGCCTGGGGAGGAGGCATGGCTTACGCAGACTCTTGAGGGCCACATACTAAGGCATGGAGGGCCATATTTTCCAACTCCACTTTAAACCATAGCTTAGCTAAACCACAGTTCTATGTTGAGCTGGATGTAATGAGTGAAAACTTAAAAGAGAAGCAAAGGCTTCCCAAATATTCCTTGACCCTGTGCTGGAAGGCTCACAAGGCTGGGGTAGGGTCCTTTGTGTATCATTGAATAATGTTTAATGTTAATGTTTAATGTTATATCTGAATGTGCCTTTCTCTGAGGGATGTTCATTCATTTGCATGGTTCAGGCATGGTTAATGAGACAATGATGTCTTCCCCATATTGATCAGGGGACTTATTTTCCAAGTTTGTTTTAATGTGAGTTCAATCTCTGCTCAGTCACAGACCCTGATAAAGCAGGGCAATCAACAATATGTGAGGTCTTCTACTTTGGTTCAAGTGAGCAAAAGTCCCCTTCATACCTTCCCCAATCCACATGGGATAAGTTCAAAGCTCACAGCAGGTCAAGCAATTATTATGGTAATGCTTGCATGTTCAGGTAGAGCAAGAAACACATTGACATTATTCTGATGTAACACCAAACTGTGGTTTGCCCTTTCTTCTTCTGTTGGGTTCAGCTTGGTTACAGCATCCTGCACATCTCATTACAGTCAAGTTCACTTGAGGTCATTTCAAATGAATATGTGAAAGTCTGATATTTTTGTATCTATAAAATATTTAATATGATAAGTTAATGTGGTTGTGGGGGGAGGAAGTGGGAAAAAGGAGAACCTTGAACTTCAGATTAAACCATCATTTTATTTTTAGGTTTTCAGTCATTGTTGTTTCGGAGAGAGAGAGCTCCCCCCACCCTTACTAGTTGTTTCTTAACTTTTTCAGGATACTAAAGTGGAGTGCAGCTCTTGTGTAGAAACAGAGGACAGAAAAGTAAGTCCTTCATTTTGATATATTGTCCTTTCTCTGGTATATATTTTTGTCACAGCTTACTGGATATAGATGGCACTTCTAATATGGACATAATTATGTGCATTGGATATAATTCAAAGGGAAGTTTCACAATGTGATTATGGAAAGAGAGAGAGAGGTTTTTCATTGTGTTTTGAACCTTGCTTCTTTTGAAATGCTTATGACATAAAGTCACTTCATTGATAGCAAACATAATGTTCACAATCTTTTCACCATGGTTAGGAGATGAGTAGCAGTCTCTCAGATCTTCCCTTCTTCCTATTACCCTTTCATGTGTAGATTTCCCAGCTATAGTGCAATGTTGCATACACATTGATGATAATGTTAACCATGATTAGTTTCAAACCTGCTTCTGGCTTTGCTTGTGAACTATGGCAGGCCGGGGGGGGGGGTACAGTGCCGCCATGGTTAAACCCGGAAAATGAAAGCGAGGTGGAGAGATGATGTGAAGGGAAACAGAGTGATTGTGCCACATGAGTGAAAAAGAGTGGGTGTGCTCACCTGTGGGTCCCTCCTATTTGCTAACCTTGGTTAGAAACACTGGACCACTGCATTTGAGCTGCACCTAGCCCCAGCTCCAGATCTGAAGGTATCCTCAATCAACTGGCCTCCGGTGGGTCTTACTTGGTGGGCACTAATGGCAACTATGAAAAGAGCAGCATGGCTCCAATTAAGTGGAGGGTGGCAGCATTAATATTTCCAGCAGTGCCCTGCAGTAATCTTGATGTAACAACACCACAAGGTATTCTGAAGAATTTAACTGGAGCTCTTCAGTTCTGATTCTGAATGCTGGCTACTGGAGTGGTGGTGGGAAGCAAAGCATAGACTGGTCTAATTGTAGAGTTGGAAGGAACTGCAGAAAACAAATGATGGTGAGACTAGAGTAGGCATCAGGGGTGGACTTCCCCAACTTCCTGGGCCTGCGCTGCTGTCCAAGGAAGTGATGCAGTGAACACAAATCGTGAACTGCACCAGTATGTTACAATAGGCATATGTTTAAATATCTGTGAGACGGGGGGGAAAAAACATTTCTAAAACTTTATTTGATTTCCCTGACTGATCCTTGAGTATCAAATTTGTGCTTTGAAATTGCAGCAAAACTGTTGTCACTAAAAGTAGCTTCCATGCATCGTTACCTAAACTTTGATTTTTACACACACACACACACACACACACACACACAAACACACACACACACAGTACAATATTGTTGTTCCAATATTTAAATTCCTTCAGGATGTTTCTTACTTTGCATAACTGTTGGGCTTATACTTAAAAGTATTAGAAGCTGCTGAACATATCTAAAATATGTTCAGTGGGCTTGAAGGAGATACCACCTTGGCACGCTTCAAACTCATATTGCACATCTGAAACATTTGTAGCAGAAAGAAAAAGGTTTTGAATGGCACCTGAAGGAAAGAATATGAAGAAAAGCACTTTCTGTTTTGATGATTTCCTAAGTTTGTCAATCAAGTCCCCATAACAGCAATATATTATGAGCAATTTAAAAAGCCCCACATCCCTGCTTGCTGTTGAATGGCTCTTTGAGGTGGTATGGGAGTTAAAAGGGGGAAAGTCTTTCTCATTTTCAGAGCAGAAAGAATGTCACCCAGACAATGCCCTGTGGTTAAGGCCTCAATTTGAGATGAGCTAAGCTGGTTTCCAGTGGGAGAGGGAGGCAGAGTCTGGGAAGTAGACTAGAGAGGGTACCCTATCGCTCTGGTTTTCTCCTTGATCATAAATGTGAGGCTCTACAGGCAGCTTTAAAGAAAATGAAGAGCTACACTTGGTTTTGTTTTGTTTTTAATCGTTTAGCAATTGCTCAGTTGTGGTAACTGAAGATAATGCATGCAGGTAGAGTGCAAATTTAACTAAAATTGGCCTTCTCACCAAGTTTCATCTGAGAGTCTAGGGCTAGATCTACACTGACTTGTTTAAGGTTGTTAGAACAATATTCAATATATTGTTCTAAAATGTCACAGGACATACTTATAAAATAAAGTGCTTCTTACCTTTGTTTTCTCTGTCAAAACACTTTCCCTACTACTGGTTCCTGTTTGCTCTGCAGCCCCCTCTGGTGTCACATTTTAAAAACACACTATGAATGTTAAAAGCAGAACGTTATGTGTCCATATGGTTATCAAAACCCATTCCTTAATGTTAAAACCCATGAGTGCAGATCCACTCCAGGTTGAAAATACCAAGAGCAAAAAACTATGATTGGACCCAGAAAGTTGTGTGAGGAGAAAGTGGCCTTATTTCCCATGCTAATAACTTTGGTCTTCAGGCAGAGAGCTTTCTTCCAGGGTTTTGCAGCACTAAAAGAAGAAAAACATGCTGCGGAGAATGTAGTCATATTTGAAAACAATTCGGCTTTTAAAAATACCACATCCAGTTATTTTGGGGTGATGTGGGGCAGGGGCAGCAGAAGAGGATACAATTATTCTGCAGACTGCCTCTCACAAACCTTTTCTAAAATGTGTAGAAACTCTCTGCCTTTCCTAACAACAATGCATTTGATGATATCTCAAACTCACTACCCCTCTTTCTCTGAAGTCAACGGAGTGAGGTAAGATAATTCAGTTTTTTGGGTTTGTTTGTTTGTTTGCTGAAAATATGAAGAGAGTTCAGGAACATTAGTAAGCAGAAGGAGATTGCTTTCAAATGAAAACCACCAAAATGGTTTTCTGAGCTGGATTCAACAGGCACAATTTATTTATTTATTGTGAAACTGTCACCTGCCATTCTAAAGTCCAGCCATATGCGTGATAAACAAGCAATGGTGCTTGTGGACAAGGGGGTACTTTTGCAGCTAAACTGACATAAGATTCTAGGGGTGACAAGTTAAATAAGCAGCCTTATATTACGGCACTGGCGCACGCACACAAACAGGCTCGGTTTACGTTTAGAGGGTTCACAGTGTGCCAAAGCATTCCACTGACTCTTTTCCAAAATTGTTTCTGAAATTGCTTTTGATACTTTCAGCAGTATCCTTGATTGAAATTTCGATTAGGTTTTGTTGTGCTTCATGAGAGCAAAGGGGCCCCAGAGTTCACACAGATTAAAGGCCTCAAAATCATGGGGCATAATCCAGTTGGGGCTCAGCACTTCTCAAATCCGCTTGATTTCAGTGGGAGAGATGTAGACCTCTAGTCACCTCCCGGGGCTGCAGTTCCCAGAGTCGCCTGGTAAGAGAGATTGATTGTTAAACCGCTCTGGGAATTGTAGCTCTGGGTGGGGGAAACAGAGGGGTCTCCTCCTAACAATTCTCAGCAACCTTTAGCAAACTACAGTTCCTGGCTCGCACCCTCCACCCCATTCATACAATCTCCCTGACATCCTTATATCATTCCTTTTCTCTGGGTAATTGCAGCCACATTTTCAATGTGAGTGCACATGTTAGCTGCTCAATGTGATTAGTACATGTTTTTAAAAGTTTTTAAAAAAGATGTCAGCCGCTAGATCACCTCATTGTAGAATCTAGGGCAAATTAGGACTGTGAAGGAGACCCACGTCCAATCTGCACATTCATCGGATGTGGAGATCATGCTTTGAAAATCGAACCCTCCAAATTCCTCCCCCATCCCTCGTCGGAGGATTGCTTTGCTTCCCTGCCCTTTGATTAGGCCCACTTCTCCTTTGTCAAGTCAACCTCGCTGGCATCTGCATTGACATTCTCGGCAGCGTTCCCTGGAGGCAACCACGCGGCTGACCGCTAACGAGCAGCCGAGTGGCATTAGCTTTGTAGTTCAAGGTCATTCGCAGCACCGCACTCCATTTGCCTGTTTCTCCAGAACAGAGGGAGGCTTGGTTTGCCAAGGGAATCCTTTTGAGGTGCATCTTGACAGATAAAATCACCACTTTTTACATGCAAGAGCCACCTTGGGGCCTGCAAGATCAAAAGGCTTTATGCTTTGCGCTGGAGCTGATAATGTGATAGGTCAGCAAAGTTTGAGATTCTCCCCCCTGCCTTTTTGTTCTGTAATGTTTTATAACTCTGCATGATCTTCTTGGGGATACAATGTGTGCCGTTAAACTTGTGGCTCCTTTGCCTATGGATAAGGAATTTTTTTTTATAGCACCTTCTGTGAAAAGGTCTTGCAGCACTTTCCAGAGATTAATTAAAAACACCCGTGAAAGAAGAGACAAATGCCATCTCTATAAAAGCCAAGATACCAATGGACAGATGAAAGCACGCAGAGGACAGAACGGGGCGACCAAGAGCATGCAGCATTGCAAATGACAGGTATCGAGTGACACATAGACACAGCGCCTGGATCCAGCTTCTATCCCCCCCCCCAATTCTCAAACATAGGCTTTTTTCTAGGCCTTCTACTAACTCAGATGCTAGTGCAGGCACCCCCAAACTTTGGCCCTCAGATGTTTTGGACTGCAGTTCCCATCTTCCCCAACCACTGGTCCTGTTAGCTAGGGATCATGGGAATTGTAGGCCAAAACATCTGGAGGGCCGCAGTTTGGGAATGCCTGTGCTAGTGGATGTGGGTTATGAGAATGAAATGCCTTCCTAGCAGCAGCAGCAGCAGCAGCAGCAGCAGCAGCAGCAGCAGCAGCAGCTTACTTTGCAGATCCATTCTCAGGTTTCATAATGGGATGGGGAGTCTGAGGGCCTGAGGGACGCAAACCTCTGAGAGGCACTTGCCGGTGGTGGGTGGGACCAAGGACAAAAGTGGGTGGAGCAACAAATGTGATTTTTTTTTTTGGCAGTGTACAAAAGACTAACTTCTACACACACTCAAAAATGCACACCTTTGTCCCCCATTTAGACAAGCACCATCAGTGTTCAAGGAGCTGAGGATATTTATCGGAAAACTAATTGATGAGTGATGGGTGGGAACAATTTGAATGATAATAATAATAATAATAATAATAATAATAATAATAATAATAAATTTTTATTTATACCCTGCCCTCCCCAGTCAAAAACCAGGCTCAGGGCGGCTGACACCAACAGAATTACAATAAAACATAAAAACAATTAATTAAAATACAGATTAAAATACAGTATTAAAATTTAAAGTGCAGCCTCATTTCAAGTAGTCCATAAGTCCATGAGGAAAATCCTTAAGAGAGTTGGGATGAAGATGTCTTCCTCAGTCAGGATAAGCAGGTTGTGATGTTGATGATGATGATGAGATTTATATACCACCCTTTATCATAAGATATCAGGGTGGTTCACAAGATACAACGTAAAAGCACAAATAAATACCGTAGTTAAAACAAAATCAATAAAACAATAACCCCCTCTCCCACAAACACATTTAAAAGAATGTTGAATATTAATCAGACAAAGGCTGAACAAGAGCGTTTTTGCCTGGCACTTAAAGGTGTATAATGAATGTGTGAAGCGAGCCTCCCTGGGGAGAGATTTCCACCAATGGAGAGCCACTACAGTGTTGCCACCCTCCAGATCTCACATGGAAGAGGCACATGGAAGAAGGACCTCGGATGATAAATGCAGAATCTAAGTTGGTTTATACTAGGAGAGGCAGTCCTAGAGATATTGCGATCCTGAGCCAGCACTTTGAATTGTACATGGAAGCTAATTGGCAGCCAGTGCAATTGGGCCAGGATTGCTGTAACCATTGCTCAAACCATTTTGCCCCACTGAGTAACCTAGCCGCCGCATTCTGCACCAGCTTCAGAGGCAGCCCTATGTATAATGTGTTGCGGTAATCCAGCCTAGAGGTTACCAGAGCATAGACAGCAGAAGTTAGTCTACCATTGAACCACAACTGTCAAATTCCACCCTTCTTTTTGCACTGAAATAAGTACAGGGATGTTATTGCCACAGATTTATCCTTCACTACCCACCTTTTTTTCCTTGATTCCCAATCTCAATGCATTTTTGAGGCTTCTTTGGGAACTGTGTGATTTCCCAAGGGTGTTCTTGGAAGTCTGGCAGAGCTGGGAAGTTGTGGGGAACAGAGGCAAAACCGTGCACTGTTTTGAAATCGAAATTTGAAATTTAGAACAAAAGAAGAAGAATCAATGTTAAATTCTTAATATATCAGTCAAAAAGACTAGGTGATCAGAACTAAGAAATAAATAAATCATGGATATATTCTAATGACGATAACTTAGGAAGCATTCCTACTTCTCTGCAAAAGCTTGGATATCTGATCTATTAATCTATAATAGATGTGAGTGACTAAGAATCAGATCTTATTTTACAGTGAAATGTGATGCTGTAACTATCTGAGAACTAGAGATGTTTTAAGCTTCCTGACAAGGTTTTATCTGCATATGTAATAAACTGCACGAATGCACACAAGGAGGGGCCCTTGACTTCCCCCTTTCTTTGTCTTCCTCTCTCTTTGGGGTGGGAGCATAGCTATCGGTAGCCCGTTTTATTGTCTTCCAGATTGATGGGCGATAGGAAGTCTTCATGCTTTTATATATAAGGCATGTGCTGTGCAGATATGATTTATGTTATCTCAGCAGTTTTTGCTCAGTTTCACTGGAATGTTCTTCTTGTTGATCAAGGTCAGAAGACCCTGTGATTGTGCCATTTATCTCAGCTGCTTGAATTCTGAAATATTGAGCCTTGATTCAATATTGTAAGAATAGATTGAGGTGGGGGAATCTGTGGTTTCGAGGCAGTGGTTTAGCAGGAGGCTGGCATAAGTGTATGTGGGGAGAGGGAGATTGGGGAGGGTCATAAATAGCACAGTCGAGGAACATCTGTTTTGCATGCAGAAGGTCTCAGGTTCAATCTCCAATGATATCTCTAGGCAGGACTGGGAAAAAGGCTCCTGCCTGAAACCGTGGAAGATACTGAGCTAGATGGACTAAGGGTATAACTCATTATAAAAAGCTTCCAGTTGTACATACCTAAGTACCCCATGTCCCGTGGAAGGGCCACAGCTCAGTCACAGAGCAGCTACCTTGCATGAAATAGGTCCCAGGTTCAACCAGTTTCCCCAACCAGTTAGGGCTGGGGAAAACTTCCTATCTTAAAGCGTGAAGAGTTCCTGCCAGTCAGTGTAGCAGTGCCTGAACTAGGTGGATCAGTGGTCTGACACAATACAAGGCAGCTTCCTAGACTTCTCTATATGAGAGAGACACTGTTTATCTATTGAGACTGTGTACATGTAATGTATATTCCAATAGTTTCCCTAGAACGTGTTGAATACTGACATTTGCCAGGATAGATAAAGTAACTGCAACAAATGCTCTTGGAATGCATTACACTCTGGGATGAAGAAAAGAAGATGGTGTTGTAGTTAAAGGTCACAACTTTCTTAATTGGCATCTGTAACATTTGTTGAGAGAACTTCTGGGAGCGCATGCCGGACATGTTAACAAAACCTGGACTGATCTGGAAGAGAGCACCAGCTCTCTTAGTTTTCAGTGAATTAAGCCCTTCAGAGCATTCCATGCTCAAAGCTCTATGACTTCCAGCTTGGAAACAGCATAAGAGCAGCTGATGAAAAGGAAAGCTGAAATATTTCACCACATTAAAAACAAACAAACTGTGTTTCGTTAATCACAGCAACATAGATATTATTTTAGTGATTAACCAAATCTTTTTTTTAAAAAAAGGATCTAGAGCAAGCTTGCATGAAGTGCTGTTTGATGCCTTTATAAGTGTGTGTGTGTGTTTGTGAAATGTGTGTGTATTTTCACACATCATTTTGCAAAATGCTAGTAAATGTAGTTCACAGTTTATTATATATGAATGAAGTAGAAAATGTACCTACATCAAAAGATGAAGAGTGTGTGGGGGGAGTAACCTAAATTATGGGCACTTTATCAAAAACATCAGGGTACTGAAATTAAATAAAAATTAAGTAGCATGCCTGCAAGCAGAGTAATGACCCATCTGTTCATTACAGCCTTAGTTTCCATCAAAGACACAATCTCATTAAAAGCATATCTTTGATTATAGAATGAGTTCCAACTGCATAAAAGTTGTATTACTTTATTTTAAGTTATTTGAATTGTGGTGGGCTTTTACTTTATTTTTGCAAGGGTGTTGGGGTCAGTTAGCTTATCTTCAAGAGCAATGATAAGTTGTGTAAATTTTGGAGCTGGGATGCAAGGGTGGTTAAGGAGGAAAATTGTCAAGGTTTGTATTTTTTTTAAAAGTGGAAGGAAGTTCCTATGTTGACAGGTGCTTCTATACTAAATAGAAGAGATTATTTTGCCACACTACACAGTGATTCCAGGCCTCAGTAATTTGGGGAAATAATTAACTTTAGAAACTTTAAAAAACAAACAAACAAACAAACAAACAAACAAACAAACAGAAAAGAGTCCTCCTCTCCCTCCCCCACTTTCAAAAGCCCTTTCTCTTCAGGTTTACTTTCTTTCTCTCATCTAATGACTATGGCTAGAAACCAATACCATCTCATGTGTTCTTTGCATCAGAGGAAACTTTTTACATTTAATAATCTCCAAGGTGCCCTTTGAACAAGCAACCTTTTTTTTTTAGCTGAAATTACTCTTTGGTAAGCCAAACATTTTCAAGGGAATGTTAGATCTTCATGAGCCAAAGACAGCAGTCCAGAAGGTGTGAGATGGAAAAGTAAACACTTTTAAGAGCTTGTTCCTGTAGTAACAACAACAACAACAACAACAACAACAACAACAACAACAACAACAACAAACTAAGGGAGGACCATTCTTGGATTTGTTTATTTATTTTTATTTCATAAAATGATTTTTTTATATATAAAAAAACCACCACACACATCAAAGTAGTGAATAAAAAAACGAAGCAAGAGAATCAAGAAAAAAAAGCCACTGGGTTTGCAGCGCTCATCTCGCTCTATAGGCCGAGGGAGCCAGCGTTTGTCCGCAGACATGTGGCCAGCATGACAAAGCTGCTTCTGGCAAACCAGAGCAGCGCATGGAAACGCCGTTTACCTTCCCGCTGGAGCAGTACCTATTTATCTACTTGCACTTTGATGTGCTTTCGAACTGCTAGGTTGGCAGGAGCAGGGACCACGTAATGGGAGCTCACCCAGGTTTGTCTAAACAAGGATTTTTTTTAGCGGGCACCAGGAAGAGTACAGTGAAGTGCTTGTTCTCAGTAGGCAGGGAGTTCCAAAGTCTAGTCGCCGCCACACAAAACAACCTAATTCTTACAAATGCCAAATGGGTATCATTGCTACCTGTAGTAGTGCCCATTCTGCCCGTCAAAGTGGTTGAGGGGGTGCAGCTGGGGTAAGGCGATCTCGTAGGTGAACTGGGGGTCGCAAGGTAAGGGCTTTATATTCTCTTGGTGACACCTTGAACCTAGCATGGCAGCAAATAGGCAACCAGAGAAGATCTCTGGAGTCACAGCCTATAGCCAGGGATGATGAAGGCTCGAGTCCAACAATGTACGGTGGGCCCAAGGGTCAACCTGTCTGCTTTCTCTGAGGTGAAGGTTTGTAGCTCAGTGGTGGAGTATCTGCTCTGCACACAGCTAGTCTCTGGTTCAATGCCTGGCATCTCCAGTGATCTCACTGCAGAGAGAGCAATTACTGTGAAGTAAACAGTGTATATTCCCCAAGGTGATGTTTCAGCGATGATTCTTCAGCATCAGCTTCGTTGGACTGGTCATGTTGTGCAGATGCCTGATGATCGTCTTCCAAAGCAACTACTCTATTCCGAACTTAAAAATGGAAAGCGTTATGTTGGTGTTCAACCAAAGAGGTTTAAAGACTGTCTCAAGGCAAATCTTTAAAAATGTAGTGTAAACACTGACAACTGGGAAACACTGGCCTGCGAGCGCTCCAGTTGGAGAACAGCCTTTACTAAAGGTGTCATGTTCTTTGAATAAACTCGATCTCAGGATGCAAGGGAGAAATGTGCTAAGAGGAAGGCACACTTGGCAAATCCACACCGTGATCAACTCCCGCCCAGAAACCAATGTCCCCACTGTAGAAGGACGTGTGGATCCAGAATTGGCCTCCACAGTCACTTACAGACCCATTGTTAAAACCGTGTTTATGGAAGACAATCTTACTCGGCTACTAGTGATAGAAGAAGAAGAAGAAGAAGAAGAAGAAGAAGAAGAAGAAGAAGAAGAAGAAGAAGAAGAAGAAGAGGAGGAGGAGGAGGAGGAGGAGGAGGAGGAGGAGGAGGAGGAGGAGGAGGAGGAGGAGGAGGAGGAGGAGGAGGAAGTATATGTCCCAATTTCATTCTTAAAGTTTAAATGAACAACACCCCTTTGAGGCTGCAATCCTATAAACACTTGCATGAAGGTAACCCCTACTGCAGTCAGTTCATGATAAACATGCATGAGGTTGGATTCCCCCATTGTCATCCTTAAATCGGCAGGTGGTGAAGTTTTTTGTGTTTTTTGTTGTTCCTGCAGGCTTTGGGGAACGGACTCCTTTTAAGGAAAAGGATTTTAGTGGTGCTCTGCTGTTTTTACTATCCATGTTTTAATTTGTTTTTGCATTGTTTTAATTCCGTTACAGTTTAATGACTTGTTAACGGTTATCCTTTAAATGTTTTTAGCTGTATGAGATACATGTGTGTGTGTGTGTGTGTGTGTGTGTGTGTGTGTGTGTGTGTGTGTGTGTGTGTTTCATTTTTTGTGAGCCTCTGTGAGTTCCAGTTTGAAGGAAAAGGTGGAATAGTGATAGTAATAGTAGTAATAATGCATGCCAATATTAGATACAATGCTTTTTAGAAATGTTGGAAGATCAAAGACCCTTGATTCCCCCCTCCCTTTCCCCCCTGGCTGAGAGAGTCAGTATCTGAATATGACCTGTTAAAGGGTGATTTATTGATTATGCCACTTGGTCATTCATCCCTCTTCAGAGGGTTTGCTAGAGAATGGATGGAGTTAGCTTTGTGTGAAATTTAAATTGTGTGTGTTGATCATGCATTTATCTTATTTAAATTTGCACTGCAAGGCTGTGTTTGTATTTCAAATTTAAATTGTGTTTTTTTGTTTTTGTTTTTTTAGAATCTAGGTATGGGAAGTTGTACATTGTAAATTATTTTAGACTTGTCTTTTTTTATTTAGAAAACTCTTTTAACTTGCAATTATTTTAATGATTCCATAATCCATATTAATTATATAATAGTTGACAATGTAATTTATTTGGAACTAAGCCTTGTTGAGGTCAGCTGGCTTTACTCCCAGGTAAGTATGGATAGGATTGCAGCCTAACACTATCTGGCTTTGCAAAGGCTGTAATTGAGCAATTAATGTCATTCCTTGTGCTTTTTATTGTGCTTAAATATCCAGAAGATGGCAGTAGAGGACAAAGAATCTGCACTCAGATGCTTGACTAAATAATTAATTAACAGAAGTAATAAGGAACTTTAAATGTGAAATCCTGTCCAGAAGTTGTAGGATAAGTTTAAAACATTAGTGTAAGCATTTACATCTTTCCCATTCGCTTACGGACAATACCTGGTGATGATGATGATGATGATGATGATGATGATGATGATGATGATGATGATTTTAAAAGCCAAAAATCTCAGAAAATAGTATTTTGTAATATTTAGGGACCTTATTCCCCCTTGTACCCTGGGGTTTTACTGTATACTTCTGTTAACATCCAAAGCAAAAATTGCCTATTTGCATGTGGTGGCATCTTTCGTTTTATTGGACATAGCAGATCCTGTCACTCTGCTCCTTGACGTGTGTGTGTGTGTGTGTGTGTGTGTGTGTGTGTGTGTGTGTGTGTGTGTGTTTGTACACACACACACACACACACACAGAGAGAGAGAGAGAGAGAGAGAGAGAGAGAGAGAGAGAGAGAGAGAGTTGTTTCCACTAATTTCTGCCCAATGTTGCAATTCTGTACACATAGCCATAAACCTGATTGGGCTCAATGGGGTCTCAGTTCAGAGTAACCATACCTAGGATGAGGTTCTTTGTCTAATAATGATAATAACTTAATTAGTCCAGCAGATAAATGAATAAATGTGTGACACTTTTCACTTTTGACCTTCTTCCAGCATGACATTTCACAGATGAAAGGGTTTTTTTTGCTTGTCACTTTTATTTCTTTATTTTTCTTGTTCTTTCTTTTCCTTTTTTAACAGAGCAAGATGCACTCTTAGGACCCACTTTATCTCCCCTGAAATATTAATGATTGTGTAAAAACCATGCTATTACATAACCAGACATTTCTGAAGTGCTTAAAAGGCAAAGAAAAATTTGCTCACCAACATGACTACTCTCAAGCATGTATAATACGCTGCCACAACATTACACATACAACCGTGAAAAATTAATTCAGGTTGCAATTTCCTTGTGCTTAGCAAAGTTGTCTGTCTGTCTTTTTTACACACACACACACACACACACACACACACACTTTCTCTTCTAGGGGAGGCTTCTCAGAAACCTGGATTTAACATATGATTTCCCGTGCTAGCTTTTTGAGCCACTATGACTCCCACATTTTTCTTTTAAAAATGTATTTAGTTTTATTGGGGTACATATGAAACAATTTGCAGTTGGTTTACTCAGTCCTTCCAGCCAAACCTATTTTATTACATTGAACCGAAACATGAGCCCTTTTGGAGCATCATAAGCCCTCAGACGATCACAATTGCATGGGGTGGGGAGCAGTGGCAGACCTACATTTTGGGGGCCCTGAAGCTTGAACTATTATGAGGGCCCCTTCACAACCAAAAGCAAGGTCTGGGCAAACACTGTTACAGTGGTCCCTCAACCTACGAATTACCCAACATCCGAAGTTTTCGATTTACGAACGGGACAAATGGCCGCACACTTATGATTTTTTCTACATCCGAACCGTTGGTGGTTTTAAATGCGGGTTACTCAAATTTTTTAATGCAGTTTCCTCGGCTTACGAATTTTTCTGAATATTTTTTTCCCTATGGGAATCCGCTTTTCGACTTTCAAAATTTCGACCTACGAATGTAAGTCGAGGGACCACTGTATCTTGTTCAGTGGGGCTGTTCCATGACAGATCACCACACCTTTAAGGCTTTGTTACTGACTCTCTGGGATACACAACAACAAAATAATCAGTTTGTGTCATGTGTCTCCAATTGTGTCTACTAGACCCCCTTTCTAAGCCATGCAGACTAAAGTCTCCTCTGGGGGCCCTCCTTTCATAATAGATTCGCTCCGGTGGGGATGGAGAGTGGACCCAACATGCTGACCCCATCCTCTCAATTATGTCCCTGCACCATGACCCAGTGCCAACCAGGTGTTGAGGCAGAAGGTCCAATGTGTGGTTTCAGATGCTTGTTTATACTATGAAGATGGTGGTGACTTGGGGATTCAGAGTGTGGAGGAAACGGTTGGCAGGAAAAGTTTAAGCAACTGCTTCTTACTCTGAATTTCCCCGATAGAAGGAGCAAACCTATGAAGAAAATAGCAATGTGTGTATAGAAGGGGGTGGGGAGTGAGGACAGAATGATGTAGCAGTGGTTCAGACTCTTAAGAACATAAGAAGAAACTACTGGAACAGGCCAATGACCTATCTAGTCCAGCATCCTGTTCTCACACTGGCCAAACCGATGCCCATGTGAAGCCCACAAGCAGGACCTGAGCTCATAAGAACACTCTCCCTTCCTAAGGTTTTCAGCAGCTAGTATTCAGAAGCATTGCTGCCTCTTGACTGTGGCGGCAGAGCAACAGCCATCATGGTTCGTAGCCATCAAGAGCTCTCTCCTCCATTAATTTGTCTAATCCTATTCTAAATACATCTAGGTTTTCTTCCTCATACCCCTCCTTCAACAATGAGGCCTTGATCCAGGTTCACTGATTTTGCAAGGTAACCATGAGAGGCAGAGTCCCCTCCGTGGTGGCTCCCATCTTGTAGAATCCTTTCCCTAGACCAGATCCACCAGGCCACACAACATTTTGTTCCTTTTAGCATATGGTTAAAACACGGATGTTCAAGAAGGCATTTGGCTGAACGTTTTCCTAACTGGAAGTTTTAACAGAGTTTCCTTTATGGCTCCTTTTGTTGACTTTATGGTTGGTTTATGATACGCTGCTCATGATTTGATGGTTTTTATATGATTCAGTTGTGTTTTGTGTGCTACCTTGAGTTCACTTGGTGAAAAAAGATGGGGTATAAGTTTTAATACTTGTGGTGCTATGAGTAGTAGTAACCATAGTTATCATTGGTAGCTGTATTAAATAGTAAAGAATCCTTGCAGGATCCGTAAACCATTCTAAAATGTTATAACACAATCACATGGTGGCAATCAGATATGAACAGTCAATAGCCCCGTGGGTAGTTATTTATTTATTAAGAAAACATTTTTCTAACTACCATGTACTTTCAGAGTTCTGCTATGTTTTGATTTGTGCCAATGTGCTGTTTTTCATTATTATCCTGAAATGATCTTTTAACAACTAGTTAACCTCAAGTTCGGCTTGAGCAATAGTAAACCAATAATACTCTCCGATGGGCTTCCTTGTAAACCGGGAGGAGTAAGGAAATCAATTTCTCTTCTTATCATCATGACCAATTTATTTTGGAGAACGAGAATACCTTCAGCTGACACAGATTAATTACACAGATTGTATCAGTTGTCTTCATCAGGACCCCATAAGAGTCAGGAGGAAACGTAACAAGTCGGTTTACGTCCCCCTTCAAGTCACGTGTAGGGTTGTTATTGATTCACACATCCATATTTCAAATGTCAGGGCTTAACCTAAACTTCTCCACGATGCAGGAGACAAAACTGCTAGGCTTGCTGTATTGAAAGGTCTGGTCAACACAAGTTGCCTTCTGTTCCAAAAATATTGTTATATTGTGGATTAATTTTCCCCACTGTATCTTCTAGTTTTGAATTAAGCAGGAGGGAAAGTCAAATAAGTTTGACAAAAGTCACAAATGCAGAATTTCCTTTCCAATATATGTTTTGGTGTGTGTGTTTCTGTCATACCTCTGGGTGTGATCTTAGCCTTCTTCATCTTGAAGACAGTAGAGATAGAGGTAAGGTACTGGGCAGTGTGAATTTCTGAATAAAAAGCCCATCCTGTGGTTTGATGGATGCATATCACTTCGTAATCCTCTGCCTGGCTACATGCATTTATTTTGAGTTGTGTGAAAAACTCAGAAATGAAGGTGTTTGGGCACTGGGTTTTATTCATTTCAGATCCAGCTAAGATCAGATCGCCAGCATAGATAATTCCATGCTGACCCAAAGCAGATATATAATTAGGCAATTGCCTCCACCACCTCACATTAATAATAATAATAATACCGTGTTTCTCATATTATAAGACACGTCTTATATTTATTTTTTCCTCAAAAAAACACACTATGGCTTATTTTCAAGGGATGTCTTATTTTTTTCCTCCTCCTCCTGCCGCGGCCGACATTGCTGCTGCGCCTATCACTATGTCTTATTTTCGGGGTATGGCTTATATTCCTTGAATGCTTAAAAATCCTGCTATGACTTATTTTATGGGGATGCCTTAAAATATGAGAAACAGGGTAATAATAATAATAATAATAATAATAATAATAATAATAATAATAAATTTATGACATGTATCCTGCCCATCTGACTCAGTTGCCACAGCCACTCTGGATGGCTTCCAACAGAATATATATTTAAAAAACACAACAAAACATCAGACAAACAACTTCCTGATATATGTCTGCCTTCAGACGCTATGCAAAGATGTATAATTTTTTATTTATTCAACATCTGACAGCAGCATGGGTACCACTACTGAGAAGGCCCTCTGCCTGGTTACCTGTAAATTCACTTCTTGCAGTGAGGGCCTTCAGAAATGGACCTCAGTGTTTGCGCTGAACGATGGGGGGTGGAGATGTTCCTTCAGGAATACAGGGCTGAAGCCATTTAGAGCTTTAAAAGTAAACACAAACACTTTATATTGTGCTCAGAAACACACTGAGAGCCAATGTAAATATTTTAGGTGTTAATATGGTCCTGGCTGCCACCCCCAATTACCTGTCTCGGAGCTGCATTCTGGATTATTTGTAGCTTCTGAGTCACCTTCAAAGGTAGTCCCATTTAGAGCACATCGTAGTAGTCCAAACACGAGATAACCAGAGCATGTTCCACTCTGGTGAGACAGTGTGCAGACAGGTAGGGTCTCAGCCGGTGTACCCAATGGAGCTGGTAATTTTGGACCCTTAGCTGTCCATGGTGGCACAGGTCCCTTCTGTGTCCAGAGTTGCTGTCTTTGAAGGTTCTGCATCATTACAGAGATGGCCACTTTTAGATTTGAACAAGTGTGAATCCACTTTTCTTGTCCCTTTGACCTTCTTGCCTAAAGAGGAGCACCACAGCCTTTTGCATGTAAAATAGATGCCTTCTGCCACTGAGCCAAGGCCCTTCCCCAAGAAAAGGCAGCCACACCAGCCTTTAAGATGGTTGTGGTAAATGAAAGGCTGCCTATTCCCTGTTTTTTATCACTCCCACCCCACCTTGGGGTAACGGTGTGTGTGTGTACTTACAAATGTCAAAAACATCATAAATAATAATCCCAGGGACTTGTTAATGAAAGTTTCCTTCTTGGTGGAAATGGGTGGGTGTTTTAATCTGCAATATCTCAAGCATTGTGCAGAACATTCCATCACCAGTTCCTAATTTACATAAGGTCCCCTATGCACTTATATAACATTTCTTTCCCCAGCTGCTGTTGCCACCTCCTCCACAGCCAAGGCCTCTGGGCATACTTTGTAAAAGTCTGTGCCACCTTCATCACATCTACAATAGCCTGACTATTATTACATACCATCCAACATTTGAAAATAGGGACGTCCCATCCCATAACGATAATTTTACTACTTATATCCTACACATCTTACTGGGTTGCCCCAGCCACTCTGGGCAGCTTCCAACATATATATTAAAAAACCCCATAATAAAACATTGAACATATATAAAAAACAAAAAGCTTTCCTATACAGGATTGCCTTCAGACAGTTTAGGGGCACGATAACGCCATACCCTCCATTTCTCCGGTGAAAACAGGGACACCCTAAGGAAAAGTAGGACATTCCGGGATCAAATCAGAAACTGGGATGGATTCTGTAAATCAGGGACAGCCCTGGAAAATAGAGACACTCTATTAGTCTGCTATTAGCCAAGGGAGTGTGGTCTCCTCAAGCAAAGTAGATTACTGGTGTAAACCTGGCATCTGAGGGAGGAGGGGCATCATTTGGATTTTCAACCCCAGGCACAAATATGTCTCAGGCCACGTCTTCCTTCCTTCCTTCCTTCCTTCCTTCCTTCCTTCCTTCCTTCCTTCCTTCCTTCCTTCCTTCCTTCCTTCCTTGTTGTTCCTGCTGCTGCTGCTCCTGCTTAGATTTGGACAGGGATGGTTTAATCATTAGCGTAAGTACTCCACAGGGCGCGGCCCGAGCCAAACTAATTCTCCCCTCTCCCCATACAGTTGAATTATTTAGGAGCTTGCCAAAGTGTGAAGAGTGCCCCTCATCACAAGATAGAGTGCTCTACACTGCAAAAATAATATGAAGGTAAAATTAAATATAAGGGAAAGGATGTACAGGACAGACATGAAAGTGTCTGTGTGAAATTATTTGGCTTTGCTCACCTTTGTCTTTGAATGCCAGCAGATGACAAGATGTAACTTTTTATTTTTATTCAGTAGTAGAAGTGGGGGGTTACATTTTAGCTTGGTATTAGAGCACATGCTGTGCAAGCAAAAGAGCCCAGGCTTATTCTCTGACATACTGTTTAACTTGTCATGAAGCAGAATATTCTGCTGTTCTTATGTATTGGGAGCTAGAGAGGACACAACAAGGAAAACTGTAGATAGGAAGGCAACTTGCTGGTCCGTCCCCCCCAACACACACACACACACACACACACACACACACACACACACACACCATCAAAGGAATGCTTTCATGGTGTTTCCTGCTTGGCAGGGGGTTTAGACTGGATGGCCCTTGTGGTCTCTTTCAACTCTAGGATTCTATGACCTGCAAAGTCGGCTGTTCTAAACATCAGCAGCACTTGCAAGTTTAGCCCTATCAATCAGGGACTTCCCAGATTGCAAACTTTTGTTCCTATGTAGAATTTTTTCAAAATAGGCCTTAGGACCAAAACAGTGAAAATCATTTTCATCTTGCAGCCTATTCATGGCACTGATTTGTAGGGTAGATGTGCTGCTTTCGCCTTAGGATCATATACTCTTGGATCTTCTTGGCCCCCATTGCTATTAGCCCCAACAGTTAGGTGGAACCTGCCTTTCCCCCTCCATGTACAAAGGTAATATGCCTCAGAGTAATGTTGGGGCCCAGAGCAAAGGGTGGACATCACGACCATCACTTGCTTGTGAGCTTCCAGGGTCATCTGCCTGGCTGCTGCTTCTGGGCTCAGTGTACCTCAGTCTGATCCAATAAAGCAGTCACTGTGTGTTTATTATGAGCAGCATTAGACACTAAACAAGTCTGAGTCCGAAATGGATGGTTTCATATCAGCTGTTTGACCTGGCAGCACAGACAAAGCTCAACCTGAAGATACAGAGGTGAGTAATTCAGGTCAGGTTATATGACAAACAATAAGCAATAATGAGGACGGAAATTGTATCATAAAGGCATTCATCAGGGCAGTTTTGTAATACACAGCCGCGACAATTCCAAGGGATTAAACAGGCAATGTTTGCATTTGGCGAATAAGCACTCTTGATGTTCCAAAGCAAACATATTTCTGAAAAGCTTCAGCATTATAGTAATCATAGTAGCAGTGTTGTAAAAGTGTATACAAGGATAAGAACTTAATTTCACATGGATTGATTGGTTGATTGATTGATTAGAATTTATAAACTGCCCTATAGACAAGGTGAGCCTCTTGGACCTGAATCTTTAACCCCATGCTCTTTCTTTAATGACACTTTTATGATACTGGCAGCTGAATTTATGTCTTTGCATTCATCCGGAGTATCCGAGGTGTTCCACTGGGATATCTCTCATGATTGCAGATGTGGGGAATCTCAGAGGCTAAACATTGCTCTCCAAACTTCTCTATACAGGTCACAGTCCTCTCATTAAGTCACACCTCTTACTGGCCTGCTCTGTGCCTTCCCTAGATGCTTTGGCTGTCTGGGGTGTCTTGAACTTAGTAATGCCTCTTGGTTGCCTGAAGGGAGAGGTATAAAGAAATGCATGGGAACCATTTCCTTTTGTGTAGCATGTAGTCAGCCTACTGTACAATTGTGTGTAGCATGGAGTAAGTGGATAGAGAAATGCTCTTCTTCCTCTCATCGTACTAGAACTCATGGACATACAGTGAAGCTGAATGTTGGAAGATTCAAGACAAATTTAAAAGTACTTCTTTGTGCAGTGCTTAGTAGTTAAACTATGGAACTCGCTTCCATAGGAGGTAGTTCCAATTTGGATGGTTTTAAAATATGATTTGACAAAGGCTATTGGCCTGATCCAGCAGGTTATTTTTATATCCTCAAACAATATGCAAACCAATGCACAGCTATCCTTCAAAATTCACACTTCTGTCAATCTTGCAATTCAGTTCTCCAGCCAAGGAGTATGTACACAAATCAAAAACTTGGGCACAGAATTAATACAAATGCATATATTAGTGAACACAGCATTCACAAATGTGCTCTGCAAATTGTATATTGCATACAATTGCATAGGGACACATGTATATTTGGAGAAATTCCCTCTTTTCATGAGGACTTCTTTAATGCAAATTGCTGCAGAGATGTGGATAACTTGAGGAACTTGAGTTCTAGATCTTGAGAAGTGGAAGGAAGGAGCTAAACCTGACACTTTTTTTATCATCCCTAGTTGTTGCCCATTGGAAGTAATGGGTATGGCTAACTTAGGTCCATTAATTTCACTGCATAAGATCATAAGAAGAACCGTGTTGGATCAGGCCACTAGCGTGCATCCTGTTCTCCCAGTGGTCACCCAGATACCTGTAGGAAATGCACAATCAGTAACTGAGCACAAGAGCACTCTCCTTGCTTCATGGTTTCCAGGAACTGGTATTCAGAAGCATCGCTGTCTCTGACCATGTGAGTCTACACCAGGCATCCCCAAACTGCGACCCTCCAGATATTTTGGCCTACAACTCCCATGATCCCTAGCTAACAGGACCAGTGGTCGGGGAAGATGGGAATTGTAGTCCAAAACATCTTGAGGGCCAATGTTTGGGGGTGCCTGGTCTACACTGAGTAGAACTCAGCTGAACTGGACACAGTGTGGTTGGGCCTAGCCAATATGGTATTATTTGCTTCCACACGTAATATTTTGAAGTGTCAGCTTTTGGAACGTAAAGTAAAGACAGAGTTAGAACTGGCATGTAAAAGAATATATTCCTTGCCCTTTCCTGACATACACAGGTGACTTGACCAGGCGTTGCTAACTGCTTTCTGTGGGATATGAGAATAATTCATTTTCCCTTAAACAAACAGCTTTTGTTTTGCAGGGATAAACACAAGCCTCAGTTGCCACTTAGCTGGATTTAGCGGGAAGCACTTAGATTTGTAAGACATGCATCTCCACTTGTTTTTCAATAGCTTTCTGGTCCACTCTGCCACTGAAGTGGGAGCAGGCTGAAGTGGAGTCAATTCTTTGTGGTCGGGCTGGAGTACCTATGTGACAAGTACTCACTCTCTCTCTCTCTCTCTCTCTCTCTCTCTCTCTCTCTCTCTCTCTCTCTCTCTCATGCCCTCCCCTCTTTCTTCACTGCCCTTTCTTCTTCTTTAATGAGAGCAATAATGCAGTGGAGTGGCCTGGTGACAATTGTCACTGTAAATAAAACCCAGTTGCTTTGGGGATCTTGAATGTAGTTTGCAGATAAATGAAGTATATACACTACTGAATAATTAGAGGCCTTTCAGAGTTGTCATTGGGGACAAGGGTGGGAGTGGAAAAAACAAGTTAATTTGATAGCAGATTTTGAGAACTTGCATCTTCTAAAGAAAGCAGGTCTTGTAGATCAGGATGGAAACTGACCACAGTTATTGCCTTATTGTAGCACTGAGATGCTGCTTCCATTTGTGAAGGAGGCAGCAGTAATGCCAATATGTTAAATGCACAGCAATTGTCTTAATTGTTGTGCAGAATGAAGAATCAAGCTATGCCAGGCTGCTGGGGAACATGGAGACCAATTCAGAACTTGAAGTTATTGGGTTTTTTTTTATGTGCACCATCTCTACTCCCTAAACAATGCTGCTATAAGGAGGATGCAGTCATATTTGAGGTTCAGTCAGGGACTCAGGGCCAGCTGGTTGCTGGAGCAAAATTCAAGCCTGCCTTGCGGTCTGTCCAGTCTGAGTGCAACTTGGCACTGTCTAGGGTGTTACCTGCCTTGCTTGCTTGCCTTAAGCTCCACTTTGCTGACTTCACTTATCCTGACCTTTCATCTCCTTTGTCTGATCTTGTGTTACTGAAATTTAACTTGACTTTGATTTCTGGTACATGAACTTGGACTAGTGTTTCTGGAATTATGCCTCTGCTTTGGGTAGTACCCCCATCTCCTGGCCGAGACTGCATTTTGTGACAAAACAGCAGATCATTTTGGGAAGTGTTTCCCCAAAGACTTCTTTTTCTTTTTTGAATGAAACTTGAAGACATAACTAAAAATTGCTCAGTCATTTCCCAGAACAATGGTTAAGTATAGGTATCTTCCTTGCAGCTGTGGTATTGCCCGGTTAATGCTGTGCCTTGACATACACATACACCCTCTCTTTCTTCAGTGGTTTTGACACTGGCAATTCTGGGGTTCTCACACACCTGTCAGCTGTGCGAGAGGGAACATCTGGTATCCGAATTTCCTCTCTTGAGATGCTGTCACAGCCCATATTTTGGCAGAATATAATTCACTGTGCATTTTGGCACAGCCTTTTAGCTGTGGGTTAAACCACAGAGTCTAGGGCTTGCTGATCAGAAGGTCAGTGGTTTGAATCCCTGCAACGGGGTGAGCTCCCGTTGCTCGGTCCCTGCTCCTGCCCACCTAGCAGTTCGAAAGCACATCAAAGTGCAAGTAGATAAATCGGGATTGCTCCGGCAGGAAGGTAAACGGTGTTTCCGTGCGCTGCTCTGGTTCACCAGAAGCAGCTTTGTCATGCTGGCCACATGACCCGGAAGCTGTCTGCGGACAAATGCCGGCTCCCTCTGTCTATAGAGCGAGATGAGCACCACAACTCCAGCATTGGGACACGACTGGACCTGATGGCCCTTTACCTTTACCTTTAGCTGAGTCACACCTCTCAGGGCATTGCTTGGATCAGAATGTAGATATGTGAATTATTCCATTGTTATGGGAACATTTCAGCTTGAAGGTGGGCATTCTGAGTTGTGACTCAACATTTATCAAATGCTCTCCCAAGTGAAATGTGCCTGGCACCATCATTGTTGCTTTTAAATACCAAGCAAAAACATTTCTGTTTACCCATGCATTTGCTCATTAATTGAAAAGAGGGTTAATTGCAGGTTTGCTTGAGAGCTTCCCATTGTGACTTCTTGTTAGCCACCATGAGTACAGAGTGCTGGACTAGATGGGCTCTTCTTATGTCCTTAGGGTAGTGAGTTGTATCTTTCGATCTTTTTAGTGCTCATCTTTAAAGCAGGGCTTGGGGTTAGGAGTAGTCCTACCTGGATATGCCAGGGATTGAACCTGGGACCTTCAACATGCATATGTCAGGTGGTCTTCCCCTGAGGCATGGCTCCTTCCCCTGAGATAGCCAACATGGTGCCCTCCAGATGTTGCTGGACTAAAACTCCTATCACCCCTGATCACTGGCCATCTAGGGGCCCCACAGTGGCTGCAGCTTCTGTAAAGAGTCCACTATGATCTTATGGGAAATTATGCCAATTAGTTACATGCTGGAGCCTTGAAACATTTTTATTTTTATTTTTTTACAGCAAGTTTTAGTACACTTCTCCTCACCCCAGAGAACCTTGCATGTGAAGTGTCAACTGCCTCAGATGATTCTCCACAGATAATTCTTTCTCATGATTTAAGATGCCCTTAATTGCTTTACTGAAGGGAGAGAGAGCACCTTTTAACCAAACAGCTGAGCGATTTGCTATGACAATTCTGCCACTGTGCATTCACTTAATTTCCAATTAATCAAACATTCAATAAATCATTAGTATAATTACACCTGCTCTGGCTTTTCCTACCCCCCCCCCGCCCCCCCTACCCCACCTTCTGCACATTAGCTATGCTCAGTCAGGTTCCTGTTCCGGCAGCGTAGATGGATTCATTTTGCCTGACCCAGTTGGTTGCACGTCCTCATGAGCCTTGAAAAACGATGGGGCAGAAATTTTAATTATTTATAGTGCCACAAGTTTGTGCGCTCTCTCTCTCCCCCTCTCCCTCTCCCTCTCCCGCCAGCTCCCTTCCTGCTTCTCACACGAATGCTCCTGCAGCAACTTAAAACAAACATCAGTGCAACAGTGACTGGTTAATTTCTCACGCTTTTTTAATCATTTTTATTCCCCTACTGTGCCACTTTTCTAATTACACTATCTCCCCAGGTGTGCAATAATTCCCTCATCACCATATATCTCAAGTACAGATTATTAAAATAATATAGCTTGTGTCACATAAACGTAGCAGAAAGTATCTTAAAGAGGCTTTATTGAAAGCCTGTAAATTGTTTTAACAGAATAATGTTTTAAAGGTGTGTGTGTGTGTGATTGTGATTGTGTGTGTTTGTACAAATTCAGATCCTTGGGATGACCGTGCTTCCTTAGAGAGTTCTGACTGGAAAAGGTGTAAAAGGAAAGGAAAGAGAGTCTGCATTAGCACCTGCAAAGTAAAACAACAACAACAACAACAACAACAACAACAACAACAACAACAACGGTTCTGTACATAGGGCTGCAACTATGAATTCCTCTGGTCAAAATACATGAAATGTACCCTTAAGACCGAGTGATCTACCCTGTTGAGTGACGGTATCTAAAGAAAGGCAAGATCCAAATCAAACTCATACACAAACAAAACTGGGGATTGCGAGTTTACTAGAAATAATTTATGGATGCCTGGGCTTCGCTTTGTCACAAATGTTCTCTCACAAACACATGTATACTGAGAGCATAGCAGAGGTAACTGGGACTCATGCTCCTTGCCTGGCTCCCAAAATGTTTGCCTGGTTGCCACCAAGGGCAGGAGGGAGCCACGGGCAGTATGGTGCATGGTAGAGGAGTTAAATCTGATGATTCTGCCACCATATATTGTGCCAACCCCCCCCCAAGCCTCACCCCTCCAAGCTGATGATAAGTGGCAGCAACGGATGGTATTGGGAAGTGCTTTCTCCCCTTTGCTCCCCATGTTGCTCACTTGCTTCCTCTGCTTGCCTGGACTTCCTGTTCACTTACTCCTCCTGCTGTTTCCCTTCCCTTGTTAGCTTTCTTCTCTGCACCTCTTAATGAAAACATTAACCCCTAGAATCAGGACTCCATCCTTGTTCTAGCCTTTTCTGTACCTGAAAATGTGGGGAACCTGTGGATGGTCTTAATAAGGATGGGGTGAGCAGCTATTTCCATTTTGTTTCACTTTCACAATTGCTCAATTGTTCTGTGTCCTCTTGCATGGATTTTTCATAAAATAGAATAAACGCACACAAAATTGGCCTCTAAATTATACACACTTTGAATGTAAAACATATTTCCCATTGTTTCCAATGAATTCATCCACAAGCCACACATTTTGAGCACATGTTTCATGTGAAGCAAAGATGTATATTTGCCCCCACTTTTATGGTATGCTGAAAACGCATACCAAATGAAGTTTGTTACCTGGTTACGAGTTGCATTTCCACCTGCAAGCCAGTTCAGTATTGAGTTGGTCTATTGAGCAAAGAAGACCAAATGAACTTATCTTGCATCCCTACTTGTGATCCAGCCAGAAAACTCTTAAGATGGAAGATTGCAAAAAGGACTCTGCATTGCTTCACCCAAATGAAATTGGTTGCATCCAATGTTAGTCATACTCGGGGTAGCCTCATTGAAGTTAACGGGTATGGCTAGCATAGGCTCATTAATCTCAATGTGTCTATTCATGGTAGAATTTAGTTGGATACAACCCAATGGCCACAGTGGATAGGGTCCCTTCAACTGTGACTTGCATGGTAGACAATAGAGTCTTTGAATCTTACCTTCTGCAATGCGGCACTGGCACAGATTTTCCTTTGCAGTTTACCTGTGAAGGAGCTTTGCTTTAACTGTTGATCATTTTAATTAGATAGTAAGCATCGTGTAAAAGCAGGATAAATACATGGCACTTTGCCTTCTAAATCAGGAAGCAGCTTACACTAGGTAATAACTTTTGAGACTAATAGATGCTGTTATTTGTCTCTTCCCTCCCCCCTCCCCGGCATCATTCCAGACCCCAGATTATTTAAAACAGTTAACTGTATCACGTTTGGGTAATCTGCAATTAGGTGATTTGTCTGAGCAATCGAAAGGAAAGGCACCTGCTCATCAGCACTCTGTGAATTGATGTGGGCATTGCTTTCTTTCCCTCTTGTTTTAATTTATTTACTCCCACCCCCTCTCCCGTTCACTGCAAACAGATGGATACGTTTGCTGCAGCATCAGTCAGCAAGATCTACAAAAAGTACCGCAACATCTGTGCAAGGGTTGAGCTTCCTCAGAACTAAGTGAATGTTGCTCAACTGCAGTATTTCATTTAACAGCAACAACAACAAGCAACAATGGGAGGGGGTGCCTTATGGGCTCTTTTTTTGACCTAGAAATTCTTCTCCATAACCACCTAGTTAATTTAAGGAGGAAGGAAAAGCAGGAAAATGCAGGACTAAGAGATCTGTCTTGAAAATCCCATCAACATTAGCAGCTAAACACAACTCCACTCGGTAGTGTGTTCTGTCGATTTCTCCCCCTGTAGCTTGGAGGTGGAACATCTGCTTTGCACGCAGAAGGCCCCAGCTTCAATCCACAGCATCTCTAGGTAGGGCTGGGAATGTTCCCTACCTGAAACCCTGGAGAACCACTGTTAGTCAGTGCAGACATTGCTGAGCTAGATGGACCAATGTTGTGTGTGAGTAAGCTTACTGTGTTTTGCTTTGCTTCCATGTTGGCTTGTCATCTTGCCACTGGGAACAGACTGGACTTCCTCCCTCATTGATCTTGCCCTCTATTTGAGGCAGGGGTTGGGAAACTCAAGCTTGAGGGTCAAATGCAGCCCTGCAGGTACCTGTGCTTAGCTCTTAAGACTCAACAACAACAACAACCCTTAGGGCCACAACAACATTTCTAGCCACACACCCCTCTTTCCCAGGCCACATCTCTCACCAGCCCTGCTTGGATCCACCCTAGAGTGTTTTTACTTGGCTAGGATGTGTCCTTAACTCTGATAATGCTCCTTGCTTGACTGGTTGGAAAAAGTGTATATGCGCAGGCACGCATATGTAGAAACCTCCATGGTTTGCATGGCTGGAATGTAGCCTATAGTACAAAGTCACACCCATTGCTCTTTCCACTTTAGCCCTCAGCCCTGACTACTGATGCCATATGGCTTCTGGAAGGATGGACCTCTTGCTGAATCTGGACTGTTCTCTGAAAAAGTTTTTCCCCACCCTTGTTCCTAAGGCCTAATTCTTACTCTTACTCAGGAGGTAAACATGCTTCTGGGATGTTCCAGTTTGTTATTTATTTATTTGCTAATCATTTTTATTCCACCAGCATTAAGAACAAATATACCATAGAGGTGAGCAACATAAAAGCAACAATAAAACCACATTAATAAAGCAAGTACAGAATACATAGCAAATCAACATACGGTAGTTATATCACCCCTCAGAATGTCTGGTTGCGGGTATGCACCAACTTGTAAGGATGGAGAAGACTGCAAGATTTAATTGTCTTCCATATGAAAACAAGAAGCAAAACTAGCATTTCAAGGGAAAAGGTGCTAAGTTAGCCTTCTTGACACAGTAATTTTGTGGGCAAGATGTTGGCGCACAAGGAAATGGGAGAATCTGTCAGTTTCGGTTTCTCTTTCTCCCCCCCAACCTTAAATTCAGATCTCCATAAGTTTGATATTATTATTTTAAAACTGAAAATTCAAAAGCACTTTGCTTATTTTTTCCCCTAATATACACATTTTTGAATGCAATGTTGCCTTACGCCATTCATGCAGAGCCATTTTTTCTAAATATAATGCATTTTTATTTGTTTTGTTCACTAATATATACATTTCTTTGCACACTTTCTGGAGATAAGCAAATTTTGAAGGGTGAAGCTTGCCTCTTTCCTTCCCTCTGAAAGTGCAAGTTAGATAAGTCCGCCTTTAAATATGAACTGAATGGAATCCGCCCCCCCCATCACACATAACCATTTATTGCTGCTGATCCCTGCTGCTCATTTGCTTGCCAATAGAACCACCTCTGGTTCTCACCCTCTGCTTTTCATTCTTCCTCACACTGCTTCCTTGCTTGGAGAGGCCATTTGGTCAGGGAGCCTCAGGGCAGGAGGCTGCAGGGATTGGCAGCCAGCCCCCTATCACGATTTTGCCATCAGCAAGTAGCAACCTATACAAAGTGCTGCCCCCAGAACTGCAAGTTTATCCTATCTCTTTTTTCCCTTTTAGGATGCAACAATATTTTTATTTTTATTGGCAGTCACCACTAAATAGGCGGGTCAGTGGATCTGGTTTAGTATAAGACAGCTTCCTCTGTTCCAAATATGTACAACAAGATCTTTTGAAACTTCAACACTTTATAAAAAGACATGGTGGCAGAAAGCAGGGCCAGTTCACAGTTCCTTAAAGTACACCTAACATTAAAAGTTCACATGACTGTCACTCAACTCTTGAAGATAAATTCTGAGTGTCCCTCCTCTTTTTGGAAACCATTTTGAGGTTTTGGGTTTTTTTCTTCCACAGCAGTATATGGATATCGTGAAATAAAATGAATAAATATTGCCTGCCTCCCCCTTCCCATATGAAAAGAAAACACAGGCTACTTATTTAGTATATCTGCAGTATCAGAAGAAAAATGTATGCCATATTTCACCTAAGGATGCCTTGCTGATTTAAATGAAGCTTTGGTGTCAATGACAAGACACAATTTCTCCAGAACAGAACCTAAACCAGAAATTTAAGCAACCAAATGCAAGCAATATTCTAGATGCAAGGGCATAGACACATACTGGAAGGAATATGAAATGCTACATTTGATTACAAATGCTACATTTGATTAAATAAGTAATGCTTAAATAAGTAATATTGTTGTTGTTTAGTCGTTTAGTCGTGTCCGACTCGTCATGACCCCATGGACCAGAGCACGCCAGGCACTCCTGTCTTGCACTGCCTCCCGCCGTTTGGTCAAACTCATGTTGGTAGCTTCGAGAACACTGTCCAACCATCTCGTCCTCTGTTGTCCCCTTCTCCTTGTGCCCTCAATCTTTCCCAACATCAGGGTCTTTTCCAGGGAATCTTCTCTTCTCATGAGGTGGCCAAAGTATTGGAGCCTCAGCTTTAGGATCTGTCCTTCCAGTGAGCACTCAGGGCTGATTTCCTTCGGAATGGATAGGTTTGATCTTCTTGCTGTCCATGGGACTCTCAAGAGTCTCCTCCAGCACCATAATTCAAAAGCATCAATTCTTTGGCAATCAGCCTTCTTTATGGTCCAGCTCTCACTTCCATACATCACTACTGGGAAAACTATAGCTTTAACTATACGGACCTTTGTCGGCAAGGTAATGTCTCTGCTTTTTAAGATGCTGTCTAGGTTTGTCATCGCTTTTCTCCCAAGAAGCAGGCGTCTTTTAATTTCGTGACTGCTGTCACCATCTGCAGTGATCAAGGAGCCCAAGAAAGTAAAATCTCTCACTGCCTCCATTTCTTCCCCTTCTATTTGCCAGGAGGTGATGGGACCAGTGGCCATGATCTTGGTTTTTTTGATGTTGAGCTTCAGACCATATTTTGCGCTCTCCTCTTTCACCCTCATTAAAGGTTCTTTAATTCCTCCTCACTTTCTGCCATCAAGGTTGTGTCATCAGCACAGCTTGCTTACTACACCACAATCATGTAAAAATCTCCTCTCATTTTTTTTTCCTGTACTAGTTTTGTTCTATGTCTCCTCTTCACAGGAGCATGCAAATGCCTTTGCTATCTAATACTCGTAGAAGAGATAAACAAAGGAAGTCTATAACTTGTGTTTTGTTTTGTTCTGTTTTTAAATAGCAGTCCAGAGAGTTTACTATCCATCAGTAGCAAAAGAAATAAACTAGTTGTTGCATGAGAAAGAAGATCATTTTCAGCTTTCTTTGTATATGTACCTGTCCCATATAATTTTGTGGATCCACCAAAAGCTGTGCACATGCTCCCCCTCCCTCCACAAAACACAACTTTGTTATTTTACAAAACCAGGAGGTGGCAGTAAATTTCTTTTTATGGTTATTATTAAAAACAAAAACCCAAAACAGTTGCGGAGTTATCCATAAAGAAGTGTCTGCACTTTTTTTTTTTGTTGCTATCCTTACAATTGAGTGTTTTTAATGGGGTGGGTCTGAGCAAGAAAGTTAATAATTCTTTGCTTTATTGTCTAGAGAGAGTTTTAAAATGTATTCTTACCACTTTTAAATGTTTAGGAGGGATTCTAACACAAGGGCTGCCTGGTCTTTGAAAGGCAGTTCATTGTTCTTTGCATTAAAAGGTATTAAAAATTGACAAAATTAGATGCGTTCAAGCCCGTCCTAGCCATAGAGGCTAGTGGCGCAGAGAACCACGGCGCTGGAGGGCGCTGGAAGGGCGTCAAGTGAGCGCAGGGTTCCGGCAATCTGACCAGGACTGCGCTCCACGAGCTGAGAGGCTGCGCCACGTCTCTCTCCTTCTCCGAGGACTCCGCGCTGCGCCTCCTTCTCGTTTTCCCAGCACTGGGTTCCGCTCAGTCGAGCTTCGCCACCAGTGTGCGCACAGCGCCCAAGCAGCTCTTGCTGGTTCGCGGTGCGCGCGCTGGTGGCGAAGCTCGACTGAGCGGAACCCAGTGCTGGGGAAACGAGAAGGAGGCGCAGCGCGGAGTCCTCGGAGGTGGCCTCCTGCTGCTGCCACGGTCCACTTGGCACTCTCTTGGAGAGGCTCTGGAGGGGGGGGGCACTGGAGGGACCTTAGCGCCAGGGCGCTGGATGGGCTTAAGATGGCCCTGGATGCGTCTCCATTTTTAAAACCAATAACGACAACAACAACCATCCACAAGGGTTCTTAGATTTTCATAATACATTTACCACATGTTTCAGGAAGAGATGTAGCTCAGTGGTAAAGCACATGTTCTTGCATGCAGAAGGTCCCAGGTTCAGTCCTCTTGTTTCCAGGTAGGGCTAGGAATGGGCCCTGGTGTGAAACCCCAGAGAGCTGCTGGCAGTCAGTACTGAGCTAGATGGATCAATGGTCATATTCATGTTAAGGCAACTGCCTATGTTCACACACAGCTTCCTTTTTTTCTTTTAAATGGGAAAAAAAAGTTATGCATGGAGGGTCTGATATAATAGTTCCTGGGTGGCACATTGAAGGTTGTGTCCTTTTGACCACTTTGAAATAGTGTGCAATCCTGATAATCAACTGCTAGATGAAAATGGGGGGCCAAATTCAGTCTTCCCTCTGCTACCCTCCTGCACAGCTACTTGGTGAAGCTTAAAGTTTCTTGTAAGAAAAGCCACATGACCACAGCCTCAGCTGTTGTATTCGTTTGTTGAAGTGCATGCACAAACATCACTTAAGCTAAGGATAAGAAGTGCAGAATCCTGTTTCCTTGCACTCACATCTTCTGGCTTCATGGGTATGGGTGAAACTAAACTAGTTTAGGTCTGAGATAAATGGTGGGAAACTCAAGAGATTGAAGAGGGGGAAAGAAGACCTGCAAGCCACTTCGTGGGCAGCTAATAAGCAGCTGGATGTGTTTTGGGTGTAGTCAATGAAGAGGCCAGTAGTCCTTTTATCCCCCCCCCCTCTTTAATTAAAATTACATAAAGAACTTACTGGAGGAAATTGAGAATGCCAAGGAGCACTTTATACAGACCCTTCAAATCAGGGACGTCCCTGATTTAGAGAGCCATCCCGGTTTCTGATTTGACCCCGGAATATCTCACTTTTTCTTAGGATGTCCCTTTTTTCATTAGAGAAATGTTGGCAGGTATGGAGTTATCCAACCCTCAAGACACCTGAAGGCAATCCTGTATAGGGAAGTTTTTTTTAAAAAAAAGTTTAATGTTTTCTTATGATTTTTTATATATGTTGAAAGCTGCTCAGAGTGACTGGGGCAACCTAGCAAGATGTGTGGGGTATAAATAGTAAAATTATCATTATGGAATGGGATGTCCCTATTTTCACTGGAGAAATGTTGGAGAGTATGTTTATAGAATGCAGCAGTGGGAACTGAAGTCCTGGTTGCAACAATGAATGCTAGCCCAAAGCATGTAGAGGTGCTGGCAAGCACAGGGACAGCATACTTCCTGTTGCCTTCTCCCAAGTCTTTTAGGAGAGGATGGCAATTTATTGAATTTGTTAGTCACTTTATTTTGCCCAGGGCAATCCAAAGTGAATTGTAATCAAGAAGACAGTCCCCACCACCACCACCCATGCATAGGTACATTAAAAGCAAGGGCAGGCATCCCCAAACTTTGGCCCTTCAGATGTTTTGGACTACAAATCCCATCATCCCTAACCACTGGTCTTCTTAGCTAGGGATCATGGGAGTTGTAGGCCAAAAATATCTGGAGGGCCACAGTTTGGGGAGGCCTGAGCAAGAGGAAAAAAGTGCTACCCACTTCTAAAAGGACACAGATTAAAGCTCAAAGCCCTGGTTATACAGGAAAGTTTTTGCCTGGTGCAGAGAGAGAGAGAGAGAGAGAGAGAGAGAGAGAGAGAGAGAGAGAGAGAGAGAGAGAGAGAGAGAGAGAGATGAGCCTCCCTGGGGGGAAGCATCCCACCAGCCCATAGTGCTGCAAATTTCCCAGACACTTTCAGCTAGAAAGAATTTTGATTTAAAGCAAACCTATCCAACACATCTATCTTTTAAAATCATACTTTTCTGGATTTTGCAATGCAGTGCAAAAACACTGTAGGAAAGATTGCATTAAAAGGATATATTAGTGAAAATAAAGCACACAGACATGCATTATAACAGGAAAAAATGCATACAAAAATCTGTATATTAGGAGAAACGTGCACTAAAACGGTGGTTCGTTTTTGTGGGGACATATGGGGGTGGGAAGCAAACTGATATGGGAATGTAGAGAACTGAGTATAAAATGCAGGGAGGGGAAAAAACTGAGAGAAATTAAAATTGACAGATTTGCCCACTGCTAGATTAGACAATACTCTGTCGTCATTGATCATTCATCCTGATTTGCTTGCAGTATGTTCACACATCTTCCTGTTAATCATTCCTTCATCTCATACTTTTCAATGCACCCCTTTCACCTTCTTAAGCGCAAAATTGTGTTTCTTTCTTTCTTTTTTTAAAAATGGTTTTGTTGTGCTGGGGCAACAGAGCCCCTAACCCACCATAATTGCACAAACCTAAATTTCATGATACGTACTTCTGTAAGACACATTCTGTAAGTCCTTCTGTAAGACACTGATAGTCTGAAGGCACCCCCTAAATCTCCAAATTAAGGCTGATGTTCTGGGTATTTCGAAACATGTTTCCTATTTAGCTTCCTCGGCTAAAACCCAGTGAAGATATCAAACTAGGCTATGCTACTCTTTTACCACGCTGCTCCCCTCTAAGTTTCTGCGCTCTCCCACAGATCTGCTTAGTCTCTGAAGTGTGTTAGCTTCTCTTATAAATTACAATGGTGCCTGGTGTCCTTCATTAACTGAGGGACACTTGGAGAAACCAGGCACATGGATAGTTTTGCAAGCCCAGAAATGCTGCTTACTGTGTATTAGTTTCAGATCCATTTGTGCATTGAGGACATGGTCCTTCAGGCCCTCTGAAAAGCATTACGAGTCTTGGCCAGATGGTTCCTCAGTAAGAAAGTTGCTGAGGATACTCAGGCAAGCCAGCAGCCATCCTGTGCCTGACAACACGAGCACCAAGCAGAAATATATTGAGCGTAGCTTTTGGAGGAACATTTCCAAAATCTTTCCAAGACAACTCCCCACCCCCACCCCTCTTTTCTTCTTCTTCAAAGGCTTGTAATATCTCCATTTAAAATGTGTTCGGTTGCCAGTTCATGATCCACAGTGCACCAAGCTCAATAATGGCTTAGCTCATCCCGAGTATAAATTGCTCTTGCAAAATGCATAATGTGTGTTTGAGTACAGTTATTTATTGTTTTTATTACTGCTGCTATTATTATATACATTATTGCAGTATGGTGCGCTCAAGGGAGAGGAACACGACACAATGTTTGCTTTACAGGAAAGGAACACTGTGTTGATATCTGATTTTGTGGGCTTCTTTGAAGTTTTTGGGAAAGGGAGATATATTTCAAATTGGCTTTCTTAAACAGAAAAATATCAAGAAACAGCATTTCAGAGCATGCGTGGGAGGGAAGGAGGAGATATTAAAGTCTTCAGTTTTGCATTTAAATCAGTGCTTGGAAAAGGGGGGGTATTGTGGTTGCAATCACACTATCTTCTCACAATATTTTTTTATGCGCAGACCTAAACCTGCCTTAACTTGGTTTACACATATTGATCACACTCTCCTGTTTGGAGGAGAAGGAGAGAAATTGTTTGGTTTATATGACACTGCTTTCTTATTGTAGGAAGAAAGGTACCGGTACTTACCATGAAGTTCAGTAAGTGCCACCACTTCTGGCGGGGTGTGTGTGTGCTGGTACTGCGTACCCATGAGTACCCACAGAAAAAAAGCACTGGGAGGCAATTAGCTAAGACATACCTGGTGGTGGGATGTAGAAAAGCAGATGGGAACAGGACAACATCTAGTGAAGGAGCTTGAAGCCTGAATTTTGCATTTGGTTGGCATGAAAGATCTGTAGTGTTTTGGGGCAGGATTGCTTCCACCAGTGTGCCTGAGCCACTGCAACCTCACTGCCACTAACACAACCTGTTACATGGCAGCGATGGTGCTCCTGGGAGTCCAGGTCCATGGCACCACCTCCCCCTGCCGACCACTCCTGATTGTGAAGCTGCAAGGACATCCTGTTTGCTTTGGCAGAAAGCGACATGTTGCTAAACATGAGTGTCAAGTGCCTGGGTGCCCATTTGCTCCCTCTTGCCCAACCTGCATGTTTGTAAAGTAGAAAATATTACAAAGCTTTCTTTGGCCTAAGTCTTCACATTGAGACAAGCTCTTTAGCCCACTCGCCTTTGCTCGGGGAACTGTTTTGCATGCTGTTTTGCCTAACATGCATGTGTTTCCAAAACCATTTCCCAAAATATAGTGCATGTTTGTGCATTGTTTTCACCAATATATGTGTTTTTTTTGTGCGCACGTAGCACTAGTATGTGCACTTTTGAACATATTCCTTGGCTGGAGAACAGGTTTGCAAAATGTGGAGAAGTGAATATCGAAGGATAGGTGTGTTTTGGTTTACATACTTTTAGAAAAGTGTGACTTAGGTAGGTTCACATTTGAATATGAACTAAATCGTGTGTGTGTTGGTGGTGGTGGTGTTTTTTTTTTTTTTTTTTTGGTGTGTGTGTGATATTGCTACCTTGGAGAATGCTGCTCAAGCAAATAACCAAATAACCTATTATGTTCAAACCTGTGTGCAGTTATTCATTAAAGGGGGGGTGCTGTTTTTAGATGCTTCTGTCCTTTTAAAGCTTCTCAGCTCCAGCTAATGCCTGGTATTGATTCTGAATAATCTAAATGGCAATAAAATTGGGTTTTCATGACAGTCAGTCAGAGGCATTTTATATTTAATGTTCATTTAAAGAAACACAGTGCTTTTTTCTTAACTTCTGAATTTCAAAACCATTAAAGTAATTGCCAGTCATTAAGATTTTTTATTTCATTTTTACTAATCAGAATTAATCTAATTTGTATACTATTCAACCAGTGAGGATTGGAGCTTCATCTATATGTATGTTTTAAAAATTCAGATTGCTGTTGTTGTTTTCTGGTGGGGGTTAGTTCTTAACTCATCTTCACAAGAAATATCAAATGCTTGCTTTTCCTTATTGTTGTTAAATTCTTAAATTTTGTGGCACAAGAGGTTAAATCATTATGGTTCATGTGGAGTGATGTGGGATGAGTGCTGGTTTAGGTCATACATAGAAAGAAACAATAGCTTTCAAACATGTTGTTTGTTTGCCTTGCTAGGGATGGAGGAGAAATTAAATTGGTTCACATTTTCATGCCAACTTACCTCTCTTGCATTTTCAGATGTATTGATAGTGCGATGCTACCCATGATAACTAATGTACACAGGTAAAGCTGAATGCAAACCAAGGACTGCATGTCCTGAAATTGTACTCAGAGGCATTCCATCCCTGAAAAAAGAAGGCATAGAAAGCTACCTTATACTGAGTCAGACCCTACCTCAACATCATTTATACTGCCTGACAGTGGCTCTCAGGCAGGGGTCTTTCCCAGCTGTACCTGAAGGTGCCAAGCATTGAGCACCGGACATTCTTCATGAAAGCCAGGTGCTCTGTTACTGATTCATGTCCCTTCTCCAAGTATCCCTTCAAGATACTTATTTGAAATATTTTTATTCTTACATCTTTCGCCTTAAGGTCCATGGGTAGGTTACAACACTAAAACCCTGCCAGAGGTTCTTGCGACTACTCTAGAGTAACGACGCTCCGCATGCTTGTCTTTAAACAGTTTTTATTAGTGCAGTCTATTTACAGTGAGACAGGTGTGTAAAACATGCCTGCTCATTCCGATGCAGAATCCGGCACTGCCCCCCCCCCCACGTGATCTTCTCCAACATAGGAGTCTCGGGACAGTGAATCTCCTCCCTTTCTTTCTCCTGCGTAATTCCGGAACCGGAGGAAAGGGTCTACGCTCTATGCTTTCCTTTTCTCCCTTCTCCCCCTCTCTTTCCTCACTCCTGTGTAGCCGGGGCTCTCCCATGCTGCTGGAGCCCTGGCCCTATCTCTCCACTTCCTGACTAGCCTCCTCAGAGCCCTCGCTTCCATCATTGCTAGGGGAGAAGCTACTTCTGATGCAAGGGGGAGGTTCTCTGTACTTTCTCCCCCTTACAAACCCAATATTAAAAACAGACTAAATTATTCAGACTAAATTATGTCCCAACTTTAAAACACATAGCCTTTGATTTAAAGAACTGGGAAAATTTGATCCCCCATCCTGGGTAGTTTTGTCACAGTTAAGATGGTAGCCCTGTCCAGACTCTTATTCATCTTTCAGATCCTTCCTCTTTCGATGCTATGAAAACACCTCGCTCCTGGCAACAGCTTTTTTAAATTATTATTTAAAGATTTTCTTGATTTACAAAAGCGTGTGCAATGTCTCTCGTAACCTTTTTACAAACCAGTAATATGCCCCCCCCCAAGTCAAATAGGCCATCACATTTTCATCATACTTATATTATAAATACTATATAATATTATAAATATAAAAATATTACTGAAGCATCTTGACTGCTTAAAACATAATCTCTCCCACCACCAAACACTATAATTGGATTAAATTGAACAAACCTTCTGTAATATTTTCAAGCTTGTATTGTGGCAATAACATATTGTTAAGGGGGGAAAAAATCCTAAATTGTGATTAGTTCATAGAACAAGCTAAGTTTTAATTAATTATATATTTTTGTCACATTTGACATTTTCTTCTTCTGTGCACAATGTACTGGAGATCCCTGAAATGTAGGGTAATTAATTTCAAAGGAGATAATTTATCTTCATTTTGACATAACCTTGAAAAATAGTGCTGAACATTCCCCCCCAATTATATTTTTTAAAAAAGTGATTTATTTATATTTTAATTATTTGATTCGCTACAAAGAATATTTGTTGAAAGTGTGGGTTTGGCGTCTATCCTCTGTAGACATTGCTGGAAAATTGCAGAGCTCTGGTTGAATCTCCACTTCAGAGAAAGCACTTATCCACATCTGCTTCAATCCTCTCTTTACTCAAGGCAGCATTTCAGTACTTCTTATACTTAAATCTTTGAATATCTCCACTTTCTGAGCCGGTGCTTAGACACATAATATGCTCCTTGAGATCAGTACTGGCTTCTGATGGAACAAAGGTCGGGCTGAAAAGCCCCTAGAGCAAAATTAGATGCTTGCCTTCCTTCTTTTGATAGTCGTTCTGCTGGTTTGCTGTTAGCATACAATTTTAAAATAAAAAATGTTCTAGGTGTTAATCATAGCTATTTGCATAGTGTGATCAGAGTGTTAATAAAACATACATAATCTTGTTGGAATCTTTGTGAATGCCCTGTACAGCCCGGCCAGGGTATCTTCAGAGTGGAGGGAGAGAGAGAGAGAGAGAGAGAGAGAGAGAGAGAGAGAGAGAGAAAGTTCTGCTATCTTTCCTGCCTACACCAGTAGCTGCTCCTTGGCAGGAAGAAAACATAGGAGGCCTACTGTATCAGGTCAAAAGCCGGTTAGTCCAGAAGCCTCTTCTCATAGTGGCCAACCAGATGCCTACAAGAAACACTGCAATCCGAACATGAGTGCAGTACTGATCTCCCCACTTGCACTTCCCAACAGGTGCTGTTCAGAGTATCTGTTTCTTTATTTCATAAAATGTATAAACTGCTTGATTGTAAAAAGCAGCAAGCACAGAGAGGTTTAGAAGAAGAATCAAGAAAAAAGAATTACAATAGCACTTTCATACAAAAGTTAAAATACTAAAACATATTAAATAACTTCAACTTTCTGGGTAAGCCTGCCTATGGTGAAGGCTCTTGCTTGATATCAATAGGCAGGTAATTCCAAAGTGTAGGTGTTGCCACAGTAAACAATAAAGTTTGTGGGTACTATATGCCCCAGCAGACAGTAAGGTGTATAATCAAAGTTTTGGCAGGAAACTAACTGCAGCAGAACATAAACAGTGCTGCATGTGACAAATACACTGAGGAACTGGAAACAATGGCTTCTTACATCTCTAGCATTTCTGAACCTAATGCATTTGTGTCCTAAAGCCCTGCTCTAATAGCACCGCTGTGGTCATGGACTGCACTTCTCTTGGATTATTGCATCTATAAGCTTCAATGACTCTAAGCCTTGACATTGAAATGAATAAATCTTATAGTTATGTTCATCAATCCATCTCCTTTTTGCAGTCAACGACCATTATTCTAATAAGAAACTATCAAACAAAATGGAGGACCATAATGATAAAATTACATACTAGTAACTTTTTCGTACTATAAAATACCAGGCATTTATTTATTTCTTTACATATAAGTTTGGTAAAAATTAGTCACTGGTGAAATTTACATGCAGCAGAACAATATTTACCAACCATGGAGGAAGTAGGTGAATTCTGATCTGAAAGAAGTACCGGTAGCAAAGCATCTTAAGCGTACCTGGCACCGTGGTGCGAAGATCCCTCCAGCGGCCCCCGCCCCCACCCCGTTTCCCAGCATTGCTGTCTGGTGGGCTCAGCACGGCTGCTGCAGGCACAGCTGCGCGGCGCCCACCCCCCCGGCGGCCCGGCACCCTGGCGCATTGCGCCACCCTTGCCTTAGAGCCGGTCCTGTAGGAAAGCATAAAATGGATCTGATTTTGCTGGGAATTTCCATTTTTAAAAGTTATAAAAAGATCTTACCCATTTCGTGATAAAAGGAACATGAGTTATCAATTCTATGTCTCCAGTTTCACAGAGAATTTTATTTTAACAATAGAGATTTTTTGGGACCCTTTCATCCAGAACTGCTGGTGGAAGAACATTTAAATATTCCAGACTGTCCAGTTTTTGAACAGAGAGTACATAAATATAGTTCACTGGTTTAATAATTTCACATTTTTTGAAGTCAAGTTCATGAATTTCAGTGGGTCTGCTCCAAGTAGCATTATCATTGGATAGAACCCATTGTGTTTTATATTTCATTGTGTTAAAGGTAGAGCTTAAAATAATAAAATAAATCTGCATATTTCATGTAGGCTCTGCTGGTTCACCACAAAAATACATTTGAATGGGAAAGTATTAAAATATTGATTTATCGTTTATAATGCTAAAGTGATCCATTGAAATAAAATTTGGATGGCATCCAGCTCTCTAGCAATTCTGAAATTATTGGATGAAGCTGGCTGATCCCATTCATTTAATGAGTCTGCCGGTATAGTATTTGAGAAGGGTTGAAAGAATAGATCAGAAAGCTGTTGGGTCAGTACTATAAACTGCTGAGCATCTCAAGTGTTCACAAGGATGTCAGTGCAGTGCTTAGAGTTTTGTATGGGATCCATGTTTTGTTCGGCACACATGTTTGTATGTGTGAGGGTTTAATGTCTTTGTAAACCCGGGCATTGTGTGAGAAGCATGAGTAGAGAAATGAGCTTGCTCCCACAAAGTTAAAACAGTGAAATGAACAAAATGAATAAACTCTTTAAGATGTAGTGATGGACACCAACTTGGATGACTTTAAAAGGGAGATCAGACATTGGTGATTCTGCCATGTATTTCACACATGCAGCACTGTTTCCCTTCCTCTGCAGTTCATTTTCTGCCCCAAACTAGGTTATTTACCTTGCTCTCTGTTTTGGCTAAATTATGTAACTTACATTGTCATTTAGTTTTTCCACCTCATTAACTTAAATGTAAAGGAGACACAATGCAAATGGAGTGGGCATAATCAATTGTGTATTCTTAATAGACTGAAAGCAACAACAGTATGAACATAAGAAGGGCCTGCAGTATCAAGCCCATGAGGTCCAGAAAACTGTTTTCACAGTGACCAACCATGTACTCTAATGGGAAACCTGCAAGCAGGACCTGAGCACAAGACCAAGCTCCCCTCCTGAAATTTCCAGCAGCTGCTAATCAGAGGCACATTGTCTCCAACTATGGAGGGCGAGCATAGCCATCACGGCTAGCAGCCGTTGATAACCTTACTCTCCATGAATGTCTCCAATCCTCTTTTAAAGCCCTTCAGGTTAGTGGCCATCACTGCCTCCTGTGTGATGTGAATACAATTAGTATTCACTGGATCGATTTCTGTTCCAGAAATGGCTCGAATAAATGGACATCAACAGTTTTCATTCCCATTTCTCTTTTTGTTGAAAGTCTCCTACTTCCCAAGTGATAAGGCTATCAGTGGCTGTTAGCCATATGCACTGCTTCCAGAATCAAAGGTAGTGTGCCTCTTGAGTACCCGTCTCTGGGACATAGCTGCCAAGTTTTCACTTTTCTCGCGAGGAAGCCTATTCAGCATAAGGGAAAATCCCTGTAAAAAAGGGATAACTTGGCAGCTATGCTCTGGGAGTCACAAGTGGGAAGAGTGCTGTTGTCCTTGTTTCCTGCTTGTGGACTTCCCAAAGGCATTTAGAAGGAACAGTGAAATACACAGTGCTGGACAAGAAGGACCCAACAGGGTTTTTCTTATGTTCTCAAGCCATTACATTTAGATTGAAAAGAATCAGTTTTACAGCAAAGAAAAGAGGGGATGTTTTGATACCCACTTCCTTTCCTTGTTCGTGAGTAGCATAGAGAGATCCTCATCTGGCAAAGGTAGGAGTATCAGTCTGATTGCATACCCATTAATCTTTGTTTCAGGATAAATTACATATATCCTGCAGCACTAATTATAATAAAGATTGTTTTAGCCGACAGGAAATTCAAAAGGGCAATTTTAGATGTATTAAGAAAGTATTCTTGTAGTAAATCTGTGTTGCAATTTTTAAGCACATGTTCATTGAGTTTTCTTTGGGAATGTTCTGAAGCTAGGGGGAGGCAGTTTAGCTGGGCACAGTTTTAACACTATACACACTGTGATATGCATAATTTATTCTATTATTTGATCTACAAGCATGTTTAAATTGTGATCTTCTCACTTCATATCAGAATATGATATCAGAATGCAAACTCATTCCAAGATGGTGGCTCCTCTTCTGTGTGATTTTTCTACTTTGTGAAAGAAAATAATTATGTGCTTCGCGTTATGTACAGAGTTGTACACAAATCGTCACTCTCTATCCAATTTGCACATAGAGAAATTGGGGAGAACCATTTCACTATATATATATATATATATATATATATATATATATATATATATACACACACACACACACACACACACACACACACACACACATATACATATACATATATATACATATACATATACATATACATATACATATACATACATACACATCTTTACATTTCTGCTGACCATTTATAGAATACATTCAAATACAACAAGATACAACAGATAAGAAAGAAAGAAAGAAAGAAAGAATAAAACCCAACCCCCCCTTCAATTCCCTATTCTTTGTTGTATCTATCCTATCGAGTTTGGCTTCCTTCTTCTTCCATGTCTGGTTTTCTATGCTCAAATCTTTTATCTGCTCTTTTTCCTTTGTTTCAATACGTTTTCTCTTTTGTTTATTTTTCTTTTATTTTCTTTCTCTCTTTTTTTAAAAAAAACTTTGTAGGTATTTATGTCAAGCCAATCAGTGTTACTGCTGGTTTGCAATGTACTCTCAGATATTCTCTAAATTTATTCCATTCTTTTTGAGATTTCTGGTCCTTTTGATCTCTCACTCTCCCAGTTAGTCTTGCCAGTTCTAGATATTCCACCATTTTTACCCTCCATTCACCCACTTTTGGAATATTTACCGTTTTCCATTTCTGGGCCAGCAGCACTCTGGCCGCAGTGGTTGCATACATAAATATTCTATGATCTTCTTTCCTGATCTCCTTCCCCATTAATCCCAACAGAAATAGTTCTGGTCTCTTGGGGAACGTATATTTTAGCAACCTTTTGAGTTCATTGTATATTTTTCCCCAGAATGATTTTATTTCCTTACATCTCCACCACATATGGAAGGTGTCCCCATCTTCCAACATACACTTCCAACATCTTTTATCTTTTTTCTTGTAAATTTTGGCAAGCTTAACTGGAGTCAAGTGCCACCGGTACATCATTTTCATTCTCCTAACAGTTTTTTGTGTTGGGAGATCACCAATAGCAAGTATACAGTTCCTTTCTTCCCCATTGCTGCAACTGGGCAGTCTGGTCACCATTTTGCATCTTTATTTATTCATTACATTTATATACTGACTTTCTGCCAAGGCAGTTTACATTTTTTCAAGTACAGTATCTCAGTTTTCGAACGGCTCGGAAGCCGAATGGCTTCCGCTGCATTTTTTCTTTTTCTTTTCAATTTTCTCTAATGAATTTGCGGACCACCCTTTGGGCCTTGGTTTTCGAACGTTTCAGAACTCAAATGGTCTTCTGGAATGGATTGCGTTCGAAAACCGAGGTACCACTGTACTATAACAAATGATATAAAATGTAAAGTTGACCGAGGTTGGGGAACACATCTGGCTGTTGACTCTGCCTTCCTTCCTTGCTCTTTTATTCCTTCACACAAGGCAAATGGCATCCATCTTCCACAATACTGGATAATTCTGAGAGGCCATTTGCACACATCTGCACACTCTTTTTCTCTCTTGCGGAAGGTCCCAAGTTCATTCCCTGGCATCTCCCAGCAGGGCTGGAGAATTTTAATGTCTGGGAATGTAGACAGTACTGAAAAAGATTGACCAGTGGGTCTGCCTTTGTATAAGGTAGCTCCCTATGTCCTTATGCCAGTGGTGTCCAAACTTTTTTTCAAAGAGGGCCAGATTTGATGAAGTGGAGGGTCTTGAGGGCCGACCAAAGGGACAACCAAACTTGTTGACCTTCTTTTAGGATTTTACCACAAAGTTTTTGAGCTATTTTTAGGATTGAAGTCGTTGAGCTTTTTTTTAGGGTTGTTGTTGTTGAGGGGTTTTTTTAGGATTCTACCACAGGGAATAAATAAACTGCCACAGGGGCCAGGTTAAACCGACCAGCAGGCTGGATTAGGCCCCTGAAATAGACTTTGGACATGCCTGCTATGCTAACTCCCGTGTGTGTGTGTGTGTGTGTGTGTGTGTGTGTGTGAGAGAGAGAGAGAGAGAGAGAGAGAGAGAGAGAGAGAGAGAGAGAGAGAGAGAGAGAGAATATGGAGGAAAACTACCTGTCATGAGATTCATACAAAGCTGAGAATGAGTGAACACTGCTATCACGGAAACTTGCCATCTCTTTCGCATTGATTGAGCTTCAGGGGCTTGAGGGATTTTTTGCTGGGCTGAGTTTTAATGGTTGGTACGGTTTTGGTCGTTTGTCATAAAATCATTCCAACCAAGCTGTTTACTGGTCTGAATGCTTAATTACTGCAGTGATGGGGAATGGCACAAGTTTGCATTCTTACAGAATGCTCATGTAGGAATGTTAAAGAGTTGCTAATTATCTCCCGTGTTCCTCCCTCCCTCTACCCCTTTGGAGGATATTACCTAAGTACCTCTTGTAAATCAGAGTTTTCTCCTCAAAGTTCTAAATCATGCTAGGGAAATCAAGGTGGAATGGAGAGTTGCCTCTCAGGAAAGACATTCAGAGCGGAGAGTGTATTTATTTCTATTTAAATGTGCATAGGCCCATATTTATGTAACCCTTTCCCAGCTTTGCAAATAACTCTGCATGTACCCACTTACCAACATATACCTATTTACTCACTATAGCTTATTAGAAAAGTCAATACCCACCCACAACCCACCCACAGGCTCAACAACATTACACAACATACTTGATTAGCTGCATGGGGACTCACAAAGAAAGATACGGCAACTAACCTTGTGGCTGTTTATAACACCACTCTCTTCACTGCCACCACTTCTTCACCCCTTGGATTTTGATTTTTTAAAAAATAAAAAATATTGTTATGGGCCTGGGAATAAAGTCTCTGCCACATCTATTTTTTGCCGTGCTCCTCCTCTATGCATGCATGCATGCACAAAGAGGCATGAGACCATCCTATGCACACATGCACCAACACAGCATTCACCAACACAACCATTTCCTCTTTGTTATGTATCATAGCAGTTGCAACGGCTGCGTATGTTTGTTGCATGCCTTCACCTTCCTATAAAATCACTTTGTCATTTTTAGGAGTGAACGAGCGTGTGTGTGTGTGTGTGTGTGTGTGTGTGTGTGTGTGTGTTCACACATGCCAATGAGTGTGTATGAATGTTTATATGTATAATTTGGAATATATTTCAGAACAAAAGAAGAAAAGACAGAAAATAAAGCATTTTGCTACCCAAGTACTTTTCTAGCGCAACCTTGAATATTTACACCATTTCTGTTGTTTCATTTGTTTCGGAAGCAGCAAAGCATTCCCTTGTCTCAGTTTTTCATTATGCTGCAGTGCAGTCCTCTTAAATTAACCTTAAAACAAGGAGAACATTTTTTAATCTGCCTTTTTTTCTGGGGACAGGGGAGAGGTGTTACTAACCCTTTAGGAACAACTGCACTATTAAGTCTCTTTTTTCCCTGGTAGTTTCCTTCTGTATTACTGAAAACCAGTCCCTTAAAAAAAAAAAACTATCTTCCTTATTCTGAGCTATTACACTTAAAGCCATCTGGATTCCTTCAGGGCTGCCAAAAGGTGAAATTGACTTTTTTGAGAAGGTATTGCTGAAAACTGCAGCCTGTGCAGTTTCCCCACCCCCACCCCCCACCAAGTAGAAACATCCTGTGTGTTAAGACTGAAAGGGACAATTTACAGCCAGTTTCAAATTGTTAGCTGAGGTCAGGAATCGAAAGTCCAATAAGTGTCCGCGCTTTGGAATTGCATCAACCTTGTTTAGGTTTCAGCATATAATAAAACAACTGGGAGGCAGCAGCCACTCGGGGTACAGGTGTTTCTCAGCAGAGGTGGATGCAAGGGTTACTTCTGAATAGCACGAGCTTTTTAAAAACATAAACCTTCAGTATTCCAAATTTTAACATGATACAGGGTGAATGTCCCCATTTACCAGGTTGTCCCATTTCCAGTTAAACTAAGGAATTTGCTTTTAAAATTTGAATGGCTTTAAAAGAAGTTTAGGGAAATTCATAGAGTATAAGGCTATCAGTGGCTACTAGTCAAGATGGCTATGTTCGATTTCTGCTTCCATTGATAGACACAGTATGCTTCTGAATGGCGTTTTCTGGGAATCACAAGCGTGGAGAATGCTATTGAAGTCAGAACTTGCTTGCAAGATTTGAATAAACCTCTGACTGGTCATTGTGATCACAGGGTGCTGGACTGGATGGGCTATTGGCATGATGCAGAAAGGCTCATATTATGTTCTTAGACTCTTTACCATTTTCCTTTGTTGGCATGATATCCGGAATAAACTGGTTGCATGTATTACACTGCCAGATGATAAGAATTTTGCTACCCACCAGTGTAGTCATAGGGTGTGGAAAGGTAATCTGTAGACTACCACAATTCCATTGTGTTTGAAGTGTTGCCAGAACCTTGCCACCCTGTAAAAGCAAACCACAACAAAAACGGGCAAGAGTAGCAACAGCCATAAGGAGTGAGGTGCTCTTAGCAATACACAACAGTTGTATGTAGAACAGTTAAATTCCCGAGAGCAGCTTGCTGTCTGCAAAACTTCAATCTAGTGCTATGCCAAAAATTCCCCTTCAATTTCCTAGAAGTTTTCATCCTCCGTGAAAGAGACTTCCATTTTTCTACCACATTTACAGGGCATTCTAGACATGTTTTATAATTTTCGTGGATGCAGGTTGATCTTACCTTATGATTGCATGGTGTCTATGGGTGATCCCATGAAACATTTTTCCAGCACTGAACCCTATTCTTTATACCACTTTGCAAGGAAAATATTTCCACAAATACAAGGACAATGACAGTTTCTGATTATTCTGTTTTCTTAATTATAACAGCAATTTAAAATTACAGAAACATATAAAAGAGCAAAGAAGGTAATATATGTATAAGTGAAAGGAGATTCACTGGACCCCATGTTTCATCAACTGGTATAATTTGGCTTCAAATTTCGTTAGCTGCTAATTTTAACAACGGGTTGGGGGTGGGGAACCCAAACCTTCCTTAATCATGCCTGCTCTAAAGGGAGTGGTATGAAGTTTTCCTTGTAAAAGAAAGGAACAGAGACTAATCTGGTAGGAATTCATAATTTAATACTTACAGGCATAAGTGTTATTGAGGAGACAAAAGTTTGAGTCTGTTACAATGTGCTTTTGGGAAATATGAATGGTTTGGATGCTCAGCTTCCAATACTCTTGTGTTATGTCATATATCCTAATACCATAATAAGAGCCTGCTGGATCAGGCCAGTAGTCCATCTCATGCAGCAACCTGTTCTCAAACAGATGCCTGTGGGTAACTGCTATCTCTACCCGTAATGGAATAAACTGCCTGAGTAATCCACTGTTGCTTGTTGCCAGCCAGCTGTGAGCCAGTTCCTCATCAGTCACTTCTTATGCCCAAGAATGTTCATGAACACTCCAGCTCAGGGGTCAGCAACTTTTTTCATCCGTGGGCCGGTCCACCGTCCCTCAGACCATGTGGTGGGCCGGACTATATTTTGAAGGGGGAAAAAAAATGAGTGAATTCCTGTGCCCCACAAATAACCCAGAGAGGCATTTTAAATAAAAGGACACATTCTACTTGTGTAAAAACATGCTGATTCTCGAACTGTCCATGGGCTGGATTGAGAAGGCGATTGGGCCGCATTTGACCCATGGGTCTTAGGTTGCCTACCCCTGCTCTAGCTGCTGGGATAAATTTGCAAGCAATACTTGCTCGTGTGAGAGTCTTATTTGACTTGCAGGGGTTATTTCATGATTTGGGGTGGGGGGAGTGAGGAAAGTGTTGTGTATTAAAGTAATAGCACAGCCAAGTATGTACTGTAACATAGAGTTTATTGTAGTGTATTACAGAGTTTATTTGAATGTACAAGTTCCAGCGGGAACGTCTATCATTTGCTGGTTCAGAGTGCAGGATTTGGATCCACTGCCGGATTGTTTCCGCTGGAGGGAATCCTTGCCATTGGTTCCCGCCAAAATGTACCTTTCCCCTGCTAGTTCTCTGTTACTATATAAGCCCCAGTTTTCCCCATTCCCTGCGTTCTGGCTCTTACCTGTTCTTTGAAGTAAAGAGATGTTGTACCAGATCCTCGCCTCCTGTTATTTGTTGAAATCACTGAAGACCCACTACACTACAGAAAGGCCACCTTTTGGGGAGAATATCTTAAAGTTGGTTGTAGTGGCACATTGGGCCAAATAAATTGTTATCATAATTCAACTCAGGCTTTCACCAAGTTAACACTGTGAGCGTATTCAGGCCGTACATTTTGCAGACCTTGCAGAATGCTTGAAATATATGCTGCATGAAAAACCATGGTGTCAGAAAAATCCTGGGAGTTTAATTGCTTTCCTTTCCCCCAGTTCTCCAGCTACTATGAAGGGGGAGTTACCTGCTGGTTTGTTTCCCCTTCCTCCACGTACTTTGTTGTTCAGTTCTGATATGATGAATGTAACCTTGAGTCACTGGACCACCTGTGTTAATTATAAACATAGTCCAAAGCAACAGAAGTTTGCACCAGAACCATCAGCAATACTTTTAAAAAAAACAGGAAGCAGGTCAGAAGGCTTGAGGTTGCATTCAGCTATGTCCTTCTCAGAGCAAGACCTATTGAAATTAATGAAGCTGCATGAGTCATGTTCATTAACTTCAGTGGGTCTACTCTGAGGAGTAGCAGCATTGAATACTACCTTGAGAATATATGCAGTGTTTAGATGGCCAGTTAGGTGTGGTTTCTCATTTTTCCACTTTTCAGTTCAGTTCTGCACACTTCAACAATAATTTCTGATTTCTTTGGGGGGGGCAGCGTCATGAAAATCCACCAGCATTTTAATGGACATTTTTTCCAAATAAACATATTTTTGCATGTAGTTATGACTAACATAGTGCTATGAGTTTGTGGATGCGAGACTCCCCTAAATTCAGTGCCAGATTTAGGGCGGTGTGGGCAGTTCCCCTGACACAGGGCAGTGAACCGAGGGGGTGCAAAATTGAGAAGATCCATTTGGGGAAACCAAATTTTGTCCTTGCACAGTGTGTGCCATATTATGAAAGACTACCAAAGTTCACCCTTGCATAAATTCCTGGGTCCAGTAGGTATTGGACTTCAGTAAAGGCTTGGAGTGTCAGCCTAGTGCCAGACACTGAACCCCTGGATTCGGCAAGTATTAAAATATAAACCAGACTAGTTTCCCAATGAGGTAGTAGCCTGCGGTGATGAGCCATCAAGGAAAACAAAGGAAATGTGATGGCCCATTAAGAAAGCTAAGGAGAGGGTCTCTGTGCCAGATGGCAAAAGGTTGGGGCCCCTCCTTCAGCTCTTAGATAGCTAAAAAGACAAAGCAAGAGTTTAGAATTTAGAGGTGGCTGTGATGCGACTTAGAGGGGAAAGCGTTTCTGACTGGTAAAGCAAGCTGGAAAGAGGGTTAGAGCAGGGTGGGTGATTTCTGTTTGAATCTAAGGCTGTGGCTATGGAAGAAACAAGACCCTATTGGGGTGTTAATGCTGTGAACCCTTCCATCATAGGCTCAGGTTGTATATATGTGTAAATACAATATATATTCCACTTCTGACAACAGTGCTGTCCGCCACCCCAATCTCTAAGCGGTACAAGATTCCAGGGGTTCCAGATGCTCACCCAGGGTTCATGTTTTCTTTTGGAAATGAAACACAGTGGAGACTGTGATGTCTTTAGGATATATGGTCATTGCATAGATTAAATGAAGTGGTGGAGTAACGCACACCATATGGCACTTTGGAGGAAAAAGTGATTTATAAATGCAATACATAAATAATAATTCAGTGGAACCTCGGTTTATGAACACCTCGGTTTACGAATTTTCAGTTTACGAATGCCATGGACCCATCTGGAAAGGATTAATTCACTTTCCATTACTTTCAATGGGAAAGTTCGCTTCAGTTTATGAATGCTTCAGTTTATGAACAGACTTCCGGAACCAATTACACCCATGCTTTAAGTACACCCAAGCATTAAGTACGCTTCAGGTTGAGTACTCCGCGGACCCGTCTGGAACGGATTAATCCACTTTCCATTACTTTCAATTGGAAAGTTCGCTTCAGTTTATGAACGCTTCAGTTTATGAACAGACTTCCGGAACCAATTGTGTTCATAAGCCGAGGTGCCACTGTAATTTACATTTTTTTCCTTAAAAAAAGTCTCAAAGTGACTTACAGGATTGACACAGCAGATAAAAACAATTTAAAACAGTGTTTGATGCAAAAATACCTAAAATGCTCATCCAGTGGTGCAAGAACTACTGAAAGATAAGTAGCACCATAGTAGTTCTGATTCAATGTTTCCAATAATATCTCATGAGAAATAAGATAAATGATTTTTTCAAATTAATAAAGGCTGCATGCAATTTGCTATTCTTTGATTTTGTATATTTCTCAGCTAAATGTGATGGACCTGGGTGGTGATTTTGTGTAGAATGGCATCCTGTAAGCCATGACTAACTAAGGTCACATCCCCACCATGGCTGGTTGGCATCTCTCTGTCTCAGGTGACAATGGAAAAGTGAACCTTCGAGGGTGAAGTCAAACCATTGGGGAGACCAATATGGGAGAGAAATGTTTTGTTGCAACTGAGGCAGATGGAGGCGTCTGGTTGTGATGGTGAAGGTGTACCACGGAGTTTCTTATTTCTGCGCTCCTCCTAGCAGTCATTCCTCCTCTGGTCACTGCTGTGGATAAACAACCTGACTGGTCATCTTCAGGCACTATGTTCTGCAAGGGACTCTCACACAGCAGGGTTACTGTTGCCAGCCTTCATGTCATGTTTGCATACATCTGTAACGCCAAAGAGTCTGTAATGCAATATTTGTTGAGGGATGATACTCTCGATATTACCAAGATTGTTTCGGGGTATTTGGCCAAGATTTCTACAGCTAAATCTAAAGTTGCTTGATTTATTCAATGGTGGCTATCTAGTCTTTTATATATTGTATGTGTTTGGATTATTAATGCATTTGGATAACTTTGCATGATTTTATTGTTTAAATGTATGCCAATAAAGGCCAATAATAATCTTTATAACACAGAGTTGGTCTGCCAATGGACCTGGTGCCTGAAGCCAGCTCCCCTTAGCCAACGTCCTTGGAGATTCTACCATCTTCCATTCTGTTGACATTACCAAGCCAATGTTGATGTTGCTTACAACTGTACCAGTCATGGAGAATCCTGGGCACTCTAGTTTGCTAAGAGTACAGTGAAGTGTCGGCCTGTGAGGTCAGAACCCTTAAGCTGCAGTTTGTGGGATTATTTTGGAGAACCCATACCAGATACCATTTACAAGGGAGCAATTACTAGGGAAAAATGGTAATTTCCCCTTACATTATGACTTGAAGGCTTCCTGTTGAGGGGATTGGGGGGGGGAGAGATTTGGGTTGGTTAGCGCTTTAATGTAACCCTACCTTTCTGAAACTACACTTTCTGAAGACCCTACACTTTCTGAAACAACATGTGAATCAAAACATAGCTATCCTTGATAACTTCTCCACATATTTAGATGCAGTCATCCAAACAACTGTGTGTCAAAAAACATGTATATTGGGGGAATTAGGCAAAATAATAGGGATGCAGGTGGCACTGTGGGTTAAACCACAGAGCCTAGGGCTTGCTGATCAGGTCAGCGGTTCGAATCCCTGCGATGGGGTGAGCTCCCATTGCTCGGTACCAGCTCCTGCCAACCTAGCAGTTTGAAAGCACGTCAAAGTACAAGTAGATAAATAGGAACCGCTACAGCGGAAAGGTTAACAGCGTTTCCGTGTGCTGCTCTGGTTCGCCAGAAGCAGCTTTGTCATGCTGGCCACATGACCTGGAAGCTGTATGCTGGTTCCCTCAGCCAATAATGCGAGATGAGCGCCGCAACCCCAGAGTCGGTCACGACTGGGCCTAATGGTCAGGGGTCCCTTTACCTTTACTTTATGCAAACTAATAAGATGTATACATGAAAATAACATGCAAAATTGCATTGTGTTAGGGGAAATTGATTTCAAAAATGTGTTTATTAGGGGGAATGCAGACTGAAATGTTGATTAATTTTCATGAGAACACAAATAATAATAATTTTCCAAACTTATATAGAAATTATTGCCTTTCTAGACTGCAGTGCAGCCACATGAAAACTACAGGTGTCTACACCTCCAGTCTATCAAGCAAGAGGCATTTCACAGCTTGAAGACACAGTTCAGCCAGCCAAAAGCAAACAAAGAGGGCATGGTGTAGAACTGGTAAGGGATATGGGCTGAGGAGACCCTTACGGCTGGCTAGAGAGGTCTAGAGAGGCACATTTTGGCAATGAGCAGCTCTACACCAGATATTCTTCCTTTTGTAATCATGGCTCAGCTGTGTGAAAGGGTACAACTTTCTAACAAAACAGTAGCTTCAGAAAGCTGATTTGGCTTATCTTTCACAGGAGGTCCTCTGTTAAAAGGAGCCAGCTCTACACCTTGTCATGGATAGTTATCCTGAGGAGCCTCACTTCAGACAGAGGACTGGAATTAGATCAGCCCTCAGAAAATTTAGAGCCCCGCTGATGGTGCAGTTCTACGGCACCTTTCATTTCAATTAATGTTCTACTGTGGATAGCATTAAACTTTATAGCTTTGAAATTCACAATGAGATTATATATTGACTACTCGGGGCTGTTATTAAATTTCAGCCAAACACCCTCTGACAATGTTTTAACAAATATTAATCACAAGGACTTTGATCAAACTGTAAAAGATGCATCAGCATATCTTTTTTAGATGTAAAGAAGGCAAAATGTCCAATGTATTTAACATATATTTAGCTTCTGGGAAAGTAGTTTGAAATCTCAGCTGGTCTTGGATGAGTTTTGCTAATAAAAATTGAATATGCCTTTTAAAAAATGTGTAGTCTGTTAAATAGAGAAACCTGGGCCCATGAGGACTTTATCCATTCCATTTTACATATAATTTAAACCCCTTCCTGTCTTCTCCAGAGCATGTATGCCTCATTGTGAAAACTGACAAATATCTCAATTACCTCCCAAGTCTGCCAATCTTTTCCAGATTACTTGTGTGTCTCTACCACTTCTTTCCAGAGGCATCATTTCAAAGTTTATTAACTGGGGTGGGAGAAGGGAAAGAATTTTCATTGGGCAAGGTAACAATTATTTGCAAGGTTTCAAGGGACTAGTTTGAATGGTTTGTAAATGGGCTTCATTTTGATATTGTTATGTATTCTGTGCCTTGAGGACCTGGGTTAAAATGAAGGCTTAGAAAGGAAACACTAGCCAGCCCAAGTGATTGAGAAGTTGCAGGAGCATCACTATCACGGTCTGGCTTCTTTTTGGAGGGATTGGTAAAAGGACAGCCATAAGAAAATACTTCTTCACACAGTACATAGTAAAACTATGGAACTCACTCTCAAAAGGTATGGTGATGGTCATCAACCTGGATGACTTTAATAGCCTCCACTGTTAGAGGAAGTTTACCTCTGAAGATCTAATTCAGGGAATCACAAATAGGGAGAACCATATTGCACTCTAGTCCTGATTACAAGCCTCCCATGGTGATTTATTCAGCTGCTGTGAGAACAGAATGCTAGACTAGGTGGGCCTTTGGCCTGATCCAGCAGGACACTTCATATATTCCCAAGCCATCATAGTCTATATGATAGATATTAGGGATGTCCAACAGGTCGATCGTGCTCTACAGGTTGATAATGGGGCGTCCCTGGTCGATCCTGTTTGATCGCATGACCCTGATCGACCCCCCCCCCCAAAAAAAGCTCAACAACTTTGGTCAATCCAATGGGTAGATCACTGCCATTTATTTATTTTTATAGTGGGAGTAGATTGTAGTCTCTTGGGAGTTGGACATGCCTGCTATTTATGCCAATGTGCACAAGCTTTCCTAGGAGTTGATAAAACAACTTTTAGATAATTCATTTTCTTTTGTTTTATACTGGTTTTAAATAATATTTGTATGTGTTTGTTTATTGTTTTACGTTGCTTTTATAAGATAAGCAATGTTAATAATAATAATAATAATAATAATAATAATAATAATAATAATGTTCTCACAGTGGCCAACCAGATGCTTATGAGAAGTGTATAAGCAGGACATGAGCACAATAGCATTATGGGCAGCTGCAATTCTAGTATTCACAGTGCGACTCATACCCATTGATAGGCTTATTATCCTCCCTGAATTTGTCCAGTCTTCATAGTTCAGCTACGCTGTGTGAATCACATCTTTACATCTTTTGATTATCATTGTTTTCATGAGAGAGAGAGAGAGAGAGAGAGAGAGAGAGAGAGAGAGAGAGAGAGAGAGAGAATAGAATGAAGTATACCTTCATTTTATTTTTATACAGAAAATTGGGGTGCCTCAGGTACTAAAAGACGCTGGTCTAAATTGATATATGTATTTTGTGCATGTGGATTTTTTTAAAAAAATGCAGTAAAAATTAGAGAAACTTATCTGACTATAAATCCCATAAAGTCATTCTGAAACTCTAACAAGAATAAGTTAGACTGAAAAAGTCTTTCTGTAATTATCATCATGAGGACAAAATGCTGGGGTATTCATGCTTCATGTATTTCATGAAAGATGATAATAAACCACACTCCTTTGACCTTATTAATGTTCTGTAATTTGATTTGTTGGCAATTTGCATCCACCACCACCACCTCAGCCTACGATAACCTGGAATGAAGAGGTGGCTCTGACAGTCAATCTTAACATAGCCGAATACTGAAAAGGTCAGAAATATCTGACATGATAATTCTGATACCTTGTTACCCTGTCAAAGATCATAGGAAAATGGCACAACATTGAATCAATTGTAACAACAACAGTGAGGATTAGAGGTGTGATAGTGAATGCTTTCTGCTTGGGAATATATATATGCCTTAATTCAGTTTTCAGTCTGTTGTTGTTAGTATTACAGGCCACATGCATACCATAATAAATCCCTTTTAGTTAAGAGTAAAAACTATCCACCAAAACCATACATGCAGGGCGGAAAAATGCCTACAGTTCAGTTTGTGGTGAAGATATTAAGTCCTGATTTATTACTTATCAAAATTGGTAAGGGATTTGGAACCAGGTCTCTTAAGAGAAATTTTCATCCCAGGCTTCATAGCATTTATGGAGCTGATTGCCTATGGGCTGGATAGCCCCTGCTCTGGAAATGTCTTAATTTGCAAGACGGGGAATGGACAGTTCATCTGACCATGGGGCTGGTAGCCTCCTCCCCCTCTCCGCAGGTGGAAGGTTGCGCCGTGGTCATTCAGTAGTAAGGAATTTGAGCATGTTTAAAGGCACCCAATCTTTGCAATCAACATGAAATTGAGAATAAAACTGCAGTCCTAAAACAAGTACAAAATACGTCACAAATATCAGGAAATAAACTTAATGCTTCAACATAGCTGGATCTCCTATTAGAGGAATCCTGGGTGAACAGATTATTTCTAAGCAAGTGCATAAATATTCCAGGTCTGGTGTCCATTGGGAGCACATGCCAAAGGGTAGGTGTCATAACACTGAAGGCCCTGGTCTTAAGTAGATGTAAAATGAACCTTTGGAGCCTGCAGCACTGTACATATTTCTACATCAGGGCATAGGTTCTGTTTGTGGGCATCCCAGAAGAAGCAACTGGTTGGCCACTGTGAGAACAGGATGGTGGAGTAGGTGCACCTTTGGTCTGATCCAGGACTCTTCCCAGTCTTAGGATGGTATGCAAGAGAATATGATTACATTAGACCAGGGGGGGGGGGTAAACAATGTGGTACCACCCAGATGTTGTTGGAATGAAATTCTTATACTCTCTCATCTTTGACCAAGTTGCTGAAGTTAATGGGGGTTGTAGTCCAGAAGCATCTGGAGGGCATCACATAATGACTATCCCTCTGTAGGTATGTGTGACAATTATATATGTGTGCATATGTTTCAATATAAGCCACTTTGGGGTGTCACTCTTGTATCAGCAGCTGGACATAAATACAATGAATAATTTAATAAACTAATAATATATCTGTGTACTTTACTTTTAGATACAACTGTAGTAGTCCACTCAAGGGTTACAATTGCTTGTTTCAATTGCCAACATTCTCCACCTTGCATTGTTTGGTATCCCCTCCCCCTCCCCCTCCCCCTCCCCAATTCCACATCTTTGGTTGTGAAAACCTTCAGTTCATAATTCTTCCTCTTTACTCTCATAGGGATAGGTGAATCAATCAATTTCATATTCTCTGAGTTTCACATTTTTCCATGTTGTTCCCTACATTTCCACATCAGTTTGTGATTATTATTATTATTATTATTATTTTAAAAGTCATCATGAAAACACATCAGTTTTCATTGTGAATTTCGCTACTCTGCACATCATTACATGAAATTTTCCCCAATATAAACATTTATGCAGAGCAATTTGTACAAATATGAATGTTTGCATGTTATTTTCACTATTACATGCATTGCTGTGGTCTCCCCCCACCCCCGATAGATAGATAGATAGATGATAGATAGATAGATAGATAGATAGATAGATAGATAGATAGATAGATAGATGATAGATAGATAGATAGACAGATGCATTTTTGTATGTTATACTTGCTTGGAGAACTGACTGCATTTCAAAATTATAAGAAGTGTAAATTTTGAAGGATGGCTGGATTTTGTTTGCACGTTGTTTTGGAAAGTGGAAATTGGGCATGTTTCCGTTTAAATGCAAAGTGAATAGAATCCCTTCCCCACCTACTATGGTGATTCTCTGAACCCTCCCAACTCCTCCCATGCGTAAGCAGTAGCAATAACTTTCAATGGGCAGCAGAAGTTCCAGAGAAAATGAAGCCAGCTTTGAGAAAAATAAAGGAAACAATGGCACAGGGGACGTGTGCTTCACCATGGACCCTTTCCACTTGGCTATTATAATAATTATCTCCCCCACCCAGTCTTAGCAATACTTGTAGTAACATGTGAACATTCTATCTTAAAACTGAAATTGACTTGTGGACTTAATGGACTTGTGGACAATGTTGTTGATTTGCATTGTGTGTCGCAACAAGACATTCGCACACATATGTATAACCATGGAAACCTTGCTTCAGCTTCATATTTAATGCACTGCGGCTGTGGGTTTCACAGGGAACAAATGCAGCATTCTCAGCTTGGGATTTATTTCAGTGTGTTCTGCACCTCTTAGGAAAACACATGAATAAATGCATAGACCTATTTTGGTGGTAACTCATGAGATCCTTCAAATGAAAAGAAGCGGGGGGAAGGTTTTTTGCTTAACTGCCTTGCACTTTTATTGATGACTCCGCAACCCAAATAAAATGTGCTTTTAATTCATGTAGCCAAATGTACTTGAACAACATACAATTTCTGCCATGGGGTAATTCTTCAAAACACAGTTACAAGTAGAAACCCATTCCTAAGATTAAAATGATGTTGGCAGCCATTTAGAAACTGAGCTCAGGTAGATTATCCATAACTCTCACTTGGAAGGAGATTTTATTAGCCATTCTTCTTTACCTCCAAACAACAGACTTTGCATTTATTCCCTTACCCCCCTCCCTTTTTAAAGGAAAGAGTCAAAGTGTGACCACTTTGCTTTGTGTGTGTTTAAGGAATCTTGAAAACTGAGGGCTGATGTAGCACTCGTCAATCTCCCAACCATGGTTTGGTGACTGGAGCACTCCACAGAGCGTTCCCCCTGTCATTCATAGTTTGATTTGTTTAACCATGTTGTATATTATTAATTGTTTCAACAAGTTATATACCACTTAATTACAGTTGCCTCTAAGTACCTCAGTACCTCAATACAATAAATATTAATAAGTTAAAACTATGAAATCAGAATTTAGTTTAAAATGTCTGAAATAGATACATAGTGACTGGGAGTGGCCTCCAGGACCACGTAACACCGGTCCTGAGAGATCTACACTGGTCCCCAGTACGTTTCAGAGCACAATTCAAAGTGTTTGTGCTGACCTTTAAAGCCCTAAACGGCCTTGGTCCTGTATACCTGAAGGAGCGTCTCCACCCCCATCATTCAGCCCGGACACTGAGATCCAGCACCGAAGGCCTTCTAGTGGTTCCCTCATTGTGAGAAGTGAGGTTACAGGGAACCAGACAGAGGGCCATCTCGGTAGTGGCACCCGCCCTGTGGAACACCCTCCCAGCAGATGTCAAGGCAATAAGCAACTATTTTACTTTTAGAAGACAACTGAAGGCGGTCCTGTTTAGGGAAGTTTTTAATGTTTGATGCTGTACTGTTTTTAATATTCAGTTGGAAGCCACCCAGAGTGGCTGGGGAAACCCAGCCAGATAGGCAGGGTATAAATAATAAATTATTATTATTATTATATACCCATGCCTATTCAATGCGTATTACCACTCAGGATTGCTTTCAGAATGTTACAGGTAAGTAGCCGTGTTGGTCTGACGTAGTTGAAACCAAAAATAAATAAAAAATTCCTTATAGTAGCACCTTAGAGACCAACTAAGTTTGTCATTGGTATGAGCTTTCATATGCATGCACACTTCTTCAGATATTTTGGCCCCAACAACATCAAACATACCATCTCAGGACTATTTAATTGCTCATCTTCTAACATTGTGTATGCCATCAAATGACAACAGTGCCCTTCAGCTCTCTATATTGGACAAACAGGCCAAACCCTATGCCAAAGGATAAATGGACATAAATCTGACATCAGGAATCACAAGACAGAGAAACCAGTAGGAGAACACTTCAATCTCCCAGGACATTCTATACAAGATCTCAAAGTAGCTGTTTTATTACAGAAAAATTTCAGAAACAGACTGGAAAGAGAAGTTGCTGAATTGCAACTCATTACTAAGCTTAAAACCATGGAGAGACCTAGTCTGAATAAAGACATTGGATTCTTATCTCATTCATGATAAAGCTATCTTTAGCCATTCAACACACAGCCCACTTTTCTGCCTGCTGTCTGAGAGTCTATTCTCTTACAGACTTTAGGTAATTGAAGCAAGCCCCATTGGCATATATGCTCTACCCCTTGTATACAGGTGTGGTACATTCTGTTTGTCTCTATAAAAAGTCTTCCCCAAACGGGTGCACTTCAGAATACTTGAAGCACAGCTCCTGTAATAGTTGATCAGGCTAGCTGAGGCTGCTGGAGGTTGTACTCTACAACGCCCACAGGGAAAAAAGTTTGGAGAGGACTGGTTGAGAAATATACAAGAATGTTCCTTAAAACTAATGCCCTCTTCATGCTAGGAATGCTAGAGAATTCCAATGAAAGCAGAACTAGGAGCATATGTTGCTGACATTCACTCATGTGTCCTGTGTCTGGAATGGAAATAAGGTCCAACAAATATAATTGGTATTCAATGTTGTTGTTTTGGTCCACAAATGATGCATTACTTCCCAGCCCCCCTCCCATCGGCATTGTGTTTTCTTTGCATTAAAATGAATGGTGTGCAATAAGGTGATGATAATGCAGTTAATTACATAAAATTTCACCACAGTGGACAGCAAGACAACATTATTATTATTATTATTATTATTATTATTATTATTATTATTATTATTTGCTGAACTGCAGTGGAATGGAATCAGTCCTGCATGCAGCAATGTGGCGGAATGAAAATCAATGCCTCCTAACATGTCTAATTTATGCCTGCTAATATTTAAATACATAAAATTAATGGCTTAAGCCACCAGCCAACTTAGTGCAGAGCTGCAAAACTAAAGTAGACTTGATTTTAAAGGTAATAAAAAAGAACCTTGGCTGGCCATCTGCATACCATTTCCTTCTCTCTCTCTCTCTCTCTCTCTCTCTCTCTCTCTCTCTCTCTCTCTCTCTCTCTCTGTGTGTGTGTGTGTGTGTGTGTGTGTTTGCCAATAATGGATTACAAAGTCTGCAGTTAGACTGCACAAACCTGAATAACCCATGGCAGAGATAAATCTGTAGAAAGGAGTATGCATGTTATGCAATATTTCTTTCTTTTAAGAGAGAAAGGGAGCAGCAGGGGTAGATGTTTACTGCACAGCAGAAGCCTCCACAATGCTATTCAAAATAAAAGAGAGAGCTGAGAATTGAGATATGTCACCCAGTAAAGTACAGCAACAGTAAAACAAGAGTTTCAAGTCTGCAGTTGACACTACTTCAGGATGTGACTGATAGACGTTTGTTTAGTCAGTGCTCTTGGAAACACAAGTTCTCTGCGGGTCAGTGTAGGTTAGCTATGTGGATTTCTAGTGGAAGGTTTTCTGGTACTCTTAAATCAGCATACTCGGCAGGATAAATGTTAATGACTGCAGTCTACTCTGCTCCAAGGAGCACCTTTCCAATATTTGATACTAACTACCCCACCCCACCCCCGTGCCTGCCTGTGTGTGTGTGTGTGTGTGTGTGTGGCAGCCTCATTTCAAAGCCATCTTTATGTAGTGCCATAAAGCAGCATTTTCCAGGCATTCTTTGGCTGTTAGAGGCTGCTGCTTTACACACTTTGGCCTTCATAGCTCCCCATACATCTCGGCTCTGCCTCATTTTATACCCAAATATACCTCTAACCCACACAGAACAGCAGTTATCTCAATTTTATTGTTATACATAATTTACATCTGAAAGGCGGGATCCAGGAACCGAGGCTATAGAAAATGCTATATATGCTAAATAAGTTAACTCTTCTTTCGCTGTGAGGCTCTGTGCATGGCTGGGTGTTTTGTTTTGTTTTTACATTTTGGGGGTTTGGAAGATAGAGAAAGAAGCTCAATGCACACACACACACACACACACCACTGTCCACCAGGTCTCTGTTTTATCTCATGAATGTGTAGGGTTGCTGTTGTGGTTTAAATGTGTTGTTAATGTTACTGTAAGGCTGTTTATACACAAAAACATACAATGGCCTCCAAGTAACCAACTGACATACTTGGAATTTGTACTAATTCTGATATATTGATTCCAAGTTTAACAATTCCATAGTTGGGGGATGAAACCAAATTAAGCCTGTAGTGTGGATGAAATAAAATAAAATAAAATAAAATAAAATAAAATAAAATAAAATAAATAATAAAAGAATAATAACTTTTAAAAAAAAACTGTGAGGAAGGGAGATGCTCAGAGGATTTTTCTTTCTTTTGTATAATACTGATTGACTGAAGTCCTATTCGTATTTAATTTCCTGTTACACTTAAACAAAAGCATTACCCGCTTGGTGATGTTTCGGCTTTGAGTGCATATTGTTACTATTACAATGGGTTTGATTGATGCCTTTGTCTTATTTATGTTTGCCAACCAGCTAAAATAAAACCAACCTGAAAATGTTTGTTTCGTTTCCCTCTGACAACGGACTCTCCTCCCCACACCAAGACTACCCACCTATCGGCTTGAGTCAAGGAGAGTGTGCACTATAGCCCTGTCCAGTCGATTTCATGTCCATGTGGTGGACAAAATAATGGTGGAGAAGAAGCTTTAAAACTTCTGGCTATCATTTTATTATTTACTTGTTTAAAAACACTTATGAGCTTTTAAAATGAATGAATGAATGAATGAATCTGTAAGTGGTATACAGAGATACAACATGAAAACAATGAAACAGCATCATAAAAATAAGGGTGCCACATAAAAAAGTAAGCAAAAATAACAATAGCCTTCCTTTCCTTAGTATCAAGAAGCAAGATGATAGGTAAGATATGGGGGGCATGCAGCCATCCAGATTTTGCAGGACTGCAGCTCCCAACATCCCTGGCCATTGGGTATGCTGATTAGGACTGATGGGAGTTGGGAGACCCAACAACCCCTAGAGGGTCACAGGTTGCCCACCCATCATCTAAGTAACTTCTCTCCTCCTTAAGTCCATTGGGCCTAAAGTCAAAATTACCAAACTGCACCACTACATACATCCTTGTCTACCCCGGGGATGGAGAACCTGCAAGCCTTCAGATGTTGATGGACTCCAGCTCCAAACATGCCTGACCTTTCACTATACTGACTGGGACTGATGGAAGCTGGAGTACAACAACATATGGAGGGGAATGTGTATTTTCAGTTCCTACTGTAACTGTAATAAATCCAGTGGGGTAGTCCCTTTCCTACGATGTCAGTCTCTTCTGGTGGTGATGAGGAGGTCCATTGCATCCTTTTCCATGAAGGATATGGCCAGTGTGCACAGACATGCACTCAAACTGGACTGCTATAATGGTGGTTTGTAGAGATGTAATCCTTCTGTCCCTTTTTTGTGGGAGTGTTGTTCTTAATACTATAAAGAGTTCTCTCCATATTCATGATTTGAAGAAAAATTGTGCAGAATGGATTTAGGAGCTTTTGTTAATGCACAAGAAGAAAAATGCACAATTTACATAGATACTGTGAGTCTTTGTAATTGGAAATCTCCTGGGCATGGCATTCTTTAAATAGTGTATAGAGAATATGTGAAACCTAATTGAATTAGACTGTAAACTCGAATACGCTGAGCAGGCTATGGAGGATGTTCCTCTAATTGTCTAGGGAATACTAAGAGAACATGAAATTTAAACACTTTTTTTTAAAGGAGCAAAGGAACGGTTTGGGAGAGAAACAAGAAGTACCAGCTCACCAGGGATATCAAGGTTGCAATCTCTCCTGGACAAAATATGCTTCCATGAAGACTCAAATTTAAATTTGTCCATTGGCTAATAGAGAACATGAACTTATTAAACATTTTCCAGGTAGGTGATTTTTTTAAAAAAAAAACATGGCCACATTCCAGTATTTTCTCTGGTGCCCTCCACCATTAGAGAATGCACACTCCTCAGTGCATCGTATCTAAAATGATTTCTTTTTTTAAAAAAAAATTGTTATAAATTTGCAGCAAATTTTAACATATTCAAACAATTCAAATTACATTTTACATTTCTGAATTACCCCCATCCCCCACAACTTCCCCCAACTTCCCTTCCTGGTTTATCACACATCATATCTAAAAGGATTTGAGGGGTAGACAGGAGGGAAATGACTGTGATGTTGAAACAATGTTGCTAAAACGAGATAATATTAGTAATGATAATAAATAATAATTTTGCATAGTGACTTGTGGTAAAGTCCTGTGTATATTTATTTGCAAATCAACCCCACTGAGGTTTTCAACATATTGCTTCCAAGAAAGTGTGCACAAGATTACAAGGGAAAGTATTCCGAGTGCTTTGCACTTTTTGTATTGAAAAGTTTGACAACACTGTGTTATATTTTTTGTTTTTGTTTTGTTTTTAAGGGAAGCCTGTGTCTGGGTAAATCTTATGGACACAGCCATGGAAATTCTACCTTACAAACAATTGTAAGATTCCTCAAAAGACCTTTTACTCTAAGGAGTCCTACTTAAGGCTAATGAAAGCCAGACACTGCATTTTATCTTGTAAAAGCATATTGTGCTTGACTAGACTTTGCAGCAGGAAAAATTAAGTACAGAGCATAAAGGAGACTGGATTCAAAGCCTTCCTTTTTACACAGACCTTAGACATGTGTAGATGGAGTTTACAAAGCAAAACATTTTCAGAGTTACAACACAGTTTCAAAGTTTGAACAAAACATTTTTCGAAGTTACAACTCTGTCTTTTCTCTAATCCTGCATGTTGATATTATTTATGGTTTGAATGAGCCATAATTCACAGGCAACAAAAGTGTGTGAGTGTGTGTAGGTTAATTGTGGTGAACTTCTTGGGGAATGACTTTTTGGAATGATGCTCTTGTGTAGTATTTTTGTATACCACCACTAAATTTTGTATACCACTTTTCTGTGCTATGAATTATTCTCTCTTTAGTTTTAAGCTGTTAAATTATTAGTATTGTTTTATACAATGTTGTGTGGAATTGTTTTATTTTTGTGTTTGCTTTTTTAGAATTATTTGACTTCTGTCTTTCTTTTTTTCAAAAAATTCTGAAACTTGTTTATTTGATATATTGTGAGCCACTTTGGAGAGTGGCATGCAAATGATGGTGGTGGTGATTTTTGTAGCATCACTTTTTTTTGAGAGCAGGGGATAAGATCCAGAATTTGTGTGGGGTTCCACTGAATGCCTTATCCCAGGAGATGCAAGTACTGTGCACTCGTGTGGGTTTCTAGCTGGCTTTAGAGGAGAGAGAGAGATTATTGCACCCAACTCCTCTTCATGGCACCCAAAAAGGAAGGGAGATCACAGTCTTGGAGGGCCCTCAGGCAAGACACCCTCACTGCCCCCTGCCCTGTGAATCTATGTCAGGCACCCCCAAACTTTGGCCCTCCAGATGTTTTGGACTACAATTCCCATCTTCCCTGACCACTAGTCCTGTTAGCTAGGGATCATGGGAGTTGTAGGCCAAAAATCTGGAGGGCCGCAGTTCGGGGATGCCTGATCTATGTTCTCATTGCCTCAGGACCATGGTTCTCTTTCTACTGACCCCCCCCCCACTCACAGCTGTTGTTTAGGTGTTTGCTGTATCTTTAAGATGGTCCCACTACTGGGGAATTTGCCCCTCTTCTAATTAGTCTTGATCCTTGCCACTCAAAGACACACGGTGATTCTCTCGTCTAGGTGAACTGATCATATTGGGAGGCAGTAAGTCATGTGTGGTTTTATTTCGTTCAGGCTCCAACTGGCTCAGCCGCTCCTGTAGGCCAGATGATTTATACAATGGAGCAAAGGGCAGCATGTATTTTTCAGCAACTCCTCTATATATTATTTGGGTGATGGATACTCCTGTAATAGACTATAGACCATGAATGTGTATTTGGTATTCTGGAAGGGAGGGAGGGAGGGAGAAATAAAGGTAGAAGCCCACAATTCCTTACAAAACAAAACAAAATCTGTTTCGCAGGCTGACAGCTTCTTCAAGCTTGTGGACCTTGATGTTTTAATCTCATGCATTTTGATAGCGCTTGATATTCATAACTGGTGGGCTTGATAAATTTTTAACAAGGAAGTTGAAGATGATGAGAAATCACAAGAGGGGTTTTGCATTTCTCACCTTGTACTCAAGCCTTCAGGTTTAATTTTCACTTTTTGCACTAAGAGTATTCCTCAGAGAAAGACTGGCAAGATCAAATTGTGCAAGCTGGCCGGCTGCCATATTTAGGAAAGGAGAGAGAGAGAGAGAGAGAGAGAGAGAACACACACCCCACACACATTGCTGCTACCACACGCATACCTTCATAGACATTTATTCTTGCAAATGCAATTTCGCTGCTGCTTGTGAAATATTGAGACTTGGACAGCCAGAAAAGAGTGGGGTGGTGGGGGTGGTAAAACTAATATAAACACAAATTTATACATCTTGTCTGAGAACTTTGTGAACTAAGGTCTTGCTTGTTGTATTTCCATCAACAAGCTTTTATTTCTCCCCATCCCCAATAATGTCAGTGGAGGGTGGGGGAATGTCATCGCTTGAGTAAAGTAATAACGCAATAAAAAATTAAACTGAGATTGGCAGTTTGGAGCCACAATTTAATTTAATTTATTTAATTTGTAGTATTATAAATATTTTATTTTAATTTTAATAGAAGCCTTGAGTGTCAAGTTATTTAATTTGAATGGGGGTGGGGACATGGCCTTGCCTGCTTTTGGTACCTTGGCGTTCTCCCCCTTATTATTCGTTTTAACACAAAAATAAATCACAGTTAATTTACATTTTATTAACTGTAACAGGAACTACAATTCTGTACACAACCTTAATTTTGCTCAGAAGTCAATACTGGTTCATGCTGCTTTCTTCAGGCTGCAGGGTCATTGCATCATTTTTAATTTCCCAGTTTAAAACTCCTATTAGGAATTTGTAGGTGGACATGATTTACATTCAATGAATTTCTACTCAAAGTACACCCATTGAAATCAATGAACCTAAGCTGCTCACACCTTGTAGTTTTCAAAGGGTTTACTCAGAGTGGGTCTAACATTGGATACAACCCATAATATGGAAACACTTAACCTCAGTGCTGGTCCTGAGAGGCAGGCACAGCAAGTGCTTCCTGCTGCGGTATGCAGGACTTCTGACGTAGGATGTTTCCTTGCTGTAGCCTGCAGATTATGGTGCTGGAGGAGATTTGAATTATGGTGCTGGAGGAGACTCTTGAGAGTCCCATGGACTGCAAGAAGATCAAACCTATCCATTCTGAAGGAAATCAGCCCTGAGCGCTCCCTGGAAGGACAGATCGTGAAGCTGAGGCTCCAATACTTTGGCCACCTCATGAGAAGAGAAGAATCCTTGGAAAAGACCCTGATGTTGGGAAAGATTGAGGGCATTAGGAGAAGGGGACGACAGAGGACAAGATGGTTGGACAGTGTTCTCGAAGCTACGAACATGAGTTTGACCAAACTGCGGGAGGCAGTGCAAGACAGGAGTGCCTGGCGTGCTATGGTCCATGGGGTCACGAAGAGTCGGACACGACTAAACGACTAAACAACAACAACAGCCTGCAGATTGCTTCCTGGGTATCTTTAGCAGGGCTTGGGAACCTTTCAGCCTGAGGGCCACGTTCTACATGGGCAACCTTTGGAGGGGCACATTCCAGGCAGGACCAGATGTAAAAGTGGGCGGGGCAATAGATGTGACCTTTTATCCTGAGCCGAAGCCACCCAGAGTGGCCAGGGCAACTCGGTCAGATGGGCAGGGTATTATTATTATTATTATTATTATTATTATTATTATTATTAGGCATACATTGGATAACTAATTATTTATTGACAAAAGCATGCGTTTACAGCAACTCCTAAGGCACCCAGATACACATACTGTACAAACACACTTCTAGCATCTAGGCAGCTATTTCCAGGTCCATTCCCTATGGGGCAGTTGAAGCAACAGTGGGGCCATGCCTGCCCACCCAACAGCTTATCTACCTTCCTCTGACGGGGTGTGCACACATAACCTGAGGCTTCTCCTACACAGAAGTTGCCGCTGCTCTTCTCTCTTCAAGCCCCTCCTGGTACCAGGAGACAGTGGCGAGGGAGATGGCAGGGATTTAACTCAGCCAGATGGGCGAGGTATAAGTCAATAAATTATTATTATTATTATTATTATTATTATTATTATTATTATTATTATTATTATGTGCATGGGGCTACTTGCACAACATGGACACACACACACACACACACACACACCACACACTTTTCATCTTATTCTCTGCCATATTTTCTGAAACGGGATTGTCTGTTGAGACCTGGAAGATATGGTTGTCTTGCCTGCCTCATTTAATTCACATGTCCTTGGAGGGGGAAAAAAAACCCAGCTCTATGTGCTTTTGCATGTGACCAAGCTCTGTGTGAATGAATTCAGGAAGTTACCAATAAAACGTGTATCTATTGGGAATGGATGATTGGCTCTTTTCACTTTAGGGATTAATCCATATGCACTTAAAATGTGATTCCGATGACATAGTGATTCATTCTGGCAGGGCTAGTACAGGAAATATTCCAGAATTAGGGATGCACAGGAATCCACCTGAGAAATCTTGCTCATCTTATCAGAATTCTTGGTTGCTTGCTTCCCAATTCCTTGGGCGTTTCTCCTTGAAATTGCCTCAAAATTTCATTACAGGCATAATTCAGTGGCAACTCTGGTCCCAGATCTCATCAATGTTACCCAGTGTGTGGAGATTTCCTTCACCAGCCTTGGGGTTTCCGAGAGGATACCTGCACTGTTGGTGAAAGGCAACTGATACAACTAATAGCCTGCACTGAACCCTCTTGATGAATTTCACTTGGCTTATTGAAACCTTTTCTTCTTCTTCATTGCATCCCCTGAAATTCCGAAGCAGGAACCTCCAAATTCATTTCAACATTTTGTTGTAGACAAAACTAGGTGGTGGCTTTATTTCATATTTATTTTATTCAAGCTAACATGCTTTATTCTTCAGTAGATCTAAAACACCAGTAAATGTTGAAGCTACAGGGGAGGGGAAATTGGGGGGAGGGATGAAATATATGCAATACTTCTCTTCTTGGGCATCATTTATAACATATAAAACTGAACTATTTGTCATATTTATGCAAGGCTATAGAACAGTCATATCCATGTTTACTCAGAAGTTGAACTTTGTTTTTGCAGTTCCACCAGAAGTCTTTTGAACCAACCTTGTATCAATTCTGTATCACAGCACTTTGACTTGCAGCAATCAGTTAATCACATTTCATTCCAAACATTATTATTTTTGCAGCACGGCCCTCCCTTAAAACCAAAATATGTTTATCCTCTTTTTCTGTGTGTCCTACATGTGAGTCCTGTGTGTGACTGATCCTCACACTGATCCTCAGGCAAGGTGAAGTCTTGTGCTTACAAGAGGGGGGAACTCTGATATTGCTCAGCAACAGCCTGCCTTAGACTATGCCTTATATAGAAGCAGCCTCTCTGTCGCAGTGATAAACTCTGTCTTTGCTGAAACATGCCTCTTTTACTCCAACAGAGCAGGGCAGTTATCTGATTGAGTCCTCTGGCCAGAAGATGACAATGTGATATTATTGGGCCAGTGAGGAACTGGTACCATACGTTCCTCTTGAGGACATGCTTTCTGGGTGTGGCCCTGCATGTAATTTTCCTTCTGACCTGGAATCCTCTATCTCATCTCATCAAAGAAGGAACAGGAGCAGAACAGCTATCTCCCCCCCCCCCCTCACTGGGTGATTGGAAAGCCTACATCAGGATGAAGTGATGCTTTTATTATTGATCGTCTTGTCTGCTGAGTCCTGACACCACCATGATCACAACCCCCACAACAGGGGGGAGGGTTTACTTTTTGTAGTCACTTTTGGGGTCACAAAGAGTCAGACACGACTAAACAACTAAACAACAACAACAGTCACCCCCTTTCTGTATTTTCTTTTTAATTTCCCTAGCCTAGCTGCTCACACATATCTATATGAGCAATCAGTGGTTGAGATGTCAATGCTTATGATGTTCTCTTCATAAAAGCTTCTCATTGTTCCGAGGGGGCAAGGCCAGCTATCCGATTTTACTACTTGCCACCAAACTCCATGATGACAATAATATGCAGCAAAGGCACTGTAGAACATTTCTTTTCTGAAAGCCCTTTACTAAGCAGGAATAAAGGCATTTCTGTTCACTTGACCCCTAATCTAAACTTTCCATTAATAGTACAATGGAGTTATATGACCTCCTTTCCTGCTCTTTAGAGCTCTGATTCATGAGGCTACTGATAGCTCTCAAGGTATCTCCCTGTCCCCATATGTATTGTGTAAGTGGAGGGGGACGACAACTGAATTTGTCTCTAGAGCCCCCTTCACAGACATAATTGCCTTTATGCAGCTCAAGTAAGCAATTGTTTTGTTTTCCTTTCATCACCATTTCCCATTGGGTATATAATGGCATTACCTTTCCCACAACAAGTAGTGTCCATAATAACCCCCCAAAGATATGAGTATTCAATACATGAGAGAGGGAGGAAAGGCAGGAGGGTTGTAAAGTCACCAGGGAGCTGATGTACCTATGAACATAAGGAGAGCCTGCTGGATCAAGCCATGGGCCCATCTAGTTCTCACAGTGGCCAGTCTGCAAGCACGGCCCAAGGACAGGGGCACTCTCCCCTCCTGCAGTTTCCAGCAACTAGGACGCGGGTGGCACTGTGGTCTAAACCACTGAGCCTCTTGGGCTTGCTGATCAGAAGGTTGGCAGTTTGAATCTGCACGGCAGGGTGAGCTCCTGTTGCTCTGTCCCAGCTTCTGCAGTTCGAAAATATGCCAATGCAAGTAGATAAACTGCTGTGGTGGGAAGGTAAACAGCGTTTCCGTGTGCTCTGGTTTCCATCATGGTGTTTCATTGCTCCAGAAGCCATTTAGTCATGCTGGCCACATGACCAGGAAAGCTGTCTGTGGACAAATGCCGGCTCCCTCGGCCTGAAAGCAAGATGAGCGCCACACCCTATAGTTGCTTTGGCTGGACTTAACCATCCAGGGTTGTTGTTGTTGTTGTTGTTTTTAAAAAAACTGGCTTGGTGGGACAGAAGTTGTGCAATACTGGAAATACTATGAGCCATCTGAAAGAAGTATAATTTCATTTGCATTGTCTGTGAAGAGGTTTGTGTGGATAAAGGCCTGAGAATAAGTGCCTCTGTCTTTAAAAAATCAAATGTAGCTGTCAAAATCGCTTAGCTTCACCATGCAGTTGCCCTGCAAAACACACATGGGCAGGAAATGTCCCTCTAATGGCTCATCTAAAGGAGGAGACTGGGAAAGATCTCATGGATGTCACCTTTTAATTTTATCTCCCTTTATTTCAAGTTTTCTTTTATTGCATACTGCTCAACCATCCTGATTTAAGCAGGACATCCTGGAATTACAGAAGCCATTCTTGGTTTCTGATTGGATCCTGAAATGCTTCATTTTTTGATCCATAATTATGGCATGAGTCAGCTGGCTCACACCAGAGTGCCGGACCAAAAGGTGCTTGTTTCTTGGTCTCACACTCTGATGCGAGTCAGCTGGCTCCCAAAAGGGCTCAGGACTAAAAAAAAAGTAGTGTCCCAATTTGGATCACCTGAGTGTTGGACGATATGTTATTGACTTCAAAAATTTAAGGTGATTTCCCTCCTAGGACTTTTGTTTCAAGCTGCATGTGTAAACTAAGTACAAGGTGACACGAATGGTCTGAATTTAGCTTTAGGTCCTTCCAATACTGAGCAACAACTAGCTGGGTAGCTGCAATAAGATAACCAATTAGAGACCTGAAATAACAATCCTTGTTGTTATTTTGAAAAACAAACAAACAAACAAACATGGCCATTCCAGAGATTTCAGTAGTTGCTGTCCAGACTTGCAAAGACTACAATTCAAAACGGCAACCCTTCTTCACAAGTCCATCATATATGCTGGAATGACCCCATTTCCTGACATCCTCTCCAATGTAGGGAATGTAGAATATTTTCATTGTGATTATTTTTAAGTCCCCATGAAAATGTGTTAGTGTTAGGTAGGGGAAGTCACATTTAGCCACCATTAAGATAGAAGGAAAAGTAAAAGAGGGGAGAGACAGGCACACACAAAGAGAGAAACAGGAGGAGAAAATTACTTGAAAGGAGGAGGAGAGAAGAAAGCCTGTCCCAGGCAGGGACTAGACGCAGGCATGTCAAACCTGCAGCCCTCCAGATGTTTTGGACTACAATTCCCATCTTCCCCAACCACTGGTCCTGCTAGCTAGGGATCATGGGAATTGTAGGCCAAAACATCTGGAGGGCCGCAGGTTTGACATGCCTGGACTAGAGTGTGGGAAAGAAGATTTCTGGGAGGACTTCATAGGGGGGCACAAAGGGATCATTACCCCATCCAATGCCAAAGGATAGGATGAGGAGTATAGCCACTGCTGAGCAATGGACCCTCATCAAGCACCACTGAACCTAAAACAGGTATAGCACCATAAGAAGCGACAGTTCCATACAGTGGATTGCCACCACCAAGAATGCCCTGTCTCTTGTGATAGTCTTTATCGTTACCAGCATTTAGCAAGCACCTGTCATCAGGATATATCAGATAAATGAATTCCCTCTGCTCTTTCAGGACACATTTGTTGTAAGAATTGTAATAAGTATATTACTGCACATGTTTCACTGTATTGTTGTTCTTACCTTTGAGTTGGTCATGTTTAAACCTAAATTGGATCTGTGGCAACACCAACATTTGTGTGTGTGTGTGTGTGTGTGTGTGTGTGTGTGTGCGTGCTTTTTGCTATTGCTTTGAGGGGTGTTCATGAGGAGGTAGGGAGAGGAAAAATATGTTTCCAGATGCAAATAAGAAAAAAAAGCTCCTTTACCTTGAATAGTTCAGCAGAAGAATGAATTTCAGCTGGTACAACTTTCCTGATCACTCCATGACCAGCTGTATTTAGCAAAAGATCTAGGATCCTTGTCTTCTTTTGCATCTGGTCACTCTGGAGAGAGAAACATAGCCATATATTGTAAGTGGGGAGGGAGAGTTTAAACTAAAACCCATGTTGCGAATCTTGATAAAAGGTAGGTCCTCCCAGGTCTCTTGAGGCTAAAGACTAGTTTTATGCGTGTATGGGACTATAACTGTTGCACAAAATATGGTTCCTAATATCAAGCACAATGCATTTTTATGCATTTTGAAAGCATAACATATTGTAGGTCTTATTTATTTATTTATTTATTTGGCCATTAGCGTTACTACTCAAAAAATATTTCCAATTTAAAATATTAATGGGGTAACTCCATGTGTTTCAAGTCTGTGATAATTAGCCTGTTGTCATGCTGTTAGTCAGCGGCTCTGTTTATTTATTTATATATTTAATGGGGTAGGCTAGCAAGGGGAGAGAGAATTTGCATCACTATTTAATATAATTATCCATAATGACCACATATGGCCATTGTATCATTTGCTAATTATTTTAAATGAGTAATGCACAGACATTTTTGGTAGATTATTAGCAAGGCTAGCACTTGTGCAGAGACACACTGAAACTTTTAATGCTTGCAGTTTAGTCAGTGGAGGGGAGGGGGAGTATCAGAATTAATTGTAAATGTTCTAAACCCTACCTTTTTTACAGGTTCGTTACATGGATAAAAACAAAATAAATGATGTAAAAAGCTGATCACTGTGTTTGGGAGGATTGCTGTGCACGTAAAAACCAACACTCTAGCTCTGAATTCTATTTATTCCATTTATGATTCACTTCCTACGAAGTGTTTCAAAGAGTTTTCCACAATACAATAAAAATGAGATAAAACAATAGCTAAAAAGTGAGAGTAGGAAGGGTCTTTAGGTTGCCTATTACCACTTACCACTTGGAGAACAGGCAGATAGGCCCCCTGGTCACAGCCTTCCCGACTATGCTGAGTTTTAGTGTATTTCTATTTAAATCATAGTGCTTATTGAAGAAGGCCCCTAGCTCCATGGCAGAGCATGTGTTACACTCATTCAAAATTCACACACATTCAAAATTCCTTAAGCATCCTTATTAGCTCTTGCCCCCTGCCTTAACAAAACACCTGCACAGTTTTATACACCGGTATAAAAAGGTATACTTACTGCTTTTAAAACTCAGTAAAAAGGTGCCCCTGTATTTAACCCAATGCCAAGTGTCTCACCTCTTTATTGCTGGTGTGGGTACAACTTCCCCACCTCTCTTCCATTCAGGATGGCTTGCAAAGCAATAAAATATAATGTCAATAAAATCTGATTAAAAAGCAACGACAATACAATTTGTGACACAAACACCAACTATTAAAAAAGGGGGAAAAACATATTGCAGCAGAATTCCATGAATAGCTCCCAAAGGAAATTTAGAAATGTCCAGAATCCGTTTGAAAATGTTTTTTGCAGGGGTTTGAAAGATTAAAAAGTAAATAGGGGGTTGCATTTTCTCTGGACCATTCCATTGTACTGAGACATCATTACCTTAACTGATCATGGACTCTAGTTTAACTAAAGTTGCACCATATAATTTTAATGTATCCAGAATGTGGGGCAGGGGGAATGCTAGAGGAAGCCATTTGATCGTGGTTAGCCTGGAGTGATATCTTAATGTATCTTGCTGTTGATGTGCAATGCTTCAGGCTCCACAGGCTGGGGAGTGCTCAATCTGGACCAAGAAGGCAGATCTCTTCCCTGACGGGCAGAGCCTGGGGCGTTATGATACAAAGCCTTTGCTTACGGCTACCAGACAAACTATGTTTCACGCTGGCAAGTTTTTAGGTGCACAGATGGAGCCATCTTTTACTATGCCAGCCTAAGCTGTTCCCCAGCATGAACCCCAAGCAAAAGGTAATTTGGGTAAGCAATCACCTTATCATTCAACTAGATCATAGACGTCCTCTGAATAGTAAGCTGTTAAAACCCTACATATGGCTCGGAGCATGCATACTGTGGGTAGAGAAGTTAAGAGGAGTACATAATATTCTCTTCTTCTTCTTCTTCTTCTTCTTCTTCTTCTTCTTCTTCTTCTTCTTCTTCTTCTTCTTCTTCTTCTTCTTTTAAAAAAGAATGCTACTATATAAGTGAATCAAACAAAATAACTGTTTATCAAGTAATGTGTGTGTGTGTGTGTGTGTGTGTGTGTGTGTGTGTGTGTGTGTGTAAATGGAAGGACTTTCCTTAAGAAAAATACTCATGAAATTATTGTACCCACACCCTAAAAGAAGTATTGTTGTGACATTCTTATAGAGGAAAAAATGTGATATTTATGAAATATAACAAAGTCAGATTTAAACCACATCATAAAGTGTGCCAAGTGAATTGGTCAAAGTATAACAACACTCAACATGTAATAGAGAAACATTCACACTCACTCTGGGTGTGTTATTCATCACATTGCTGGCTCCCCAGCTAAGGCCTAGGAGAAGATTCATGTGAGCTAGAAGCAAGAAGCAGGCTGGGTAGCTGAGAGATACAGCCATGCCTGATTTCTGCTTGACTCAGAGGCTGTGGCTCTGGGAGAAGAAAGACCTCCTTGAGGTGTTAATGCTGTGAACGCCACCATCGTAGGGTCAGGTTGTATATATGTGTAAATAAACCATATATCACAACGACACCACAGTCTCCGCTATCCCTCATTCTGAGGAACCCTGAAACCCCCGGAATCTCACACTGTTTGGAGAATAGGGTGACATGCAACAATGGGATTCTATTCAATTTCTAAATACATAGAGTTGTTCTACTAGATTAAGCTAATTTGTCAATTAAATAGAATTGTTCCCATGAAGAACTCTGCTTATGTCTGTCTCTCCTCCTTGATGTAAAAATACTTACTGTTCCATTTAATAATTTTACCTAGAGTAATCACATTTTCTAGGTGACCTAACATATTTATATGGATAAGATGATGAAAATAATCAATGAAGAATGGAAATAGTGGAGTGAAAATAAACTAGATTTACCGGCACAGTAGCTTATTGAACTGCTGTGATTAGATTGTATTCCCTCGCACACTTGAGGGAATGTAATTCAATCTGCAGCTTGAACAGATAACTGTACTTGCAGAAGTTTAGAACCCATTGCAAGTCTTTATATCCTGAGTGTCTTTAAAATTGCTGTTTTCCTAAAATATGCCTTATGGGGTTGGTACATTCTGACAAAATTGTGTTCCTCTATAACATCCCTCCCACCCCAAGTTTGTAAAGATGCAAATGCTTAGATAACAGTTGAGCACAGATGTTGTTTATAGGTCACCTTTTTCAAAGATGGTTTCAATACATTTGGAAACAGAGAAAAATGTATGAAAACACAACATAAACTGTGACTAAAAACTGATCATAATATTAAGTCATCCTCCGTCTCTCTCTCTGTGTGTGTTCCAACACTATCTCTCTTGTATAAACCCACTTTCCAAGAACCTTTCACAATCTCACATCACGTTAAGATACAAAATCCTGGACAGAAAGATGCACTAAAGGACCCTCCTCTCTTCCCATAAGAGAAGAGGGAGAGAGGGATAAGTGTATATACACCAGAGATGGGTAACTTTAGGCCCAGGGGCCAAATATGGCCCTCCTTATCTCTGTCTCTCTTACCATAAAGACTTTGCCTAGGCCACCACCCCTAGTCACAATCACTAGCCCTGCTCTCTGCTTCCCTTGAATGTTTTTGCCTGGCTGGAAAATGTATTTGAACTGTAATAATGTTTTGTGGCTTGCTTAGGTAGGGGTGGGGGTTAGAAACCTCTGATTTTTGCAAGGCTAGAATGTGGTCTATGACCGTCTCTTGGTAGAGATACCTTGGCTACAGTGATCTTTGCCCTCAATACTAGACTTTTGCAATGTGCTTTAGATGGGGATGCATTTGAAAACGGTGCAGAAGCTCCAGTTAGTGCAGAATGCAGCTGCCAGACTTCTGACAGGTTATAGGCAAACTGATCACGAAACCTATTTTGTATGCTTCTGAACCCAATCCAAAGTGCTGGTTTTGACCTTTAAAGCTCTTTAATGCATCTCCTGATACAAACCTATCCAGATTCTGATATTGTCATCTGAGGTCTTTCTCTGGGTCCCTCCTCTGAAGGAGGCTTGGAAGGTGATGCCAGGGGAGAAAGTATTTTCAGTTGTGGCTCCCTGTCTGTGGAACGCCCACCCTAGTGAAGATCATCTGGCATCTATAATCATGGGGATTCTAACTTACTGGTTGCCCTGTTATGCGGGGTGGATCTTGAGGTTGTGTGGTTGATGGCAAAGGTATGTCCTCCTAATGCCCCTCAATAAAATACATTTGAACAGCTCTAATGCACCACTTTATTTTCTTCCATATATTTGAATGGGGGTTTGTAAAGTATTGCGCTGGTGTTAACATTGCAAAGCAAGCAAATTCACTCCGCACAGTGTGTGGTGTATGGGTGTGCTTCCCCATTCTCTCATCAACACTTGGAGTGTACAGGCTCTTCCTCTCTGCCTCTCTGTACACATACACTCAGAGATTAAGCTCCTGGGCTGCATTCAGAAGGTACCAGGTTCAATCCCCAGTATCTCCACATAAGGCTGTCCATGCAAACCATGAGGACCGTATCACCTCATGGGCAACCTTTTGTTACAACCTGCCAATGGAAGACAAGGCCAGAGGCAAAAGTAGATGGAGCCACGGGTGCATATCTTACCTTTGTACAGAAGGCTGCATCCCAGAAATGAAGAATTCAGAGGGTTCTACACACACACCTCCATCAAGGCAAGCAAGAGACATCATCAGAGTTCAAGGACACATTCCAGCGAGGCATAAGCCAGGCATCCCCAAACTGTGGCCCTCCAGATGTTTTGGCCTACAACTCCCATGATCCCTAGCTAAGAGGACCAGTGGTCAGGAATGATGGGAATTGTAGTCCAAAACATTTGGAGGGCCGAAGTTTGGGGATGCCTAGCGTAAGCCCTCCAGGATGGCACTGAGCAAGACTTGTGAGGACATAGCTGCCAAGTACCCCGTTTTCCCCTGGAAACCCCCGTTTTTTCTTACCTTTTCCCAGCGGTCCCCCGTATCACTTCGTCTCCCGTTATTCTCCCTTATATTCTCCTGCTGGTGGCCTCCCCCCCCCGATTTGCCCATCTATGGGCACTGAAAATGGCCGGTGCCGGCTTTGAAAGTCGCATCTACGCATGTCTGGAAGTGCGTGGACGTGACTTCTGGTGTCGGCGGCAGCCATTTTTGGTGCCCATAGATGGACAGAGTGACACTGGAAGTTGCGTCTATGCAACTTCCGGTGTCACGCGGCTGCCAGTCCCAGATTCTGCAGTCCGGGACTTGGCAGGTATGTTGTGAGGAGTGTGTCCCAAAGAAAGTAAGAGTGTCCTACAGAGAGTCCTTTGGCCTCTGGACCTGAGGGTTTCTTACTCCTGCTATAGAAATACTGAGCTATTGTGGAGCAATAGTCTATCAGGATAAGGCTTCTGCCTATGTAGATTGTTAACCAAATAGAAGGCTTTGTGTTCAATAGGGTCTAAGTTCAGGGCTTTCCAGTAGATAGGAAGGGAAATGAAATACAACACCCTTTTCAGAATATGCCAAATAACTTACAGGAGTGAATTGTGCTGTGTGAATGTTTATTGTAAAATTGCATTGAAATTGTGACGCCTTGCATCCCTTGCTGAATAAAAGGAAAAAGGCACATTGAAAGATTTATCTAAGAGACTAGTTAATCATATGAGAGCCCAAAAACACCAGCAGCTGTCTCCAGTAACTCTTCTGCTGATGTGACTTCTGTCAAGTGTTAATGCAGGTTACATGAGAAGGATTTAGAGCTACATGCTTTTTGCATTAATCTGTAATATTAAATTAGCTGGCAAAATGTTGCCGGCTTGGCAGGCATTCAGGAGGCTGAAAAAGAAAAGGAGAAATAACGAGAGAGAGAGAAGCAAGTCTCCAATTGCAGAAAAGCTCATGGTCAGGACTGCCAAAAAGGAAAATCTGCTTATAAGGGTATCTGAAGATAAAAGAAATAGGGGATGTGTTAGAAGAGGGGATTTAGGAAGGGGGGGGCACACAGATGCAGGTTACTTTCAGTGGAGAAATAATTCCCTCTTTGATCAAGAAGAACTTCCTACATTTCCAGGTTAGCACAGAAGTGCCTAATTTTTCCACATTGTCCTCTTGATCTCTTTTATTCTCCTTTCTGGAACCATGACATGATCTCAAATGAGACCTTGCTTGGAACTTCTATCAGCACACCTCAGTCCATAAATCTGGTGTGGAGAACCTTTAGACCTCCAGAGATTACTGAATTATGACTCTTTCATGCTTACTAGGGCTGACTGGAGTCATAGTTTGATAATACTGGGAGGACCAGATGTTCCCCATTGCTGATCTACTCCAATCCCCTGCCCATTGCAGGATGCAACTGCAGATGGCTGCTTAGCCTCCACTGTCAGAGGCAGTATACCCCAAATACCAGTTGCTGTGAATTTCAAGTGAAGAGAGTGTTGTTGCCCTCGTGTCCTGCTTGTGGGGTTTCCACAGGTATCTGGTTGGCCACTGTAAATATAGGATGCTGCACTAGATGGACCATAGCCCTGCCGACAGGCTCTTCCAGTGTTCCCCATCCATGTCTTAAGGAAAAAGGGTGTCCTCTGTGATGCTGTTCCAGGCTGAAGAGAGCCAGCTTGAATATTGGCAGCTAACTCTCCAGGTTAGTTAGAATACACTAAGCCTTATAAACCCATTGTAGGAAAGGCAGTTATTGCATCTGAGCAAATAAGTCTTAAGTGTGAGGACTGTCCCAATCCACTTAACTTCCTTTTTCCTATTGCTTCTTTGAATCCTGAATCCCCTTCTTGCCTTAGCTGCTTCTGGGCTATTCATGCCTCTTTCACAGACTTTGGGACCTGAATTTGTGCCTGGCTTTGCAGAAATCCCACCATCCAGGAACGTTGCACTTGCCTCTCACTCTTGGATTTGTGTTTGCCTAATCTGTAGCCTTACTTCCTCCCCATCCATCTATTGCCATCCTGCTCCTTATCCACCATGCCCAAACTAAGTAGCATCCAGTCTCAGAGCTAGACCAAGGTCTGGAAAAATGTCATAATATGAAAATGAAAGGGATGATGTGTAACTGAAACACCACATACACATGCTTGTTTAAATACACTGGTTTTGCAATGTTGCAACCAGCTTCTTACTGGCAGTGCCCAATAGTTACATGGTGTAGATCAGACACTCACTTAATTCACACAATTTTTTTAAAAATCTGCATGCACTATTGTTTAAGGACGTTTCTCTCTGCAATAACGGTTGGTGTGGGAGGAGGTTAGCAGAAAATTTGGACAGATTCTCATTTAATGATAGGTATATAATAAAAAGAGAGATACAAAATGCTAACAGTTTACTGGGAGATGGAAATTGGCATGAAAAGCAAGAAGTATGAAAATGACTACTGCTCATGATATTTAATTAGTATATATTGCTTTTTATGTAATAAAGAGCCATCTCCACACACACACCCCACCCCTGCTCTGTTTTCTCTTCTGAGTGCCTTGAATTGTTGCTTCTTGGTATCCCAACAGGAAAGTTTAGAAATAGATTGGGAAGTTTGTGTGAAATGCAGTTTTCCGGAGGTAGATCATACAAATAGAGAGTCATTAAATAGAGATTCACATACAAAAGACAGTCCCTTGGTGGGTACCGCCTGACTTTCTAGAAACCTGTGAGGGAGTAAGAGAAATAGAATGGTTGGAAACAGGATTTGCCTGCAAGCCCCCCCCCCTCTCTTCGTGTGTGCAAGGGCAGGAAAGAGCAAATCAGGGCCTAATAATAATAATAATAATAATAATAATAATAATAATAATAATAATAATAATTTATTTATACCCCGCCCATCTGGCTGGGTTTCCCCAGCCACTCTGGGCGGCTTCCAACGGAAGTATTAAAATACAATAATTATCTCTTCACCTCCATTATTAAAGTGGCAATTCAGGAAACCCAGTTGCTCTCCATGGTCCTGAATACAACTCTATCTCTTACTAGATGTGCACTCCATGAAGAATCTTTTTATCATTATTATCATCAACATTGGTAAAAAAAAAGCCACATCAAATTAATATGTATTAGGAGCATGGGAAGCTGCCTTATACCAAGTAAGACAAATGGTCCATCTCACCCAGTATTGCTTTGTGCAATGGTTCTTCCCACCCCTATCTAGAGATGCCAGCGATTAAACCCAATGCTCTCTGCATGGAAAGCATGTGATATACTACTGACCTGTGGTTTGAACCTGATACCCCTGCTTTGACTTGGAGACAGATAATTTTAAGCTAATTTTCTCTCACACCTGATACTCATCCCTTGACCTTTCTTGTTACGTTCACCTTTACTGATGTTGCTGAAACAACATTCTAGGCAGTTAACAGCCTGCAGAGTAACTCACAGAGTGGCTTCCATGCAATAAATTAAGAAGGATACATAAAAGGAAAATGGGAAGAGGGGGAAGGCGAACAGGCATCTGTTAAATAGCAGTTCATATAGTGACCAGGTGGAATAAAAACTGCCTAGGGAGAAGAGAAACCACCTGGTTTCTCAGTCCTGCTTCATCTCTCTGTCTCTTGGAGCCTGATGCCATGGCAAATATGAAAACTGCATACTCTTTTCCCCTATTTTTAACTTATGGGAATTGGAGAGGAGCTTAAATGTTAATAGGAGGAGCTTGATACTCAATCTGTTGAGTTTTCAAGAGAGGCCAGGGACATTGATGATACTCTCTCTGAGCTATCATGATATATTTTTTCCTGGATTTTTACTTGATAATAGTTTCGCAAACTTGTATCCCCAGGTGTACTTTGTAATTTCATATGCATACTAGTCCAATTAGTCTTTTTTTCCTACTGTCATGAATTTAACAAAAGTTATTCTGGTGTGTGTGTGTGTATGGGATTTTTTTTAACCCACTTCTTCAACAGTCATTAATGTACTTAACTCCTCCTGTTATAAATCAACATGAAGAATTAACAGCTTTATAGAAAGTGAAATGAGAGAAACATCAGATTACATGAGCCTCCAGAGAAAATTCAGATGAATTGTTTTGCAGAAATATCTATGGATACAAAGAAACATCTGATTTCATGTGACAAACTTGTGGGTCTCTCCCGGGATCTAGGATAAATGACTTGTATACTAATCAGAGTACAAGGAGTGTTTAAATTTTCAAAAAAAAAAAAAGATCCCCACCCCACAAGCATACCTGGAATTTCACCTTTGAACTTGGAAGTGTGAAGCTTCTTCAAAGGCAAGGAAGGAGCTACCATGCTTAGAAATAATTCCCTGCAGATTGGGGAAAACATAATTGTCATATTATATGGAAGAGGATGATTGATAAGGACTCCCAGATCCCTGATCTGCCCACCAACCCCCCTAACTTGCCAACCCATTCCCCTGTCCCCATTCTGTCACACCTAGCCAACCCCTGTTCCCTTTACACTTGACCAAACCCCAAATATATATTACATGCAACTCTCTTAAGTGCTGAATTAAATGCTTAGGAACTTGCTGCTCTCAAGTCAGTAAGCAGCCTATTAGTTGGAGCTGCACTCTAATAAGGTTAAGGGCCTCTGTGTTTTATCATCTCAGATTATTCTACTACGCTGAGCTCCTACTGCTCCAGCACCCTTGACTAAGATGCATAGCACTATTGTCAGTCCTGGTGTAGCGGCTTTTCATCTTATGATTTATGAGCAACCAATTCATTATGCAATTTAAAAAGTGCAGAAACTTTGCAAAGCAACCTAATTGCCCAAAGGAGTTTTGGTTGAATTGGACAAAAGGAGGCCCCCCATCTTTCATACAAGTGGCTGTTCATGTACTGTTTATGGAGTGTAAACTGGGGGTGGGTAAATCAGTCTCCTTTGGGGTCTGCCTTAGTTTTGTATGTGCTAGTTCAAAAGTCAATTATTTGTGATTTTGTTCTTTCATGAAATGCACTTTGTGTGTGTGTGTGTGTGTGTGTGTGTGTGTGCTGGGCAGGGGATGAGTTGCATGCAGCGGGGTGGATGAGTGATGGGGGGGGTTGCTTAGGTGTAAAGGGAGGGGTGGCCAGAGGTGGGACTGAAACAGTGGGGGTTTGTGAGTGGAGCAAGCAGTGGCAGCAGCTACATGCATCATCATCATCATCAACAACAACAACAACAACAACAACAACAACTGCATACTCTAATTTGAGAGTACATTCTTGTGCTCATTTCCTTGGAACAATATTTTATTTGCAACCATCCTATCTTTTAAACTGTGCAAGCATACCATGACTTTGCTACTCTGAACCATAGAACCATATTTACTTGAAAGCACATGTTTTGCATGGAAAACATCTCCAGATAGGACTGGGCAATACTCCTTGAAGAATGTTGGAGAGTCACTGTCAGTGTGTAGCCAATATGGTGCCCTCCAGAGGTTGTTGGACTACAACTCCTATCAGCCCCAGCCAACATAGGCAACGGCCAGGGGTTATAGGAGTTGTAGTTTTGAAACATCTGGAGGACAGCACATTGGCTAACCCTGGTGTAGGCATTACTGAGGTGGTTTAACTCTGTGTAAAACAGCTTTGTATGTTTCTGTGTCAGGAGCTGATGCTGTGTTCCTGGTCTAACTTTACATTTGCCTTCCTTCACTTTTCTCAGGTCTGCTTTACCCACATTGTACCCAGGATTCTGGTCACTGACTTATCAGGAGCTGGCTCTGATGACCAATGTATTTTAATATCAGACCAGAGTGTGAGTGGGCTTAGTGTGTAGGGCACAGAGTCTTCACATAGTAATTTACAACAGATATGAACCATAAACTCACAATCCCAATTAAAACAAAACAACACAATTAAAACTAATATTAAAAATATCAAAAATTCCAGAGCAAATCAGCAACAGGACCTAGAATTGATAATCCATTTAGAACACATCTCAAACTGCAGCACAACATAAACCAGCAACGCAAGCAGTAACCTGATCTCAGCTGAAAGACATTCAAAACCTCTTCAAACCCCATTTGAACATGAAAACTGTGTAACAGTTGGGAGGATTGTTTAACCATCACCCCTACTCAAACCGATTTCCCCATTTGTACTCTCCAGTGACAATGGATGTGGCAGTCTCAATATGGGAAACTATCCAAACATAGCTGTCACTACTGACAGCTGTTAGGATTGAAATAAACTAATACAGTGGTACCTCTGGTTACGAACTTAATTTGTTCCGGAGGTCTGTTCTTAACCTGAAAACCGCTCCCCCCCCACCCAAAAAAATAATATTTATTCCTTTTCATACACTACAAAATACAAAAAATCACACACAAAAACAAAAACAAAAAAAATATATCAATTCTAACATTTTTACTTAACATTGTACACTTCCTCAATTCCCCCCTCACTGGGTCCATACTTAAATCCAAATTAAGCAATTTTCATATTATATCTTATATCATTCTACCCATTTTTATCATTATCGCTCTAATATTTTTATTCTAAAAAACATCAACCCTCCTAAACCTAGAATTCATCGATTAATCCAAATCTATCTTTATTTTCCCAACCACCTGTCTTCTAATTCCCCTCTTAGCCTAAAATTTATTTCAAATTTTTTTCCCATAAATTCAAATATTACTTCTTCTATCCTTCTAAACACTTAAATCTAATTCAGCCCCCCCCCCCTGGACTCAGGGTCTCCCAGATGAATCAGCCAGCTCCGTAAATTGTTCCAGTTTTGGACCATCTTAATCAGTCAAAAAATAACATCCATTACTACTTCCCACCCCACTCCCACTCTAGCACAACCTATCCACCACTCTTCCTTCTTTGTCCCCTGCTGCCTCCCCAATTCTCTAGCTGATACACGATGCCATCCAACTACGTTTCCACTATTCAGTCCTTTCGCAATTTTTAGTCCCCTTGAATTCTGGTCCCAGTGTGGATCCTGCCCTCCCTCTCTCACGGGGGGGGGCATTATTCCACACTGGTTCTTCTTTGAAAAAACCTTTGAATCAAGCATGGGTCTTGTCCCCCCCCCTCTCACTGAGGGAACAATATTCCATGTTCCTTCCTCTTCTTCTTTAGGTTCAATTGCATTGTCCAGTTGTTGGTTGTTGGTCTTTCTTCTCTGCAATCTCTGTTAAAATTAGTCCTTTTTCGGTTTCCACACAGTTCTGGTTTATTTTTCCAATCTGTATAGTGTTCTGGCGCACATCACTTTTTAAATCCAAAATCAGTCTCAGAAGTTCCTCTTGAAAGTCTGCGAAGTCAGATGATTTTACGTCTACTGACATCTTGCTCATCTCAGATTGCAAGGCAGGAAATGGCGCAGTTCATTATATAGGCAGAAATTATGAATGTGTAAAAAGCAGTAGCTTGAGTTTTTTTGCTTGTAAGCTTGCATCTCACCCCTTCTGCAAGGGCCTCCAATAATTAAGATAATTCCTTAACTAGTATTATTCTAAACATGCTGCACAGTATGGGGATTTAGTATGGAGATCTGGCGTGGAAATCTGGTGTAGGAGCCTATTGAGGAGAAGCATGAGAGGTGAAGACTGCATTTGTTTATCATATATTTATCATATAATTATATTCATCCTTCAAGGAGCGAAAAGGTAGTACAAAAGTTTAGGAATGGGTGAAGATGTCTGCATCGGCTGAAGTTAATCTCTTTGCATTTCTACATCAGTTTGCAGTTTCCGAAACTACTGCTTCTTGCTTGCTTTAATAGATGCAATATGCAGAAAATGTTAATGAACTGATTTATGGGCCACTTACATAAATGAAACTGAATTTCGGTGAAGACTTTCCAATCTCTATTAACTTAGAAACAAACAAGCTTACAAATAAGAGTCCATTTCGCTATAGCAAGATGATACAAATTCATGATATAAGTGCTGTAAAATGAGTTGCATTGTAAATCAGTTTTGATCAAATTTAGATCCCATTTCGATGTTCAGAATCTAACCATATGATTCAGGATAAATCAGGCTCCTGGTGGTTCTTTTGTAGCTTTATGATATATGGTCAGGTGTGGGGCAGTTGGGTGTAGTTGATGAGCAGTCGTCTTGTAGGGTAAATTACACCCCTTGATGGGCCTGATGTGGCCCACAGGCTGGAAGTTCTGCACCACTGCTTTTATAGAAACAGCAACAATAAGAACAATATGAAATGCAAATGTAATTTCCTAAAATCTATATACAAAAAATCAATAATGGTTTAAAAACCACTGCTCTAAATAGTGGATGCTAATCCAAGCTCTTTCTCATGCTTTGACGGCAGGTGTGTGTTTGTGCTAATGTTTGAATACACTGTTAAGATTTACTGGCTGTTGTGGAGATGAAAAGGACACTGGTAGCTCTTTTTTGTGGATTTGATAATAGGATGGAGGTGTGCAAACAACACACAATGAACTATTCTAAAATGGGAGGGGGGGATAGACTTGTTTCCAATGAGCCAGGCTTGATGAAAGGAATTCGATTTCGAACCTGTAAGTGAAATCCAATGCAATCGATTAGATGTCTAAGAAGTGCAGTGATGTTTATTTCATGACATGCTTCTGTGGATAGATCATTCGGTTTAATTTGCATAATGCTAAAACAAACAGGGTGCTGGGAATTTAGTTAACTGGAATACATGTATTGCTCAATTCCATCGTTGTATTCAGTATTTGGAAACTTTCAGGAAGGCAGGCCATCTGCTTAAGCCATCTAATGACCATGCACTTCTTTTAATATGTAAGGGCACCATAAGTGGAGGACTTTGAGGCAGACATCAAGGCTTCACTTGGCAGAGTAGTGCAAAAGTCCCTAAACACACCAGGAAGGCCTTTTTGCTTCTTTGGGTGGAGGATGAAGTTATATGTGGTTGTGTATTCAGAAACCTCTGAATTTTGCATGACTGCAATATAAGCTACCAATCAAATGTAAGAGTCCTACCCATGTTTGCATCTGGCTCTGCCCATCAAGTGGCATGCAGCCCTTGGAAGGCTGCCTACAGGTGAATGTGGGCCTTAGGCTGCAACAGACAGACAGACAGACAGACAGACAGACAGACAGACACAGACAACAACAACAACCCACCCCTGCCTAAACAATCAAGTATGACTATCTAATCTATTCTAATCTAATCTGTCCTCTTTCTATCTTTCCAAGGAAACACATAACAGCAGATAGCAACACAAACAAATGCCAGAAAACAGAAGTTTACAAGATATTTATGTTTTGTTTCGTTTTTTGATAGGCAGCTCTGCCGTATTCATCTGGAAAGGTACAATTACAAACACTACTCATTTGTCACTACAGGGAGAACTGGAGACAGAATTATTCATTATATGATTTCAGACTGCCGTGAATTAGAAAATAAGATTATTGGGAGTGTATGATTTCGCCAGGGTGCTACTTAATAGTAAAGATGGCTCTGGTGGGAAGGGACACAATTACTTGCATCTGTAAGGGGGGGGGGGGAACTATGCCAAAGAACAGTAGTGATTTGCCTGCAATGAAACATGGAGTCTTTAAGGCCAGTGGCCCATCTAGTCTGTCATCCTGTTCTCATAGTGACCTACCAGATGCCTGTGGAAAACCTGTAAAGAGGGACTCAAGCACAAGAGCACTTTTCCCTGCTGTAGTTTCTAGCAGAAGTATGTACTGCTTCCAACACGTGACCACATGGGAGCCACATTTATGCCTCCTTGGATTCCATGACAAAAGGGTGGTGGTGGTGGTGGTGGTGTGTGTGTGTGTGTGTGTGTGTGTGTGTGTGTGTGTGTAAAATGAATTAATATAGTTACCAAAAAGTTGGTTTACTATAGTGAAGCTATCCTTGTTGAGGAAAGGACACTTGCAGACAAACCAGTTGAAGCAGTTTCCTACTTGTACCAACCTTAAGCTTCTGATCCGATGACTTCCAATCCTATGGATGCTGTGTTACTAACTTTGCTAAGAACTGGCTTCTATGTGAAATTTTTCCATTTCCGGGACACGTCTGCAATATATAGATGACAGAATTAAGCCTGCCTGCTCCACTACTGTCCTGAAATAATAAATTTTCAAAGTAACTCAAAGTCTAAAACAGAGCAAAATTCTATGACAAGAAGTTGAGATTGAGCCTCCTTTAAATTATATATAGCTGTGTTCCATAAATATTGTATCGGGGAGCACTGGACAAGCAGTCAAAGGCTTGTGGGATGAAAACTTGCTGTTTCTTTCTCTCTCAGCAATAAGTTATCCAATGGTCTAATGGATCAGTCGGTAGAGCATGAGATTCCTAACCTCTGGGTTGTGGGTCCGAGCCCCATGTTGGGCAAAGGATTCCTGAATTGCAGGGAGTTGTGCTAGAACTAGATAACTGAACTCTGCAATTATATGAATAATACTGGCACACTCCAAAAAGGTGCACCTGTGAAATCTATTTGAGAACACCTCTTGGCTTCCGTCCTCACCTGTTTCAGCTTCTGCCTCTTCTCTTTCTGACATTCATGGTCTTCGCTTGGTTCTCAACTGGTTCCTCCCACCTTTCCTCTGTGTCCACCCAGTCTGTGACTGTTAGTATTTGATTCTCCCATTGCTGGATCATGTGATCCGCTGTTTACATTCCTTATTGTTGTATGTGTGGGAACGTAACTCAGACTGGAGAACTTCCGCTCTTTGTTCTTTTTCTCTTTGACAGAGAGGACGTGTTTGTGAGATGCTGTTATTTTGTTTTAATTTGCTGCAAATAATAAAGTAATTTGTGATGCCACATTCCTAAGCAGTCTGGCTTTCTGCTGAACTCTGCTAACGCATGCACACAACTCCATTGGATGTGTGTCACAGATGTCGTACAGAACGGCTCCCACGGGACTGTACGGAAAGTGCCATCAAAGATCTGCACTGGTTGCTGATTTGCTACCAGGCCAGGTTCAATATGTTATTATCTTCTATAATAATATCCAAGTGTCTCTGTATCCAGTCCCTGTGTCCGTGGGATTGTGCTACTGCGCATGTGCCCCACGGACAGCCGTTGGGACTTGGAGGCTCACGTGCGCTGCCGGGACTGTAGGCTCATGCAGCTTGCTGTGATGGCAGGGATTAACTACGTGAGGCGAAGCAGGGTGGCGCTGGAGGAAAACACGGAGTCATCCTGGGAGGAGCTGCCGACACCGACGCAGTCGCCGCCCCCGCCTGCCAGCACCGGCCGGAGCCCTGGCAGTGCCAACGCCACCAGTTCACGGGGCCAGACATGCTGGGCGCAGGGGGCGGCATGGGGGCCAGGCCGGCCAAGCCCTCCTTCATCTCCTACATCAGCCCGGAGGTAGGTCGGGCACTGAGGGGACCAGGAGAGACGGTTGGTCTGAGAGGAAGGGAGCACGCGCACGTGGGTGGGGCTGGCTGGTGGTGTGCGGGACGAGGAAGGAATTGGGACTCAGGGGGAGAAGGGTTTATTTACACATTCCTGGTAAAATTAAATCGGGAGTCCCTCCAGGGAAATTATGTGTTTCTGTTAATGACCATGATACCAGGGAAGTTCTCAAACAAGACATGATGACAATACACATAGTCCATCACCAATTATAGCTCACTGTTCTAGCACCCGTTAATTTAACGGGCTTCATGATACTAGTCGATATATAAAGCCCTTAACAACTTGGAACCAGTTTACCTATGCGATCACCTTACTACATTAAATGCCCACTCCACCACTTTGATCAGCAGAACTAGTACTGTTATGGGTGCCACTGCCACATGGTACTCATTCTACATTTCTAAGAACTTGATCATTTATCGGACGGCCCCTATCCATTGGAACTCCCTGCCTATTGACATCAAGTGGACACCTTCACTGTACTCTTTTTGGTGCCTCCTAAAAACAATTTTGTTTAGACAAATTTTGAATGTTGATGTGAATTTTAATCTGTTTTTAATTTATTGTTGCTTTAACTTTCTGAAATTCTCATTTGTTATTAATTCTTCTTATTCACTTCGAGGGTTTGTTTCCTTTTAAATCAAGAGGTGTATAAATTTTCTGAAATCAAATGCGCCTTCAAACAATGCCCTTGGACAAAAGTTATATTGTGAAACAAATTATGACAGTGGTATTCTTCAAATTAAAAAGGAGTGTGTTTGATATATCACAGCACACAACATTTTTAAGTGATATTTTAAGATACATGCACCCCACCCTCTTTTCAGGAATATTTCTGCCTGACCCCAAGCATTCCTACAAATAACAAGATTTATCACATTGATATGTAGATATGTGCCTTTCACAAGATAACTCCTGGAATTAATTTTCTTTGTAATGCACTAAAATATGAATGTGCTGTGAGAGGTCATGGTCTGGGGAGCGTGCCAGAAATTCTGCACTGAATTCTGCACATACAAATGCCAACAAAATTGCCTGAGTTTTGCAGAGTCACATCCATGTTGGAAAGCTTGGTAAAGAAATACAAAGCAAAGGGCAATGTTGAAGGCAGCAAATGGTGGTGGAAGAATATAGGGCAGAAATATTGTATAACTTCCTGCATTAAAAAGAGCCCCCAGTAAAAAAAATGAGTACATGTTGCACAGCAATGCCTGATCGAATGCAGCAAATGTCCAAATGTTTGGAATACTGACATTCACATCTGAAAGCTGAGAATCCCAGAAGAATTTTGTGAGCATGCTGATGTTCTTGATTTATCATATATCAAGGGAGTTTATATCAAAAGTACAAGACGGATGCAGAATGTCATGTACAGTCAAAGCATAGCAGATTAAAAAACAACAACCCTACTGTGATCACACATAATTGCCAAATATATATTTTAGTAACCACTTTGCACAATACCAGCAAGATCACCATAAAGCAACCAATCAGCATATATAACCAGCAACAGAAAGAAATGGACAGCAATGCCTGGGAAACACTTTGCCTGAGATGTAAAAGGTGATAGCATTGGTGACAGCCACCCTGGGGAGAGCATTCTGTAAGTGGGAGACCACTATGAAAAAGGCTCTCTCCCATGTTGCTGCCCTCTGTATGTCTGACAGAGTGAACACTCAGAGGAGGGCATGTGATGACAACTTCTGGGATCAGATAAGCTCATACTGGAAGAAACATTACTAGCTTCTAGCCGACCTTACTATACTACCTCCACAGTTGGAGGCAGCTTGCCTCTGAAATTAAGGATCAGGAGGAATTTAGTTCAGTTTGCATTAAAATGTGAATTTATCCAATTGGTATTTTCCAAAACAATATCAAACTGAAACACATGCTGTGAAATTTGCAATTGTCCGAATTTTGCATTTCAGTTCTCCAGCTCAGTAATGTGCACACAAATGCATATACTGGGGTAGAGTGTGCATTAATACCTAAAAGGTAAACAGGGGTAGGTGGGATACCTTTAGAAGGTGATTACAATGCTTGCAGAAATCATCTCGCCCTAATGTCAACCCAAACTTGAATAAAAATATTTGATGTGAATGCAACTTTAAAATGAATATGCTACCATTAAAATCTTATAATCTTGACCTGGCCACTGTTTTGCTACACATCAACAGGGAGAGTAACTTTGCCATATGTTTTTATGCATTTTGCATCTCCCACTGCAAAATTTGAGATAACAATATTTACCATTCTCAGGTGTGGTGGTGGTGATTAATCTGCAAAGTGTTTTGAAAATACTGTATAATTAAAACTCCAAACCCTCTGGAGAAAAAGCTGGAGGGACTGAACATTTCTTGCCCCGGGGCAGGCCCAGATCTTGTACCATATGTTGCTAGCGCCTGTCCAAATGTTCCTCCCACTTCCTAGAGTGATTAGTTACTTTTAATCATTCTAGCAGCCGTGCCACCATGCAGCTGCAGGGGTCTCTCTCCTGCAGGTTCTCTCTCTCTTGCTGCCCATCGCCACCTCTGCATTGATTGCCGTCTCTGAGACACCAGTCTTTAGAGCTAATAAATCACACGTTTGGTTCCCAAATCAGGACATGAGACACAGGGGGAAGCAAATTGCCAGATGCTGAAGTTGACTGTTGATATCTGTCTGGCTCAGCATTGGCGATTCTGAAAATTGGCATAGCACAGCAGCTCCTCTTGAAACTCCAGGCCAGAGGTTTTCAAAGTTTCTACCTTCAAAGAGCACTCTCCATATTGATTTCACCTTCCTTGGAAGCACAGCATTGCATACAGAGCTCTGAGCTATGTTTTAGAGGACATCTTTGATTCCTTCAGAGCTCTGATCAGGCCTGTTGAGAAAACCTTCATTACCCCAATGGAGGAAATGTGTTTGACCTAGAACGCACTTATCAGTCTCCTGACAATGTGCACTGAAGATCAATGGTCTTAAGAAGCTGATAACTGAGTCAGATCATTGGTCCATCTGCCTCAGTGCTGTCTACACTGACTGGCAGCAGTTCTCTAGTGTTTCAGGCAGGAGGTCACCCTCAGCCCAACTTGGAGTTGTTGGGGACTGAATCTGGAATGTTCTGCATGTAAGGCTCATGCTCTTCCATTGAGCTATAACACTTACCTCTTTCTCTAACACTCTCCTTTTGCTCTATTTTATTTTAGCTTATGTTTGTTCATTGACTAAACCCAAGACTTTTGTGTGTGTGACAATACTCAACAGTACAGAGTATTTATTTATTTCATTAGATGCATATACCACCCTTCATCAACAGTTCTCTCAGGGCAGTTCATAAGATAAAAATACAATATAAAAGCATAAATAAGCAGAACAGTAAAACAATACCCCCGAATCCGAGAAAAACACTTTGAAAGGCTGCAGAATATTAATCGGCCCAAGGCCCAGTTGAATGTTTTCACCTGGCACCTAATATATATATAATGAAGATGCCAGACAAACATGCCTGAGGAGTGTGTTCCACAAACAGGGAGCCACTGAAGAAAAGGCCCAGTCTCTTGTTGCCACCTCCCAGACCTCATGTGGAGGAGGCACATGAAGAAGGGCCAACACATCTGTTTTCTTCTGTCTGTGGCAGCCAGTTTGTGCTGACACCCATGGTACATTTATCAATAATTTTCACACTAACCAGCATGGGTAATTTGATATACATTGCACCAAAATGTGTATTTCTCTCCCCCCCCCAAAAAAAGTTGCAAAGTATGAAATTGTAAGAAGTAATAAGAAGGCAAGAGGCTGGGCTGGCCCTGGCCTCTTGCTTGGCACTGGCCTTCGGACGATGGAAACGTCACAGCAGGCTGAGTCATAATGGGTACTCTCTTTCTCAGAGAGCTGGTTGTTGCCTTGTGTCTTGTTTAGGAAGGAAGGAAGGAAGGAAGGAAGGAAGGAAGGAAGGAAGGAAGGAAGGAAGGAAGGAAGGAAGGAAGGAATGCTCCAGTCGCAGCCAACACATAGATCACAAAGAATTAGACAACCCTAGAGCCACGGGACACTAAGAAACACAGCAGGACACTTCCTCCAAGGGTGGTGAGCCCATTGGGCTTGCTGCAATCCTTAAGTGTTAAAATTGTTCATTTTCCCAAGCCCCCCCCAAAAAATATGGTAATTTCTACCTTAAATAATGAGCCAGGGTGAACATGTAATAGAGAATAAAAAGAATTCCTTCCAGTAGCACCTTAGAGACCAACTAAGTTTGCCATAGGTATGAGCTTTCGTACCTGAAGTAACTGAAGAAGTGTGCATGCACACGAAAGTGCATACCTATGACAAACTTAGTTGGTCTCTAAGGTGCTACTGGAAGGATTTTTTTTCTTTTTGTTTCGACTACGTCAGACCAACACGGCTAGCTACCTGTAACATGTAACAGAGAGACACCTTTCTGGAATGCCTTGTTTTCCTTTGAGAATTAATATCACAGCAGTACCATACACTTTAGAGGAGTTTTAAACTGTTTCACCCTTTAATCGTTCCAGCATTGATAGCCTCTCGTGGTGACACTTAAACATGACTTTAAGAGGTCTCCATGCTCATAGTGAAAGGTACGTTCTGTGAGCCATTCTACATTGGCTGTCCAAAGGGGCAGTGGTTTGTAAGACCACTTTGTAAATGTTATATGTCAAGAAGCCTGAGTGTTCTGTTTGTGGTGTGGGAGTTATTTAAAATGTCATTAGTTCTTCTTGCAGTCTTTTTAAAATTAATGTGTAGAACTAAGCAAATGCTATTGACAGTGGTCCCATTCTTGGAATCTTTACAAGCTTCTGGAGACCATGTTATTCACCGTTATGGATGGGAGAGAAAAATCGATTGAGTACACATCACACAGCTAACCTTTAACATTCACACATCTCCAAATTTTGCAATACAATTCCTACAGCCGATCAATGTGTACAAAAATACACTAGGGTAAAGTATGCATAGAAAATGCATGTATTGGTGAAAACAACATAAGCGAATGCATTTTTGTCCTGCAAAAATATATATAAATTAGGGAAAATGCATACAAACTTGTGTATATTAGGATAAATTCACAGTAAAAAGAAACTGAAAGAACCAAAAAATGACACATTTGCCAATCCTCCCCCCCCCTCCCAGAAAAACAATAAAGTATTTTGTCCTCTTCAACCACTGGGAAAGGGCTGTAGCTGTGGTGACTAGTGGGCATACGGACTGTTAGGGCTGAAGGCAGGGAGACCAATAATGGGTGGAACCAGAACCAATGCAGATTAACAAAATGGCACTCACTGACAGCTCTAATCAGCTGATTGTCCCTGTCAGTGAGTCCTGCTTACAAAGAAACAATTTGGAGTTTGCTTTTAGCTCATGAACTGTGTCTTCATAGCCACTCACATACCTGCCTCAAAACTGATACCACATAGGACAGATTGTGAAGCTGAGGCTCCAATACTTTGGCCACCTCATGAGAAGAGAAGAATCCTTGGAAAAGACCCTGATGTTGGGAAAGTTTGAGGGCACTAGGAGAAGGGGACGACAGAGGACAAGATGGTTGGACAGTGTTCTCGAAGCTACGAACATGAGTTTGACCAAACTGCGGGAGGCAGTGCAAGACAGGTGTGCCTGGCGTGCTATGGTCCATGGGGTCACGAAGAGTCGGACACGACTAAACGACTAAACAAATGGCATCAGATGTGGGGCAGATGGATGTGGGGTTTTTTTTGGGGGGGGGAGACATACTACCAAACCAAATTGCCATCAATTTCATACCTGATTAGGCACAAGGACTAGGTGGGAAAGTAACAGTCTATATCCCTCTTTAGGTAGTAGTAAATCGGCTCCCTCAGATTGTACATTTGAATTCTTTAGTGTTAATTAAAACAAACTTAAGGGTGTATGATAGGGGGGATCTTGCAAATATGGTCAATTGATAGCTAACAGAAGTAGTTTACAGATCTAAGAAAGCCACCACCACCACCACTTACAATAACTGAGAAGATTTGGCATTTTAGTATTCTCAGAGAGCTGCCTTGTCTGTCTGATTAAAATTTCACTTGGCCTTTCTGTCCATATTAAAAGGAAGCTATTTGCGCCCACAGCTGTTCTGTAGACAGCAGCAGCATGTTACATTTCAGGGGGTTTATTGAGTCTGTCAACATTTCAAGTACCAAAGTGTTTGAGAAGTGCAATTTCAGCCATTCTGCCTTGATGGAGTCAATGGGGTTAATGGTGGAACTGGAAATAATTACTTGGTAACACACAAGCAACACAGGACTTGTGAAAGTTTTCTAAACTTGTGTGTGACATTTATATGTGTTTGTGTGCATGCGTGTTTTTTGCACACGTGTTTGTTTTGCACACGTGTTTTTTGCACACATATGTGTTTGTGTGCATGCGTGTTTTTTGTGTCAGTCTGTTGCTTTGTTTTCTTCAAAAGGTGTATATTCAGTTCCCACAACTACTGTTTTTGTAGAAATCTGAGGAAAGAAGCCGTACAGCCTAGAATAGATAATACCGTAGTCAGTCTTTGATAAAGGAACACATGGTTTTGGATGTATGTCTGGGTCTGATTCCCAAACCAAACTTTATGGATGCAGAATGAACACATTCACAAACAGTATTCTACTACTGTGTCCCAACAGTGCAAGAACTGTCACTAGTGCAATTTCACTTTCACCTCTCCAACACCATTCTCAAATTTGTTCTGGAGATTTTGGGGGGAACCTCCAGAAAATATGGGGGGACACAGTAGGAGGTGAGGGGGGGAATCCTACTAAGCAAACTTAAATTCTTGCTTTGATGTTTCATTATACTTAGTGCTACTTTGAATACAACCCATTGTGTGGGAGTATACCCCAGCAGAACTTGGATGGAGGAACTAAGAGTGAAGCAGTAAGTCACTAACATAAGAAAATAGTATGCTGTTTTTTCTTACGGGCTGAAAAAAAATTACTCCTACTATACAGTTCCCACTGGTACCATAGTCATTGCACATATTGTATAAATGGGTGAAGACAATCTACTGCAGGCTTAATAATTACAATATTTTAGGAATCCGGAGCACAACAGTTCAACTGGTGCATGCAGGAGCCTGTGAATGAATGAATGCATGATGGCATACTTCAAAGTGTTTGGGACCATGCTATGTGCATTCAGACATTGAGAATATTGCATTAGTTTACCTAGTTATAATGCTAGCACTTCTGTCCCAGTTTATTTCATAAAATTTATACACAGCTTGGTTGTAAACAAAAAACTCTAAGCAGCTTGCAAAAGAGAAAGCTGTAAAATCAAGACAAAATTACAACCCTACTTTGAAACATACAAAGGTAAACATACTAAAACAGATTAAAAGTACCGTACCTCAACTTTCTAAGCATCTCATATTCCTTTTATGAGAGCCAGTGTGGTGTAGTGGTTAAGAGCGGTAGACTCGTAATCTGGGGAACCGGGTTTGTGTCCCCGCTCCTCCACATGCAGCTGCTGGGTGACCTTAGGATAGTCACACTTCTCTGAAGTCTCTCAGCCCCACTCACCCCACAGAGTGTTTGTTGTGGGGGAGGATGGGAAAGGAGAATGTTAGCCGCCTTGAGACTCCTTAGGGTAGTGATAAAGTGGGATATCAAATCCAAACTCCTCCTCCTTCTCCTTCTCCTTCTTTTACACTGTATTGCCTGTTGCATTCTGGAACTGTAGCTTTTCGACTGATATACTGCCATGTCACACACACTGATATTTCACTCGCATCGGTGGGTGTGGTGCAACATAGTAGCAAACAACATAAGACATGTCACCATCCTTTATGTGCATGAAGGCTTCTGTTCCCCCCATGATTCACCTGTGAAAATAGCAGGAGAAAACTACACTGAAATACCACCGCACACTATATATATGTATATTCACATGAGCGGCAATGGCATGATCCCTGTGAACTCAGCTAATTATTTGAACTGTGACACATTAACAAAGTCATAGTTGTTACTGACAATGTTAGGCGAGAATGTGGGAGGAAACAGACTCAAAACAATCACATTACATTTTACTGCAACTGTAAATATAATTCAATAGTTTCCTAATTCTCTGCCGTAAAAATATGGGCATCGTTACAGGTCATAATTGAGAGACTGAGGCTGCCTCACTTTTCTAAGCATCCAAATGAGTAATTTGGCAGACGCTACTCCAGTGTATCATTTTCACAATTAAAATGGAAATGAATTCAGTGCCCCATAAAGTTACTAAACACAGTATATATTATTAACCAATCCCTTAATTGTAATCATTTTATGATTTCGTAGATTACTAAAGCATGTAATCTATTCTGAGCAATTCTGAATATGGGGGAAGAGGGGGAAACTTTTCCTTTTCTATCTTTTTACAAGTGAATGTTCGTAATTACTTTTCTGTAGTAAATTATTCAGATTATCATTTTACTTATTAAATACAATTATACCCACATTCATTCCTATTCTGAGAATTACAGAAATATTTAAATGGCACTGATTTGTTAAATGCCCCAGGTTGGCAGTGTTCTGGAATTTCATTCTAACACACTCATTAGCACTGGCAACTTCCTTTGGGAAAGACGGAATTATCAGCATGGGCTTACATTCTAAAGAAATAATAAGAATCCATGCCTCCAATCTGTGCCCATAGTGGTGGTAGGGGTTACTTTTGTTCAAGTTAAGAACAGGAGGAACTTCCTATAATTGCAGGAAGGGTGCAGGTGAAAAGGAAGCTAGACCACCGGGGGGGGGATACCCCAATCTTTCAATCTATCGATCTCTTTATCAAGAGTGATTAAGTGATGGACTCGTAATCTGGTGAACCGGGTTCGCTTCCCCGCTCCTCCACATGCAGCTGCTGGGTGACCTTGGGCTAGACAATTCTCTGAAGTCTCTCAGCCTCACTCATCTCACAGAGTGTTTGTTGTGGGGGAGGAAGGGAAAGGAGATTGTTAGCCGCTTTGAGACTCCTTAAGGGGAGTGAAAGGCGGGATATCAAGTCCAAACTCCTCCTCCTCCTCCTCCTCCTCCTCCTCCTCCTCCTCCTCCTCCTCCTTCTCCTTCATCAATGACCATTATGAAAAAAGAAACCTTGTTCACAGCACTGAAACTGCCTTCATCACTCTTATTGATGAGTACAACCCTGCTCATTCTCCTTGATCTCTTGGTGACTTTTGATACTGTTGATTACAGTATTCTTCTGAGGTGTGGATTGGGGGCATGGTACTACATTGGTTCCCCTATTACCTCCAGAAAGCAGACATGAGAGGCTATTGTTCAGCATCATAGGAGTTGTCCTGTTGCGATCCCATAGGCTTCCATCTTGCCCCCATGCTATTTAATATCTGTATGAAGCCTCTGGGAGCTGTCATCAGGAGGTTTGGAGTGAAGTGTCATCCATATGCAGATGACACCCAACTCTATTTCTCTGTTCCATCTGAATCAGGAGAGGCAGTTGAGGTGTTCAGCCATTGCTTGGAGGCAGTGATTGGTTGGATGCAGGCCAATAAATGGAAGCTGAATCCTGAGAAGACAGAGGTGTTATGTGTCCTAGGTTCCCATGTCCGGGAGGTGGGGAGATGGCCTGACCTAGATGGAGTTGAACACAAACCTAGGCTGCAATCCTGACATCACTTACCTGACAGTAGGTCTCTGCTGTTAGATGCAGTATGTCTTTGAATGCCAGTTGCTGAAAAACACAGGAAAGAAGACTGCTTTTGTGGGCAGGTGCTGCTTTTGAGCTTCCCATAGACATCTCCGTGGCCACTGTGAGTCCAGGATGCTGGACTAGATGGGCCACTGGCCGGATCCTTCAGCCTTCTCGTATGTTCATTAAAATCAATAGGACACCTGAGTAGACACAGTTAGAATACAAATTGCTACTACACAGAATTCTCCCAGTACCATGCGACATTATACATTAAAATAAGGTGCATAAGTAAGCCTCCTCTCCAAAACCTTCTTAAACTTTGCTCTTCACCTGCAAAAGATGCAGCAAACTGCTCTCTGATTTGCAAGGGGTTGAATGGTTCTACATAATTGGGGAGCAGCTTTCAGCCCAGCACTAATGCAACCCCCCCACCCTGCCCTTACTTCTGCCTTGCCAGCTAAAGTCAGGCAGGGATATTTGGATAAGGCAGGAAAACCACCAGTGTATTTCTCTCCCCCCCACACAACAACAATCAGATTGCACTGCAAATTCTTCCCTTGAGTCATTCCTAAGTAGATGTGACTATAAAGAATGTTTGGTTTCTTGTCATCAGTGGCTATGAGCCACCATGGCTATGTCCTACCCCAGGCATCCCCAAACTGCGGCCCTCCAGATGTTTTGGCCTACAACTCCCATGATCCCTAGCTAACAGGACCAGTGGTCAGGGATGATGAGAATTGTAGTCCAAAACATCTGGAGGGCCGAGGTTTGGTGATGCCTGTCCTACCCCCACTGCTGGAAGCATTATGCATCTAAATACCACAAATGGGAAGAGTGCTGTTTCACTCATGGCTTGCTTGCAAGCTTCCCATAGGCATGTGGTTAGTCACTGTGAGAACAGTGTGCTGGACCAGACACTGTGTTCTTTTTGAATATGCTTCTTAGACCCTATAAATCACTCAAGCGTATTTCAGAGCAACATGAAAATATTCCCTGGCTCATTACTTGATGTCTTTGTTTGCTTTATTAATTTATAAAAAGACACCTAACTACAGTCTAACCAGGTCATTTTAAACAATATGCAAGTGATTTTCCTCCCCAAATTGATTGAACCATTCACTTGCTTAATTCTGTACAATGTGTAATTGCCATCTCCCCCCTCTTTGTGCACCCCTTCCTTTAGGTTAGAGATGCACACTGAGGAAAATGTGCCCCTAGTATGAATTCTCCCTCCCTCCCTCTCTCTCTCTCTCTCTCTCTCTCTCTCTCTCTCTCTCTCTCTCTCTCTCTCTCTCTCTCTGCACACTCTGTAGAGAAACAATAAACAATGTGAGCCAGGGAAGCACTCGTGCCATCTGAGATATGCATACATAATTCAGATGAAGAGGACAAGGAGAGCCACACACAGACCCCCAAAAATTTTTGAAGGAAGTTGGGACCTGAAAAATTGCACTGTAAGGGAGAAATTAACTGGATATGAAGGAAGGAAATATGTGGTACCATATGAGAAATGGAGAGATAAATAAGATAGTTCTGCTATAGCACAGAAATTGAAATGATCTTTGCCCTTATGAAACATGGATAGAGAAACCAGTTGAAGCTCTCTGAGCAGATAACCCGTGAAATAAAATTTCATGAATGGTAATATTGCCACAAGCTTCAGAAAATAAGGCTGACCTATTTTGTAGCTTGCTAGCTTAATTAGCTTTTTCGTATTTTTAGGAGGTGAAATTATTAGCTATAATTGTGTTTAGTGTTATGATTACTTTGCTTCTTCTTTTATTGTTTATGAACCTGGTGTGTGCCAAGTTGTCACCAGTAATGTAGTAGCAATTTCAAAAGTGCAGAGTCCCTTCATGATAGTCATGGTCACAACCACACCCCTCACAGCCGTGGCCCCTTCCAATATTATACAATAATTTTATAATTATACAATAGTAATAATTAGGGATTATCACAACAAATGCAGTGTGTTGCCTTTCAGCTAGATCCACCATTTCCATGCACATATGTACATGGTCAAATGATTTGGAGTGTTTTAATACCGTCTTTCAGAGTGAGTAAAGTTGTATTTTCCTTGAACTTCCATTGTCATAACAGAACTCACACACCTTTCTCTTGAAACCAACATGTTTCCCATGTTCCTAAATGCTGAGCTTTGGAGCACGCAGAGCAAGTCCTTGGTGTTCTTCCTGCACACCTTCTCCAGTGGCCCTAGAAGTCAATCACCTCCTTTCATACCAATTGGCTCCAATGAGCACATCAATTTCCATTCCAGCCTGTGATTCATCACATGCAACACTGTTTCCCTTACACTGCAAGTTCAGCTTCTGGCAAAAAAAAAAAAGGGGGGGGGAGCTATGTTCTTTGTTTCTCTGCCTGTCATGGTAATTCTCGTGATTAATTGCATTATCATTATATTATTCCTCACCACTCATTTTGATAAAGAAGGAACAGAGTGCAAATGGTATTGGTAGGAAGGAACATTCATTGATATGTATTGTTTTTAAACTGAAAACAACAACAAGTCTGAGTACTGATTATATCTGCTGGATTGATTTCCGTTCTGGACATGAGATGAAGAACCAGACACCAGCAATTTCTTCCCCTGGTTTTGTTGGAACTGGAATTTGCTTCAAACAGAGGATGCTTTCATATGTCCTCAATAAAGTGGGAAACAGGACCACTCTGTTACGGCTGTAATATACTAAGACGGATGGATCAGTGGCAGGGGTCCCCAAACTAAGGCCCGGGGGCCAGATGCGCCCAATCGCCTTCTAAATCTGTCCCACGGACGGCCCGGGAATCAGCATGTTTTTAGATGAGTAGAATGTGGGTTTTTTTTATTTAAAATGCATCTCTGGGTTATCTGTGGGGCCTGCCTGGTGTTTTCACATGAGTAGAATGTGTGCTTTTATTTAAAATGCATCTCTGAGTTATTTGTGGGGCATAGGAATTCATTCATATGTTTTTTTTCAAAATATAGTCTGCCCCCCCCACAAGGTCTGACGGACAGTGAACCGGCCCCCTGCTGGAAAAGTTTGCTGACCCCTGATCAGTGGTCTAATTTGCTGTTGTAAAAGGACTGTAGGCTCAGTGACAGAGCATCTGCTCTGCATGCAGAAAGTCCTGGTACAGTTACCAGCATCTCAAAATAGGGCTAGGAGAGACTCCCGGCTTGAAACCCTGGAGAACTTGCTCCTGCTCAGTGTAGACGTTACTGAGCTTAGACGGGCCAATCCAACATAATATAAGGCAGCTTCCTATGTCCTTGTGAAACTGCATTTCCCTTGGTGCTTTCGCTTGTAGATGTGGGGAACTGTTTACAACACCCCAGTGAAACCTGCAGCTGTACTGCTTGAACACGAAACACCCAAAGCATCAGAACGCACATGTAAAAGAGCTGGAGTCTGTTAACTGCAAATACCAGCAAGCAGCCACTGCCGCACACAGCATTGACCTGCTAGCTCAATTTGCTTGGAACAATCTTGAAACATTTAGCTCTACAAGCTTTGCTGGCACTGCCAGTCTTGTTCGCAAAATAGAACAAATGGGGCGGCGGGGTGGGGGGGGGGAACTCTTCCATGAAAAGGGAAAACTTTATCCATTCCTGATTAGTTTTCTCTAGAGGATTAAGCTGGGGAAAGTAACCACATTATGCAGGGGAACAAAGGAACCCAACAGATCCTTCCCACCTCCCCCCCCCCAAAGAAGAGGTTATTGGGGCAGGGTGGGAGGGAAGCGGGAATAAGGCATTAAGCTGCAGAGAGGAGTTAAGCCATTTCCCCATTTACATGGTTAGTTTCACAAATGCCTGACTCATTGGACACAACCAAAATTGCAAAATTAGTATCTTGGCATCCTTTCTTGTGCTCTCCCTGCTCACTTTCTCCCTTTGTCTCATGTGCTCCAACCTGCTTCAAGACTCCCAGGTTAGGTCCCTTCTCTCCCTCCTCCCTCCTCTCTCTGCCTCCACACAGTCTCCCTCCCCATCTTTGCCAAGCACATTACCTTTTATTTTTCAGTGTTAAAGTGTATCAGGTACCCCTTAGGCTATGGGAGAGTTACCTCCCCATGATAGGAGCTAACAGGGCATATCAATTGTTCATGATTTCCTATTCTCCTGCAAATTGGGAGAGGCAGTGGAGTCGCTGGCGTGTAAATCCTGTGGAGTCAGCACTTTGCTTCCCATTCCCCAGTCTTCAGCTCAATGCTGTGCATGTTTGGGTAATTAATGATGGGAAGGTCTCTTCTTTCCTTCTCTCTCTCTCTCTCTCTCTCTCTCTCTCTCTCTCTCTCTCTCTCTCTCTCTCTCTCTCTCTCTCCTCTTCATTCTGAACTACCGTTTAGCAGCCTGTCAAAAGCTGATCTAATGAACATGTCACACACAGACTTTGATGTGCTTTCTCCCTTTTTGACATTAAATATCAACACACACATGCAAAAAGAGGGGGGGGCATTTTAATCTATCACCCTTCCAAATCTCCCCATCACACATTTCGGACAAGCAAAGTTATGGAGAGTTGGGGGGAATGGCAACAATGAAAACTTAAGGCCACCACCCCCATTTTCTCGTTACCTGGGCAGCCTTTTAAAGTTTTCAGGCTCTGTTTCTCCTTGAATCAGTGTGGTTCTTAGCATCAAAGGTTTTGGAGAGAGATGATTTCTGCAAAGTTAACCTCTTTCTGTCTAGCTCCCTGTAAGCTTAAGGTCTCCTGCCAGCTAATTTCATGCAAGGTGTAGATATGATTAGCTCAATCGCTGTAATTGCCTCGATGTGGTGGTGTGATTAATTTGTGGGAAATCATGAAGCTTTCCAGTTCAGGTTTAAGCCCGTATGTTCTCATTAGGGTTTCCCAAGGGGGGGGGATATGCTCTGTGCAGAAAAAAAGGAAGAAGGAGCTGTATGCTTTCAAAATATCTCCATCTTTTTGTTGGAATGATCAGCAAAATAGCAGGGGGAAAACATTAATGAAATTCTAGGGACAACAACAACAACAACAACAACAACAACAACAACAACAACAAAAATCAATCAAACAATCAAACAATGAAACAGAAAGATAAGATTTTTCAGGCAAGGAAAACAAAAGCTTTGTTATTAACATAATTTGTGCCTCCTTTCACACTCCAGGATTAATAGTAGCATTTCTGACAAAGATTAAAAATCATGTCTATGAATAATGCAGACATAGGTATATACACTCATATTTTATACATTCAGATATTGAAATATATGCACTCTCCTTTTGTATCTACAGCTTGTTTGTGACATACACGGTGCACACACACAAACAGGATATGCCTTGTATTATCCACTTCCTGAGTGCTGCAGTTACGTTTTAGAGACTTCTTTCCAAAGGACCTAGTCTAAATCATGCAATTGTATCTTTTCTAACCAGTCATAGGTTAGAAAGGGACCCCTGACCCCCCGTGACCGACTCTGGGGTTGTGGCGCTAATCTTGCGTTATTGGCCGAGGGAGCCGGCGTACAGCTTCAAGGTCATGTGGCCAGCATGACAAAGCTGCTTCCGGCAAACCAGAGCAGCACACGGAAATGCCGTTTACCTTCCCGCTTAGATCGGTACCTATTTATCTACTTGTAATTTGATGTGCTTTCAAACTGCTAGGTTGGCAGGAGCTGGGACCGAGCAATGGGAGCTCACCCCGTCTCAGGGATTCAAACTGCCGACCTTCTGATCAGCAAGCCCTAGGCTCTGTGGTTTAACCCACAGCACCACCTGCGTCCCTTTAACTAGTAATATAAACAGCAAAAAGAACATATGCAGTATCTGATAACCACAATGCAAAGCAATACAATGCCTCTGTGTTTAAATTATGACTCGGTGTGTGAATAGTTGCTGTAACTGTAACCTTTTTGGCCCTTTCTTTATTCAGTTGCCATCACACTGTCAACCCCCTCAAAAGTCTTTTGGGGTTTCCCCCCAGAATGACTCTGGCTACCATATTTTCGTCTAGAACATTTGTAGAGCCATCTCCTCTCATCTCCAGCTCTCTCTTTCTTGATGTCTCTCTCTTTCTCCAGCCAGGGCTGAACAGTCACCCCATTCAGGACCAGGGAGTCCTCCACACCTGCCTGCCTCCTGTCCCTCCAAAACAGTACTTCTGTCTTGTCAGGATTCAACCTCAATCTGTTTGCTGCCATCCATCCTCCAACCACCTCCAGACACTCACACAGGACCATAGCTGCCAAGTTCTCCCTTTTTTTAAGGGAAATTCCCTTATGCTGAATAGGCTTCCTCGCGAGAAAAGTGAAAACTTGGCAGCTATGCACAGGACCTTCACCACCTTCACTGGTTCTGATTTGAAAGAGAGGTAGAGCTGGGTATCAACCACATACTAATGAACACCCAGCCCAAACCCCCTGATGATCTCTCCCAGTGGCTGCATGTAGATGTTGAAAAGCATGGGGGAGAGGACAGAACCCTGAGGCACCCCACAAGTGAGAGCCCAGGGGTCTGAACACTCATCCCCACCACCACTTCCTTCCCAGGAGGAAGGAGTGGCACCACTGTATAACAGTGCCCCCAGCTCCCAACCCCTGTAGACGGTCCAGAAGGATGTTATGGTCGATGGTGTCAAAAGCTGCTGAGAGATTCTGCAGAACTAGGAGACAGCTCTCACCTTTGTCCCTAGCCCGCCAGAAATCATCAATCAGTGCGACCAAGGAAGTTTCAGTCCCACGATGAGACCTGAACCCCAACTGGAAGGGATCCAAATTGCCCACTTCTTCCAGGCATGCCTGGAGTTGTTCAGCAACCACTCGCTCAATCACCTTTCCCCAGAATGGAAGATTTGAGATTGGGCAATAGTTGGCCATATTGGCCGCATCTAAAGATGTTTTTTTTTTTTAAGAAGTGTTTTAATAACCACCTCTTTCAATGCCTCTTTATACTGAGGCAGACCATAGTTTTTCCCAATTCAGCATCCTGAGGTCCATTTAATTGAAATCATCAGGGATTGAAGCTGGGGCCTCCCAAATGCATGCCTTGGGATCCTAGGATGAAGGGCAGGCTGTAAATAAATAAATAAATAGCTCTGTTACTGGCCTGTGTCCTTCACAATGAACATTTTCTATTAAAAAAAAGTAGAGAAGAGAGAATGAAATTGAACTGTACCCTCTGATTCAGTGCTAAAGATTGTATCTTGCAATGACACAAATCTCCATTTTGTTACGCTTTACACAAACACACACACACACACACAAAATTTATTACACACTAAGAGCTGAGGGACATTTCTCTGTCTTTATCCACTGTGGAGATCCAAAGTTTAGCCACATGATGCCTTCAGTTATTATTAAGAAGGGGTGTTAGATGTGTTGATTAAGCCACCAAGTAACCTTTCCCTGTGCACAAAGCTTTATGCTTTGATTAAGTGTATTTAAAACAACCAACCAACCAACCCAGTGCTAGATAGGTAGCCCTCAGAGCACTTTTTGTTTTGTATAAACATATGGATGCTGACCCAAAAGCTATCCCCATGTTGATATGTTTCCTTTTTCTTAGTGAAGTGGTGGTGCCTCTGCCCTATTACAATATTGTCACGTGTGTTCCTTCACCAACTGCAGATAATGACATGCACCAGGACAGGGATCACCAATGTGGGCCCACTGGTATCCTCTAAGGTGCCCATGGAAGGTTTCAGTAAATACTTCCCCTCAAAAAAGGGATACATACTAGACTATTGGTTCTTCCTGTTCAGTACCTCTTTGCACTGACAAGGCCTCTCCTGCACTGAGCACGCTCCTTTAAAAAATGATGAAATTTCACTAGATGCCAAGATACAATACCCACCCTCCTTTCCATCTGCAAAGTGGAGAGATGCGAGGAGCTTCTGCCTGTGAGTGAGTGAACATTTGTTTCAGTTGTAGGTGCCTTTCTGCCTGCTGATGGTGCAGCTGATGGTAGAAGCACGTCTGCACCTTTTGTGGCCTTGGTTTGTACCCAACACTAGTCCTAGATCCATTGCAGTTGATGAGCATGACTACCCTAGATTCACTCATTTCAATGGGTCTATTCTGAGTAGAATTTATTTGGCTACACCCTTTGTCTCTTTTTGTGTTTTTAGGGGGATGTTTTTTTTCCCTCAGTCCTTCGTCTGTATGGAATTAAGGAGGCATTTTTGAGATGAGACAGAATTTTTTTTAAAAAAAGCTTTATCGAATTCAGACTGTATGAAAAATGTGTTTCCCATTCATTAGCTCCTTGCTTACAATTTCTATCAGCACTGGTTGCTGAGGTCAGACAGAGTGTTGCAGATAATGGCCCTGGCACTAAAAGAAGGTGGGAGGGTGGGGAACCACTATGTCATTGAATCTTCCATATTTGAAGTTCAGGGTTGTACCTATGAAATTTCTGAAGTATCCAGAATGCATATAACAGTCTGTACCAGAAGACACTTAGATAGATTGTAGAGCAAAAACAAATTACTTTGAAACCAGCTTTCGTGTAACTTTAGAACAATGAATTTATCGTTGGTTAAGACTATTACAAGTGCAGCTTCATCTGTAATAAGCATCGTAATTCAGGGTTTTGCTTTGTTTCTTTGAAAGATGGGGGGAGCGCGAGAGAGGGGAAAATACACTGTAAATATTGCTATAAGAGTAATTTTGCAGCATAGTTTAATTATTTGGTTCAGTAATTATTTCAACACCAGAATCCTTCACAATCCAGTCCCTTTGACAACCTAAACAACTGTTTCATTAGTACTGAGAGCTAATTTACAAGAGTTTCAGAAATCTCAGGACTTCGATACATATGAGATTTACAGGCACTAATAAAATCCACAATCTCAGGCACATGAATTAACAGCTCATTAATACATTCAGGAGTTCTCATTTCCCCCCCAATAGTGGTGTTTCTGCTTTCAGATAGGCACCATCATTTGGACAATATGTTGGTGATATCCAAGAAGAGCTTGGGGTGTCTCCCCAATCTAAATCTGCAACCCTAATGCAGGAATGAACCTGTCCAGCTCCATATATTGTTGAACTCCAACTCCCAGCCAGAATGAACAGTGTCCCAAGTGTAATGGAAGTTGTAATCTAAGAACATCGGGAGACCCATACCTGCTCTAATGAATACACTTTATGGTGGATATGGCTAAACTTTGGTCCTCCAGATGTGTGCATCCACCATCCACCAGAACCTGTATAATGAAGGTGCCAGATGCACCTCTGTAGGGAGGGAGATTCACTCTGTCTAGGGCCTGAGCTTCTGAAGGTGGTTGAACAACCAAAAAGGCATTCTCTGCTTATCTTTACACCCAAGAGGGGCTGTAGTAGGGGAGGAGGTCTTTCAGGTATTTTGACCTGAGTCATTTAGGGCTTTAAATACTAACTAACATGAGCACCTTGGAGTGGGCCCAGAAACAAACTGGTAACCAGTGCAGCTGTTTTGGATCAGGGGTTATATGAGATCCGAAGGGAACCCCAGCCAGCAATCTAGCCACTGCACTTTGGACTAATTTTAGCTTCCAAGTCCTCTTCAAGGGCAACCCCCCCCATGAAACCTATTGCAAGAATCCAGTTAATAATGTTTGAGCCCACTCCTCCACTGAGCCATCATTCTACATCTGCTGGTTTATTCCCATTTGTGCCACTTGTGCAGCTGTTGTTGACTCCAGACGATGTACTAATTGTTTCTCCCCCAGCATGTGACACCCCCCATCCTTTCTTCCCCCTTTCCCCAGGTTTATCACCTCCTCTTTGCTACAATTAGCAGGAGGAGTAGAACTGGGGGACGAGAAGAAGGAAGAGGAAGGAGTAATGGCAGGGACACCCCCTTACCACAGCCACCCCCTTTGGATGATCTATGTATGTATGAATGGGATTCACATTTTTTTATTTAATTGCTTTATTTTGGGGTGTTGGGGCGGGGTACTGCTCCAAAACAATATTGTAATCTGTGGTTGCTGGTGCCCACTGGTTGGTTGGGGAGATCAACAGTAGGGGGTACCAGAGTCCATGATAGGCAGAGCCAACTCATGCTAGTTTTGATCCTCCTTGTTGAGCTTGTACTAAGGAGGAGAATGTTGACAGACAGCCCCGCCCTCTGGACTAGATCCAATTAAGAAGGCAGGAGGAGGGAGGTTGGCTAAGGGCAGACTGAAGTTAGTGGGACAGAGTCCTATTCACCCAAATGGGTCAATCTCCACTGGTTGCTATACAGGCATGGATGCACGAGGTGGGTACTTTGTGAATTAGAAGAGCTTGGGGTAGGAAGCCTTAGCTAGTACTTGAAAGGGGCATGAATGAGGTCAGACACAGATGAATGGACAGCACACTGAGCTGGCCCACTGACCACAGTCACCCCACTATGCTGAGCTGTATGGCAGTACTACTGAAGTTACTGAAATTATCTATATATTTGACAGCACATATAAATTAGAATTTGCTAATTTAAGGTAACACCCCCCTCCATTTTTGGGGGGTCATCTTCTTGTTTTGGTATGGTGCTCTTCTTTTTTTGCCAGTGCATAAATATGGTCACCATAGGCTAGTTATGGCTCTGCTTGGCTAACCCTAACACTGGCTGAGCAAAGAAAATGGCACCCTTGTCTTTGTTCTTCTTGCATTGCACGGCTAATACTGTATCTGACAAGACCTGGCTTGGGGGCTTAATCTGTGGTGACCTGTGGGTCCGTTGTCACACTATCATTAATAATAATGCATCAACTTGAGGTAAGGATTCTTTTTTTCACGGCCATCACTGAGCTGCCCTGATTGGAAAGCAACCTTTAGAATCTTCCCTGGTCAGCTTCCAGGCACATCGGTCTTTATCTCTTGTGTTCCACGCTGACAAACATTTAAAGGTTTGCCCCTCATTAACTCTGATACCGTATTTGTTTCCGAACTCGTAAATACCCACAACGTTTTCTTCTGAAATGGAAAAGAGCTATTGAGCTTTCAGTAACTTTGGGCTGTGAAGAGAGGAGGGGATGTGGCGGGTAATTGATTTCTTTGACGGTTTAATTAATTCCGGGGTACACAAGTATTGACTAATTCTTTGCCTATTCTCTCTCTCTCCCCCACCCTCACCTTGCTGTTTTCAGCAATAGGCCTACTTTAAAGGTATTTAAAGTCCACATGGTGAGGGAATTGATTGTTTGAAGTGGGGCCTCTTTGCTTTCTCAGGATTTTCTTCCTTTTAAATAAGGTTTTTTTGGGGGGGGGGGGTTTCCAGTGGTATATTTCTTGCCTTCTCTAAAAGCAAAATGATATGCATAGGCATCTGCTGTAGGGGTGGATGGGAAGAGGGCAGTTATTCCCCCACGCCCAGTGAAACATAATGTACCGAATCTCAGCTTTCATTAAAAAATAAAAAAGATTCTAAGCTTTGTAGAACCAGAGATGCAAGGCAAAATGTACATATGCTATTATTGTAATTGTTTTTTGAGAAACTAGCCTGCTCCTCACTGCCAGTGTTCTACTTTGCATTCCGCCCTACATTCCTATGGACACCCATGTCTATTGGCTCGTGTTTTTTTGTTTTACACGATTTTCCTTTGGCAGGGAGAAATGAACCTTATTCTCATAGAAGCATACATATGAATATCAAGATACAGTTGGGTATGATTTAATTTCTTAAGGAAATGTGAAGTTAACACAGCAAATGTTTATTTCACTCAGGCTGCAGTCTACTATTTGCTGGTATTGTCAGAAAGGATGGCGATAGAAGATTTTAAGAGTTAGGTATTTTAGTTTTCTAGTTTGTCTAAGAAGCATGGCAGTAAATCTGAGCCACAGAGGTCCTCTGTGACTAGGCCTTTTGCAGAGAGAGAGAGAGAATAAAAGAATCTTTTTTGGGGGGGGTCTGCTTTTGTGCAAAGCAGCACTGTAGTCTATGTGTGATCTGAAATTCAGGAAGGGGTTCTGTCATAATTATTTAAAATATCTTACAACACTTATTTCCTTGCTCAGAACAACAAGAGACACCAGAACGTTTCTCTGAAATGTTCACATTTAACAGACATCCAGACCATATGTAGATCTGCAGGAAATATACCTTGGAGTTGTTTTATAGAGTCTCTATTTTGGGTTTGTCAGAAACAGCTGCCCTTTGTGGTGAGCTTCATCACTGCAAGCTTTTCAGAGACAGGGTGTATTCAGAAGTGGGAATTATTCGTAGTTTTCCTGGGGCTTATTTCAATGTCTTTCCACATTCTTTTTACATTGTGTTACCTGTTGCATTATGGAACTATGGCATTTTGGCCTATATACCACCATGTTAAGTTTCATTCACACCAGTGAACAACCGGGGGGGGGATCATACATGTTGCTACTTCCTACCCTTTTTGTACGTACTTGTTTCCCCAAACTTCCATCACTTTACTCCTGCAATTTCCTGGCTTAATAGGATTGCAAACAGAGCTTTTTCCCTGAAAGCAATTAACATGAAAATGAGCACTAAACTTCCACTAGATTCCACTAGATTTCCAAAAGTTGATTTACATCATGCGAATATAACAAGAAATGTGAAAATGACCAAGTAAGGAAACATTGGTGAAAGGAAATAAAGTGTGACCTGAACACGGACGGACTCTGCCCAGGCTATAGCAATGAGGTTGCTGGTGTACAGTTTGTATCTGGAGACAGTACCAGATTTACAGATAAGCTAAACAAGCTATAGCTTAGGGCAGGCATCCCCAAACTGCGGTCCTCCAGATGTTTTGACCTACAACTCCCATGATCCCTAGCTAACAGGACCAGTGGTTGGGGAAGATGGGGATTGTAGTCCAAAACATCTGGAGGGCTGAAGTTTGGGGGTGCCTGGCTTAGGGCCTCACTCTCTGCCCCCCCGCCCCCCCCCAAAAAATGAGGGGGGAAATTGGATGCACTTTGATAGAATACATATTTTGTTATGTGCAAATGGCTTTAGATACCCATTAGGTCAATAAATTACTATATAACATATATTCAACATAAAAAACAGTGACAATTTTTTTGTTGACAAAGGACTACTGACATTACCTTCAGTAGCTTAGGGTCTCATCAAACCTAAATCCGGCCCTGTCTGGAGAGCAGACTGTGCAAGCACACAAACCACACTCTCCTCCACTCTGGTGTAATGTGCTGTATTTCAATTTCATATGGTGTGTAATAGTTTTATTTGTTTACCTATAAGGCGTAAAGGTAAAGGGACCCCTGACCATTAGGTCCAGTTGCGGATGACTCTGGGGTTGTGGCGCTCATCTCGCTTTATTGGCCGAGGGAGCCGGCATACAGCTTCTGGGTCATGTGGCCAGCATGACTAAGCCACTTCTGGCGAACCAGAGCAGCGGACAGAAACACCGTTTACCTTCCCACTGGAGCGGTACATATTTATCTACTTGCACTTTGACGTGCTTTCGAACTGCTAGGTTGGCAGGAGCTGGAACCGAGCAACGGGAGCTCACTCTGTTGCAGGGATTCGAACCACCGACCTTCTGATAGGCAAGCCCTAGGCTCCGTGGTTTAGACTACAGCACCACCTGCGTCCTGTCCTATAAAGCATAACAAAGCATATAGAACATTAAGAGCTGAGCAACAAAGTTGACACTTAATTTTCTGGTTGCTGGTGCAATGAGAAAACATTAGAAGTAACATTAAAATAGTTTAAAATAGTTTAAAAAATATAAAAGGCATACAAACATGATAGGCTTGACAAAACTTTCTCCTGCAAGTGAACTATTCTAACTATTATTTCTAAATTTGTGACTATCAATATAAACTAGCACATGCATTTTATTTTATTTTTGTTTCAAATCTGTAGTATCATGTGTCCTGTATGGAGGGAGATGCATTTTGGGGAAGAGGGGGGAATTTGGGGGGAATGTGTAGATAGACACCCTATGCAACTTAGAAAAGTGACTGGAGTTTCCTCATTCTTTTACATGCTATGAGAATAAATGTAATATGGTCAAAATTCATATAGTTGGTTCAATAAAATATCTAATTATTCTTCACCACCACCCTGAAGAAAAATTAACAAATGACCTTTTTGCAATATAAAAGTGTTGATCTGGATGTGTTTAGTTGTATATAGTGGTAAAACCCATTTTCTCCCCTTGAAGCCTGCTCCAAAAACGATGAATTTCAGACCCTTAATAGTATTAAAAACTCACTAGAAACAGAACCCAAGTAAGGATTTATCAAATGCCTTTTGTGTGTGTGTGGGGGGGGGGTGTGCTATTAAACTGCCAGGAGCCTGGTATTATGAAAGGAAGAAAATGCTTCTGGTTTGTAAAAGATGTATTAGAAAACAAATTGCCATATACTGAAAATAGTTCTCGTTTTGAGAAATACGGACTGCATGTTATATTTCTGCTCTGTCCAATTAAATATTGATGATACGTTTCTCTTATTGTGGGAGTTGTTGGTGGCCGACAAAGCACCATTCACTCCACCTTGGTTTAAATGCTGCAGTCCAGCCAAGTTGAGAGAGAGAGAGAGAGAGAGAGAGAGAGAGAGAGAGAGAGAGAGAGAGAGAGAGAGAGAGAAAGATGCAAGGCTACAGCTTTCTTGATGGTTACTTTGAGAAAGTGGTTTTCAGTGTTGTAAAAAAAACTCTGAGACATTAGGCAGCTAAATATTTGATAAGGCAGTTACACTTTTAAAATATGGGGAGAAAAATACAAAAAAAGCCTACAATATGGCACTCATAAATTTAACATGCTAAAGTGCAGAAAGGAATGATTTTGAAATAAGGCCTTGTACCATGTCACTAAAAAGAAAATGTAATCACCCTCATAGCAGATTTAAATGCATCATGATTACCCAAAAGAAGTAGAGTTGCGAGATCCATTCACACACCCAACACACACCAACACAAAGAAAACCATTCCCCAAACTGGAAATGGAGTTAGGATGGTGGGGAAAGAATGCATTCTTAAATGTTCCTGAAAATATAAAATATATATTCCCTACAAAGCTGTGCTTAATGGAATGGGTGTTCTGAACTGCAGAAATTCTTAAAAGCAGGTAGAAATCATCTTAAACTCCATTCTAAGATTATGACTAAATGGTGTCAACATTAAACTACCCCCCCCCTCTCCTTCTTCTGCTTTCTTCAACATTCACCCTGAATAAGAGTTCTGGGGGAAAAAACTTGCACACTATATTGTGACATTTTTTTTGGTCCCAATAAAGACATTGTGTTGCCTGAATGTGGAGTCTGGATATTTTATTGTGGGCCAACATGACATCACTTGTCTTTCATGTTGCTTTTGGGGAGGTATGCAATCAGATCTCACGTGTTGCAGAGGATAAAATGGGATACAGAAACCCTCCTGTGTGCTGCCCTGAATTCCCTGAAGGAAAGGAGGGGAGGTGCAGATATATTTTGAGTGCAGCTAATGTCTCTGGCTTCCTTCCTGTGAATGCATACTGGTTTGATTTGGGTAGCAATGTGGAGGTTGAAAAAGAAAGAAAGAAAGAAGACAAAATGTGTGTATCTTTGAGCATAGCAGGAACTCTCCTGTCACTGAGTTATTACTGTATCCATCACCAGGACACCTGGAGAGTGAGCTGCTACCAGCACAATTATTCTGAGGGTCTCGGTGTTAACAGCTCTATGAAAAGTGATGTGATTTGGAATGAAGTGAATGCTTTCCAAAAGTTTGAGATAACGGGCTGGCTTTGCCAGGGCAGCTTGAGACAATCTGAAAGTCAGTTTATGGGATACGTGAGGTATTCCAAAAGTTTTTATTTCTCCCCACTTGTGGGAGATAAAGGGATATGCAAATCTGCCAGTTTTGGTTTTTCTCACAGTTTCTCAATTTTCTAGGATGAAACTCAGTTCAATCTTTTCCATAACAGTTTGTGGTTTGCTTTTTTTTAAAAGTCCTCATGAAAATTCACCAGCAATATAATGTGAATTTAGGGACTGCTTGCTAGATGCTCCCTTAGAGCATAAGAAGAGTCCTGCTGGGTCAAGTCAATGGCCCATGTACTCAAGCATCTTGTCCTTACAGTAACCAACCAGATGCCCCTGGAAAGCTGCAAGGAGGACTTGAGTGCTACAGCAACTCTCCTCACTCGTGGTTCCCAGCAACTGATATTCCCTTTAGCACTAGAATGTAGGTGCAGAGTAAAATAGATGCAGCTAGACCTCACTTGGAATGGGGTGGAAATTTCCCTGAATTCACATTCAAAGATGAACCTACCTAATTTACACTTTCGAAAAACAACAGGCAGACAACACCATCCTTCAGAATTTGGATTTCTCTGAATTTTGCAAGGTTTCCAGCCAAGCAATATACTAGGGCAAAGCAATCATACAAAAATACATTGTAAGACTGGGGGGGAAAGCAGAAACCAAAATTAACAGATTTCTCTAAGTAGTTGCCCTCAGTTCAGTTAAAGTTTAATTGCTGCCAAAACGGTGAACTGGGAAGGGGCTGATCAACTCACAACTTTGCCATAAACTTAAAAGTTGGCGCTTAGGCAAGCAACTTCCTACAATAGGAAGCACTGCCATCAGTAATAGCAGTAAAGGTAAAAAGTAAGGTAAAGCACCCCTGGACAGTTAAGTCCAGTCAAAGGAGACTATGGGGTGTGGCGTTCATCAGTAATACCTACTATAGAGGGTTATTGAGAGGATTTCTGCAATGGAGCAACTCCCCTGAGGAAATATTGCAACATTTGAGGCTTTTTAGTTTAGAGGAAAGGTGAGTAAAATGATAGTAGTGGCATTTTACAGGAGTGCCTGGCGTGCTATGGTCCATGGGGTCACGAAGAGTCGGACACGACTAAACGACTAAACAACAGTGGCATTTAAAATTATGCATGGCATGGAGAAAGTGAATGGAGGGGAAGTGTGATGGTTTCTTCTTTGATCAATTTTTTTTTAAAAAAAATAGTAAGAAGGGGTGAGGATGAGATTTTGGGTCTTCTTATCCAAACCCTTTCTTTGTAATCGTAACTGCTAAGGTTACTTAGCCATTGGTCCCATCACCTCCTGGCAAATAGAAGGAGAAGAAATGGAGGCAGTGAGAGATTTTACTTTCTTGGGCTCCTTGGTCACTGCAGATGGTGACAGCAGTCACGAAATCAAAAGGCCCCTGCTTCTTGGGAGAAAAGCAATGACAAACCTAGACAGCATCTTAAAAAGCAGAGACATCACTTTGCCAACAAAGGTCCGTATAGTTAAAGCTATGGTTTTCCCAGTAGTGATGTATGGAAATGAGAGCTGGACCATAAAGAAGGCTGATCGCCGAAGAATTGATGCTTTTGAATTATGGTGCTGGAGGAGACTCTTGAGAGTCCCATGGACTGCAAGAAGATCAAACCTATCCATTCTGAAGGAAATCAGCCTTGAGTGCTCACTGGAAGGACAGATCCTGAAGCTGAGGCTCCAATACTTTGGCCACCTCATGAGGAGAGAAGACTCCCTGGAAAAGACCCTGATGCTGGGAATGATTGAGAGCACAAGGAGAAGGGGGTGACAGAGGATGAGATGGTTGGACAGTGATCTCGAAGCTACGAACATGAGTCTGACCAAACTGCGGGACAGTGGAAGACAGGAGTGCCTGGCGTGTTCTGGTCCATGGGGTCACGAAGAGTCGGACATGACAAAACGACTAAACAACAACAAGGTTTGGGATTGTTATTACTACTGTTATTGTTATTTTCTTCTGTTACTGTTCTTTTCTTCTTCTTTATTACATCAATGTCTCTGGGATGCAGGACTTTCACTGCTCACTTCACAGTGAGGCAATGCATCAGTGCAAAATATAATTTGTTCCAAAAGAGGGTATCCATCCATTTGAAGTTTGGGATTGCTGTGCTGAGTTTGACTCTATTATAACTGACCTGGCAAAGGATTGGCCACATCTCTCTCTCTCTCTCTCTCTCTCTCTCTCTCTCTCTCTCTCTCTCTCTCTCTCTCTCTCTCTCTCTCTCTCCCTCTCTCTCTCTCTCCCCCTCCCTCCCTCCCTCCCTCTCTCTCTCTCTCTCTCTCTCTCTCTCTGTGTGTGTGTGTGTGTGTGTGTGTGAGAGAGAGAGAGAGAGAGAGAATTGGCTTATTATAAAAAATTGCTATATACCTTGTTTGCTAGGACACTTGTGCTTAGTATATCTAGTAAATGGGGAGAGTTCTGCAAAACCACAGCAACAATGTAATTCGTATTCTGTTTTGCTTCTAAACATACACCCACCAGACATAATTGAGTTTGTTATTTAATTATTTACATTGCTGTAGTCTCCTCTCCCCACCTTCACCTCAGGAGGAAGAGGCACATCAATGCCTCCTGTTTCTGTATAGCCCAAGGCTGGAGGGGGGGGGATTAATCTACACTGACTTATTTAATGTTATTAGATATATTGTTCTAAAACAGCGTTTCTCAACCGCTGTTCCGGCGGGTCACTAGTGTGCCGCGAGACGCTGGCTGGTGTGCTGTGACGTGCGGCGACGAGAAGGGCGATTTGCATTGTCACGTGCCTGGCGGCCGCCAATACATGACGCTCACCCGCCGGAAAGCAATATTACTCCTCCTCTTTCCCAAAGCTCAATGCAAACGAGCCTGGTGGCCGCCAATACACAACGCCGACCCGCCGGAAAGCAATATTACTCCTCCTCTTTCCCAAAGCTCAATGCAAACGAGCCTGGCGGCCGCCAATAAACAACACTGACCCGCCGGAAAGCAATATTTGGCAAGTGTTTCTTACAGTCATAATTATAATATAGGGCGGCACAGAGTTAAATTTTTTAACTTTTTTAATGGTGGTGTGCCTCGTGATTTTTTTCACGGAACAAGTGTGCCGTGGCCCAAAAAAGGTTGAGAAACACTGTTCTAAAACATCACAGGGCATACAGGTATGGTAAATTAAAAACGTTCCTTACCTTGTTTTGTCCGTAACAATACAGTTTCCCTATTCCTGGTTCCTGGTTGCTCTGCAGTGCCCTCTGGTGTCATATTTTAATAACATATTACAGTATTAACATTAGAAGCAAAACATAACCCTTGTGTCCTTAACCGTTCCTTAACATTATACACCATGAGTATAGATCCGCCCAAGGAGTAGCTTTCCCTGCATTTGAGAAGCTGAATCAGGAGCAATGGGGGCTGCCTTTACGTGCTTCACATAGGCACTGGAAAAAAGCCACCCCTCTCTCCTTCATTTTTTTAAAAAGTAGGGTGGGTGTTTCCAAAAGCCCTTTTGCAAAAGGCTTTAAAACAGAATATACACACACATCTCAGGGAGCATGGAGGCTGTTTTAAAGTATTTGCAAGTCTCCCCACACTCCAAGATTGGGAATTCAAAAGGGATAGGGGGAGAGTTACAGAGCTGCACAGTTGAAAGGTCTCAGCCACCTTTCAAATTTTGTTTGCAACCCAAAAGGGTTTCCCACACCTGATACAGACCATACTGTGAGGAAGATGGACCAGTGGTCTGACTCAATATGTGTGTACACACATTTTGCATTTTGACATTTATATATTTGTGTGCATGTGTGTGTTTTAATTTGAAGTATCATTTGCAGAGATCACATCCTCATAGTATTGCCTATTCTAAAATACCAATGTGATAACGGCTGTGATTCCTAACCTGTGTTCCATTGATTCCAGTTGGAGGGAGTTAGGTACATGGTTAACTCGCTCCCTCTGAAATCAGTGGGATTGAAGAACCCTCAGTTGTGGCTAGATTGTACCCTATGTTAATTGCCTAGTTAATCTGTTAATCTCATTAAAGCAGTACAATAAGTCAACCAAAACACCTTTAATAACACAGCAGCCCTGTTCCTCCACCCGCAGTTCAATCTCTCTCTCTTCCCCCGCCCTCCCTGCATCACCGGGAAATAAAAAATCTGATATGATTTAAGTGTTTCATAGTTAGATGTACAATCCTTTCTTCTCAAAGATGATTTGCAATTGGGAAAGTGGATGGAAATACATTGCCTGGCATCCTTATATTAACAGAGCAGGCTTCAAAGAAAGTATTATTAATGATGTAATTAATATAGATAGATACAATATACATCAAACAGGTCATTACTGTAAAGGTGTGGATGTTGCAATTTGTATTAAAGATTCATTTTTGAGCTCACAGTCAAAGTGATGGGAGCTGTTCAGTTTGAAACTACATTTGAGAGCAAATGGTTGAAATTTCCCCACCTCGCCCTGTGTGCTAGCTTCCCTCTAGTTTTCTTCATACTCCCTTCTATTTTTCCAAATGTTTGACTATTTCAGTGGTTCACTGGTTGATGTATAGGAGCATGTACCTGGGTTGATATCCCTTTGCAAATATATTTTTGCTATATTTGATATTAATGACCTGTGACCTTCGGGTTTTGCTGACCTCAGTCTGCCCTAAAACCTGATGTTTTTCATTGAGCCTCTCAGAAAGGGCTTCTCAGAAAGGACATGAAGCGTGCAAGATCCCATTGTGTAATCAAAGTTTTCTTTAAATTGGGAGACACGGTTTGCTAAAGTGAGATTATCCTATGGCTTTGAGGAACCCTATTATCCTGCCTAGGAGAGGTGAAATTGCTAGTTGACATAAAATGGGACATTTCCAGGGAAACCACTGAATTTAGAAGTCACTATTGATAGGGGAGGAAAGAGTCTCCTTGTGTCAACTTTTGAACTGTGCTTTAAAAGAAAGTGTTATGTTTCTTGTATAAAAGCATATTAAATCAGTCAAGAGTGTTTGCAAATCACTGTTCTCTACGATAGTGGTTTCAAGCTCCTGTGTGAATTTTAATATGTGAGTGTATTCAGGCATGGGGAATATTGTTTTCCTGATTATAAAGCTTGCTCTTCCGTCCTTTCCCCCTAACATTTCTTTCACACTGCAGTACCTGTTACATTAGGGAAGTATGACTTTTTGACCAGTATACTGTACTGGTAAAGGTAAAGGGACCCCTGACCATTAGGTCCAGTCATGGCCGACTCTGGGGTTGCGCGCTCATCTCGCATTATTGGCCGAGGGAGCCGGCATATAGCTTCCAGGTCATGTGGCCAGCATGACAAAGCCGCTTCTGGCAAACCAGAGCAGCACATGGAAACGCCGTTTACCTTCCCGCTGTAGCGGTTCCTATTTATCTACTTGCATTTTGACGTGCTTTCGAACTGCTAGGTTGGCAGGAGCTGGGACCAAGCAACGGGAGCTCACCCCGTCACAGGGATTCGAACCGCCGACCTTCTGATCGGCAAGCCCTAGGCTCAGTGGTTTAACCACAGCGCCACCTGGGTCCCTTCATACTGTACTGGTATGTCATGCTAAATTTCATTTGGACCAGTGGGCATGGTATGATACATAAACAAATATCATTGGACAACACTGCTACCCTTCTGTGTATGTATGCTATTGTCCCCCCATGATTCAACCACGAAAATGGTAGGGAAGAACTGTATGCTATGATACCACCCCAAACTGCTATCACTTTACTCCCACAATTTCCTGAGTTAATGGGGTTGCAAATGCTTCCCTCCCCCCCCCCTTGTAACCAGTTAACACAGAAACGAGTGCTGAACTTCCACTATATTCCACTAGATTTCAGGAAGTGGCTTTTACGTTAGGTGAAGGCCCAAATATAATGTGGAAGTTTATCAGGGAAATGGAACAAACTGCTGTGTGAATGCAGCCCGTATTGTGAGTGTTGATGAACCACAATAAACATCTGGTACTTTTTCACACAGCACTGAGATAAACAATGGAATCTGATTCCCCAAGATGTCACCAATTTGGACATCTCTGAAAGAGTTTTAGACAAACTATTGAAAAGCAAGCAGACTTTTTGCCTTTGGTGTCTGCTGCAGTATGCTGGGAATCACAAGTGGGGAGAATTGCTGTTGTGCTCAGGTCTTGCTTTGGGGCTTCCTAGAAGAGGTATCTGGTTGTTTACTGTGAGATAAGGGTGCTAGACTAGATGAGTCTTGTGGCTTGATCCATCAGAACTCTTCTTGCAGTCTTAGGGGAAGGGTTGTTTGTGTTACTCAGCAATCTAATGCTATTAACAAAACGGTCCAATATCAAGCTGAACTCCTTACCTCACATCCACACAAAAGACTGCATGCTTATCTACATGAGAAGCAGACGGATGGGAAACCGGTGACTATGAGTTGCACAAACCTTAGTGCCCTACACCAAGTGTACAGAAAATTATATTTCCCAGCCTCATGTGGAAATGTCCTGCTCTCAGTTGGCTTGAAGAGAGAAAGAGGTGGTGGTGTGTTTTGTAACATTTGTTTCCTACCCTCTCTCCAGGAGCTAAGTGTGAGATACATGCCCCTCCCTCCCTATAGGTATCTTCACCACACCCCTGTGAGATAGGTTAAGTTGAGAGGTAATGTTGGCTTAAGGACACACAGTGAGGTGGCTGATCTGTTTCAGGCAGCAAAAGGTCTTGGTCTGCCCCTGGCAGGCATGATTTTAGACATGTGTTATAATATTTTATTCAGTTTGTAGCAAATTGTATTTCAGTTTGTAGCAAATTGTATTTCAGTTTGTAGCAATTTGTAGCAAATTGTATTTCAGTTTGTAGCAAAATGGCTGTCCAACGAGGCCTTACAAATAGCGGAGGAGAGGAGGCAAGCAAAATGCAAGGGAGATAGGGAAAGATACAGGAAACTGAATGCAGATTTCCAAAAAACAGCAAGGAGAGACAAGAGGGTCTTCTTAAATGAGCAATGCAAAGAAATAGAGGAAAACAATAGAATGGGGAAAACCAGAGATCTGTTCAAGAAAAGTGGAGATATGAAAGGAACATTTCGTACAAAGATTACCATAATCAAGGACAAAAGTGGTAAGGACCTAACAGAAGCAGAAGACATCAAGAAGAGGTGGCAAGAATACACAGAGGAATTATACCAGAAAGATATGGAGGTCTCGTACACCCCAGGTAGTGTGGTTGCTGACCTTGAGCCAGACATCTTGGAGAGTGAAGTCAAATGGGCCTTAGAAAGCACTGCTAATAACAAGGCCAGTGGAAGTGATGATATTCCAGCTGAACTATTTAAAATTTTAAAAGATGATGCTGTTAAGGTGCTACACCCAATATGCCAGCAAGTTTGGAAAACTCAGCAATGGCCAGAGGATTGGAGAAGATCAGTCTACATCCCAATTCCAAAGAAGGGCAGTGCCAAAGAATGCTCCAACTACCGCCCAATTGCGCTCATTTCACACGCTAGCAAAGTTATGCTTAAAATTCTACAAGGCGGGCTTAGGCAGTATGTGGACCGAGAACTCCCAGAAGTGCAAGCTGGATTTCAAAAGGGCAGAGGAACCAGAGACCAAATAGTAAATATGCGCTGGATTATGGAGAAAGCTAGAGAGTTCCAGAAAAACGTCTACTTCTGCTTCATCGACTATGCAAAAGCCTTTGACTGTGTCGACCACAGCAAACTATGGCAAGTTCTTAAAGAAATGGGAGTGCCTGATCACCTCATCTGTCTCCTGAGAAATCTCTATGTGGGACAAGAAGCTACAGTTAGAACTGGATATGGAACAACTGATTGGTTCAAAATTGGGAAAGGAGTACGACAAGGTTGTATATTGTCTCCCTGCTTATTTGACTTATATGCAGAATTCATCATGTGAAAGGCTGGACTAGATGAATCCCAAACCGGAATTAAGATTGCCGGAAGAAATATCAACAACCTCAGATATGCAGATGACACAACCTTGATGGCAAAAAGCGAGGAGGAATTAAAGAACCTTTTAATGAGGGTGAAAGAGGAGAGCGCAAAATATGGTCTGAAGCTCAACATCAAAAAAACCAAGATCATGGCCACTGGTCCCATCACCTCCTGGCAAATAGAAGGGTAAGAAATGGAGGCAGTGAGAGATTTTACTTTCTTGGGCTCCTTGATCACTGCAGATGGTGACAGCAGTCACGAAATTAAAAGACGCCTGCTTCTTGGGAGAAAAGCAATGACAAACCTAGACAGCATCTTAAAAAGCAGAGACATCACCTTGCCAACAAAGGTCCGTATAGTTAAAGCTATGGTTTTTCCAGTAGTGATGTATGGAAGTGAGAGCTGGACCATAAAGAAGGCTGATCACCGAAGAATTGATGCTTTTGAATTATGGTGCTGGAGGAGACTCTTGAGAGTCCCATGGACTGCAAGAAGATCAAACCTATCCATTCTTAAGGAAATCAGCCCTGAATGCTCCCTGGAAGGACAGATCGTGAAGCTGAGGCTCCAATACTTTGGCCACCTCATGAGAAGAGAAGAATCCTTGGAAAAGACCCTGATGTTGGGAAAGATTGAGGGCACTAGGAGAAGGGGACGACAGAGGACAAGATGGTTGGACAGTGTTCTTGAAGCTACGAACATGAGTTTGACCAAACTGCGGGAGGCAGTGCAAGACAGGAGTGCCTGGCGTGCTATGGTCCATGGGGTCACGAAGAGTCGGACACGACTAAACGACTAAACAACAACAAAGTTTGTAGCAGGGAAATATTGTCTCTTTTTCAAAATATGGACACTTCAAAGCATGGTTTCTTCCACACCTACGGTGCATTTTTTCCCATCAAGTCATGCAATATTTGGAGAGTGGCAACACAAGAACGGACCCTTTCAGTGACGTGTCCCCCATTTGTAGAATACTCTCCCCTGGGGGGCATGCCTATTGTGATCTCTGTCTTACACCAGGCAAAGACTTTTCTCTATACCAGGGCTTTGGGGGAACTCTTAATATGAAGGGTGGCACTGTGGCCTCTTTCAGTGTGGTGTCAATCCTACCTTTTACGTGTATATCTGTGTTTTTAAGGTGTGTTTTTTAAACTTGTTTGCTTTAAACTGCATTTGAAAAATGACTAACAAATATAAAATAACAACAGCAACCATCAATTTTAGTGTGTGTGTGTGTGTGTGTGTGTGTGTGTGTGTGTGTTTAAGACAGTTTAGTAAAATTCATCTTTATTCCTGCCTATGGGGAAGTTATTGCAAAGGTTTTAATGACTGTACAATGGCTTTAGTGAAGGGTTGGATCTGCAGAACTGTGTATTTATTGATCCAACAGGAGTGCTAAGATACTCTTATTTGCAGCTCACTGCTACACTGCCTTGATGACAGAGGTTGAGTGCAAAAACCACAAATTGGTTTGATAAGTTGATAACATCTTTGGAAACAAATCCCCAGTAGGCCAAAGGGGGTAACCTTCTTTCTAGCATAGTGCATATACTACAGAGTTATGAGGAGGGTGAGTGATACTGTCCAGAAGCTTTGATTTCTGATGTGAATAACACTGTTCTGCTATGGAAGGGTCATAGGGGAAGGGTCATAGCTCAGTGGCATCTTATTTCCATGCAAAAAGGTCTTGGATTCAATCAGCGGTATCTCCAGATTGGGCTAGGGAAATCCCCTTTCTTAAATCCTGGAGAGCTGCTGCCAGTGTGGACAATATTGAGCTACAGAGACTAATGGTATCTGAACCTTCCATGTGTCTGATTTCTTCAGATTAATTTTCTTATCTTCCTGCTGCTCTTGCCTTTGCTCTCACCTGGCAACTCTGCTCATTCTGGCTTTGGATCTTCTGCTCTGATCCTTTGGCTGGTGTGACCTACATTGTCCCTTGGGGATTCTGCTCATTCCTCACTTTTGGACACAAAGGTGAGACCTTGGACTATTTTGATATCCTCTGTCCCTCTTACCTACCTGGTCTGCCCTAGACACTGCTTCTTGACATTGCCCATGCCTCAGTACTACACAGTGCTGCACAGTGGTTAAAGCACCTCATACAAAGCAGGTGGATAGAAGCCCTCATTTTTGTTGCTGTTGTTTAGTCTTGTCCGACTCTTCGTAACCCCATGGACCAGAGCATGCCAGGCACTCCTGTCTTCCACTGCCTCCCACAGTTTTGTCAGACTCATGTTGGTAGCTTAGAGAACACTGCCCAACCATCTCATCCTCTGTCATCCCCTTCTCCTTGTGCCCTCAATCTTTCCCAACATTAGGGTCTTTTCCAGATGGGCAGTTTCATGTTGGTCTGCTTTGCCACCCGGGGACCAAATTCTTATCTCATAGGAAAATATAGCAATAGAGTGTTATGAAAAATGCTCATTGATATATGTGTTTTGTGCATGGAGTTTCTTAATTTTTTCCCTCATCAGTAGGAATGTGAGATGGTGTTGTTTTCCATTCTGCCCTGTATTCATCACATGCAGCACTGTTTCCATTCCACTGAAGTTCACCTTCCACCCAAAACTACATTGCTCGTCTTGCATTCTGCTGTGGTGAAATTACACAAATCACATTATTCCATCCCATTCATTTCAGTGCAAAGGAAACACAATGCAAATGTGCACACATAATCAGTTACTTATTGTTTTTAGAATGAAAACAACAGTGAATAATGATTGTATTCACGGGACTGATTTCTGTTTTCGACATGTGATAAGTGAACATTGGCAATTTCTGTGCCTGCTTCAATCTTTGTTAGAATTCTCTGACATTGCTACTCAGGAGAGAACATTCAGCTGTCCCTTGAGGAAATGGAGGAAACTACCTTTTACCAGGTCATACTCCTAGGAAACCAAATGGGCATTCAACAATATTTTGCAAGTGGGTTGATTTTGACACACATGACACATTGCAAAAGTTTTTGGAGAAAATAAAGTTTTGTGTGGGCCCTAAGCCAGTGATTCTAGAAGAAGCTTGAGGAAGCTTGAAGTTGTTCTTAAAGTTTCTTGCAGTCAATGTGTGTGTTGTTTGGGGGAGGGGGGCTTCTCTCAGATATTGGGTCTGAAATCTCTCACTGATCCGAGGGTATTTTAGTCTCTGGTGACTTAATTGCCTAGGATGAAATTTGCTGATGGAAGAATCTTCCTACCAGCTTTGAAAAGTGTCCTTTCTATTCTTTGAGCTATCGCTTTATAAATTATGGGGGAGCCAGATGGATTCAGCGAGAGCCCCATGAAATCAAATAATAGCTTGGCCAGGAGTTTCAAGCATAAAGAGAAAAAATGATAAATTATTCATTTTGCTGATAGCAAAAGTAAACCTGATAGTCTCCTGGATAGTAGTTATATAACACTAGCCAAGGATTCCCCCACATAATGCATTGAAGGAGTTGCACAATTGGTTTTCTGATGCTATCAGCAACAAATATTGAGGATGATTGACAAAGCTGAAGTGAATCACCAAGGTATTTGGCTGCTGGAGGGAAGGGTAGAGAGCAGGTTTATGGTGCATTATTACCCTACCACCTTCAACAAAGCTGGTGTCGTATGCTCGGTGAAGGCTGTTCCATTGGGGGAGTGTGAGACACTGCCCCACCAACCTCAGTCTGCCCTGAGCCATCCCCCACCTGGCTACCTTCTTACTGAACAATGAGTCAAGGAAGTGACACTGCCCATCAACTTCCTTCTCCTTAGTATCAGTGTTCCCCTTGTAGAACGGAGCAAGGAGGAGGATGGGAACAAAACTAGGATGAGTTCTCTCTAGCTGTCATTGGCTCTGGCGCTACCTACTGTTTGGGCTTCCTGCCTTCTGCATTAATGGTCCCAATGAGGACCAGCCACCTCTGCCTACACTTTATCTTTTCATGCTGGTCTTTTAAGGGCTGATATTCCCCATCCCTGAAACTACAGTTCTGACAGTTGTTTTCTAAATTTCTCAACCTTCTCAAACTTTTAGAGAATTTCAGCACTCCTGTGGTGCATATTTAGCTAAATGGCCTCCCCATTTTTGGATGCAACTATGGATCTAATTTTAATATTATTTAACACTGTTGAAGGAAGCAATGTGGTTGGCCCGTGCTCCTTCCTGTCCTCCGTTCATTGCCCATTGCTTCCTTCACCCATCAAGGAAAAACTTAACAACAGAGTATCATTTAACATTCAGTGAGCCAAAATTTCTCTCCCTCTCCCTCTCTCTCAAACACACACACACACACACACACACACACACACACACACACACTTATTTCTCTTGAAATCTTTGAGAATTTCAGTCCTCCTGCCATAGAAATATTCACCAACACAATAACATGATCAGACCATGGTACTAAACTTGACTCCCTCACTGCTCACCACTAAGTGTGCATGCAGACGAAAGCTCATACCAACAACAAACTTAGTTGGTCTCTAAGGTGCTACTGGAAGGAATCCCCCCCCCAATATAACTACTTAACAAGTTTAAAAGCACAGGCCCCCAAACCACTCCTCAGGGGACATTGTACATTCCTCCATCATGAAAACTCACAATTTATTCTGCTTCTGGTTTCTTGACCAGTTAGTGATTCAAAAGAGGACTTCTCCTCTAATTCCATTACTGCTAATCTTACTCTGGTTCCTCCTCCTCCAACTCCCATTTATATCCTACTCCCCCCCCCAGGATTTCAAAGTGGTATAGTGGTACACATGCTTCTCCCACCTCATTTTATCTCCACAACAACCCTATGTGGAAGGGTAGACTCACAAGCTCAAGATAACCCAGCAAGCTTCATGGCTGAGTGGGGATTGGAACCCTGGTCTTCCAGGTTCAAGTCCGACATTCTACCCCTACACCACACAGTCTTTGGGTAAGGTAATTTATCAAAAGCTTTTTGAAAGTCTAAGTACACCATCTTAACTGCATCACTTATTTATGGTTGTTTGCACTCTTAAATAACTCTGAAAGGTTAGTGAGTTGGAACTTATGCTTGCAGCAGCCATGCTGGTTTTGCTTCAGCAAGACTTGTTCTTCTACTTGCTTGGTAATTCTATCTTCAACAATGTTTTCTACCAGTTTCACGAGGATAGACATTAAGCCAAGTGGACTACAATTTCCAGGACCGCACATCCCGTCCTGAACGCTTGCTGTTTGTTTGTTTTAGGAAATGTGTTACATTAACCTCTTTCAAGTCCTCAGGTATAGAAGAAGAATTATCTCTTCATCATGGATTGTGTGAGAAGGTATAGCAAACAGAAGCAAATACCTCACACATAAGATGGGCTGAAGGAAGCATAGCTGGAGGCAAGAGCTGTTGGCAGATTTTCAGCTAAAACGAAATTCAGAGTGGATTTAGGGATTCCATCATAAGGGAAATGCCTGATGAACTTCAAAAGAAGCCCAAACAGGTTTTGCTAAGACAACTTTGCATTGTGAGCTCCTGGTTAGAGAATGTTTGAGAAGCACAGAGACCCAGTCTTCCTCCTGACCTGTTTGACTATCAGAATCTGTAGCAGATGGAAGGTGATTGAAAAGCTGCACTGGGGGAAAAGGGGGATGAAGAATGAGTTGCTGTAGCTGACATTTCATTTCTGGAGCAGTAGCTAAGGAGATTAATATACCTGCCTAGGGCTCATGTATTACCGTGTGTGTTATCCGTGGCTATCTGGGAATGAAACTTCATGAACAGCACACCATTCCTCCTTTGCATAATTGAACAGGACCTACAGCACCCTAACTTGAACTTCTTAAAGGGTGGGACAGTTCTCAGCAAAGTGCTAATGGGCGTTATATTTACACAGGACTATTTTGCATCCTGGGATTATTCCCCATCTATTTATCATTCTATCCCATTAAACACTTCAGTTTAGTTCAGGTAAGAGGGATTTAAAAGAAATGGGAATATATCTGATCATGTGACAAGTCCTATGTGAACAGTGCACATAATAAGAACCCTATATTACATATATTTATATATGTTTATGATGCTTAACTATTATTAACATTTGGTTTTAAATTGTTTTTATACATATAACAATGTGCAGATACACAATAAAATGACCCAACCTAACCTAACCCAACCCAGACACTTTTGTTTAAGCAATATATACAAAATTACAGCCAAATAACCTAAGTTCTTATTCCAGACTATTTTCATAGAAGATGATAAACTGTTTACATTAACAAAAAAAGTTTTATAATGTGAGGGGAATCCTCTATTTTTGTTTATAGCCATATACATAATAAAAGTCTGTCATTAAATTCCAAATAAGCATTTGGGCTTCATGTCTCATGCGAATTTCATTTTATTATTTAGTTTATTTGCAATTGTAATAGAAAAAAAGAAAGAAAGAAAGCCAAATGATGATGATGAATATGATGAAGATGATGATGATGATGATAACATCTTTGATTTATTGATTGCCTTCTTGACCATGTCAACCACCGATTTTGCTGTTCCACAGAGAGACCAGGGCTTCAACAGGATTACCAGCTTTCTCTACTGGAAAACCCTCCACAGCATTCAGTAACACACTAAGTCTTTGAGGGCAGGTCATATGAATAGGCCCACCAACCTTACAGGAGTGGAGATTGTCATTGTCAGTCCAAACTTAACCAGATTTTGATCCCAGGGCCCTATTTACCAAGGGGGGCAAGGGGTGTGGGGCACCCGGGCGTCGAATTCCAGGGGGTGTCAGGCACCTGCTGCTGAAGCCACCTAAACTCTTAACTGTTATGAAATAATCTGAGGCGTCTTGTGTGAAGGCGCCACGGGGCCGGGGAGGGGGGCATGCCGACAGCGGTAGCTGGGCTGTGGATACACGGCTGAACCCAGGGGACCCTGGCCCTCCTGCTTGCTTGCGAGGAGGTCCTTCCCAGAAGAACTCATACATAGCTGGCCCCTTCTTCCGTGCTGAGGCCCCACGCCGTGGGAGGGTCATGAGCAAGCAGGGACCACCATGGGCAGGAGTGGGTCATGGAGCACATCTGGAGGAGCTGCAACTTGGTGAGCCCAAGGCGTGGCGGTGCAACCAGTCTGGAGCAGTGCTCACCAGTGCCGCATGCCGCTCCAGCTGGCATCACGTGGGTGGCGCTGTCAGCCTCGCGCCTGGCAGGCCACTCGCTGCAACCAGCGGGGGGGGGGGGGAGAGGCATCTCCAGAACAAAGAAACAGCAGCAACGTGCCTGCCTCCTGCTCTGCTGTCTTCAAGACCCTGCTTCCCTCTGCTGGCCCCACCAAGCAGGCTGCAGGTGGGGGCTCCCTGCCTCCTCCCCCCAATGGGCCCAATCTTAGCAGTTCCCCTTCCCAGGAGGCAGCGACACCAACTCATGCTGGTGGTAATAAAGGGCTCCTTTGTGTCTTGGGCAGGGCCGGGGGTGGCATTTGGTTGCTCCTTCGGGGGGCTTGACCAACCGAGAGACTAGTTTACCCAAAACACAGTCCCCTCTTCTGTCTTGCAGAATGAGAGTCCCTTAGAAAGCAAAAGGAGGAGGGAGAAAAGTTCTCTCAAGCTTTGTCTGTGAGGCTTCAGGAGGAATATTTGGGGGCTAAACTAAATTTGGGGGCGCTGGGTGGATTTTTGCACTCCAGTGGCGCATTGAACTCTCCCCATCCTCAGCCAATCCCTCATATCATTTTGTAAGCAAACTGTTCAAAGCAAACATTTATTGTGCTTAGAAAAAGGAAGATGCAGCAAGTTTGCACAAATTATGAACAAAGCTTTCTTTCATTTGGTGTCAGGAATAGTACATGTTTTCTCCACAACATGGGTAACATCAATTATCTGTGTGCTGCACTGATCAGTGGTCTGGAACAAATATCCATTTATATGAAATGGCGCCTCACAGAGCCACTTTAATTATACTCTGGGATGTTTCAATTTAAAATAATAATTCTAACTTTCTAAAAGAAAGTTTGCAAAGCTTCAAATTCATGTTTGGACTTCTTCATTCACCAGAAACAAGAAACAGGAGAAGGGACATGAATCAAGAGAGACAGACTTGGTGCTGCTCTGGAAATATATCAGTAGAGTAAGTTTCATCTGAAACGTGCTTTTTTGGATAGAAGATAGAGAGGTGTACTTAAGTGAGAAGCTAACAGGGATGTGGGTGGCGCTGTGGTCTAAACCACTGAGCCTCTTGGGCTTGCCAGTCAGAAGGCTGGCGGTTCAAATCTCCACGACGGGGTGAGCTCCTGTTACTCTGTCCCAGTTCCTGCCAACCTAGCAGTTCAAAAGCATGCCAGTGCGAGTAGATAAATAGGTACCACTGTGGCGGGAAGGTAAATGGCATTTCCATGCACACTGGTTTCCATCACCGTGATTCTGTTGCTCCAGAAGGGGTTTAGTCATTCTGGCCACATGACCCAGAAAACTGTCTGTGGACAAACTCTGGCTCCCTCGGCCTGAAAGTGAGATGAGCACCACAACCCCAGAGTCGCCTTTGACTGGTCCAGGGGTCATTTACCTTTTTACCTTTAGAAGCTAACCTACTGTACAAAGGTAACATCGCCACATGTTGGTCCACCCGCTTGCTTCTGGCCCTGCCATACCTGCCAACTTTCATGGGCGGGGGGGGGGGGGAGAATGGACTTTCAATTTTTTTATCACGATAGGACGGCAGCCAAAATGGCCACCATAATTTCATATGGTTTTGGGGGGCATTTTCTCATTGGGGGGAAAAAAAGAGAGGTTTTTTTCAGGGCTTGCATGGGAGTGAAGCTCCAGAAGATGGGTCCTGGTTTGGGGCTGCTTTGTATTGGCGGATATGCCTTTCCCACCACTGGCATATGGCTCTTGGAAGGTTGCCCAGAAGAGAATGTGGCCCTTGGAATGAAAAAGCTTCCCCCACCTCTAAATTTTAGGGGGAAAGGGTGCATGAAGAAGTTGGCATAAGTGTTGTTAAAATGCATGTCATTTGGAAAGCTTGCTTTCAAAAAATTGGTGTATCATAAAAAAACACACATTAACAATGCTTATATTAGTTGTTGTTGTAGTAGTAGTAGTAGTAGTAGTAGTAGTAGTAGTAGTAGTAGTATTTTGTCTTTTCAGATTTCCACAGTATGGTAGTTTAGTATCTCCCTCCCAGTTGTTCCTTGGCCCTGCCCTGCCCCACCTTCCATGGACTCTTTAACCTCTTTTGCAGCAGTGTTTGCAGTTCTGTCGTTCAGTTATTTATCTGCTTGTACAATAGTTGAATGTCTTCAATCAGAGGCAGATCACCCATCAGTTGGGGATGCTCTTCCTCTGGATTGTTTGCTTTGAGCAGGGATTGCACTACATGACCTACAACAGCCTGTCCAAATCTGTGGTAGGGTAAGATGCATGTCTGCATGTGCACATGTTACCAGAACGTTCCTATTAATATGATACGAATATTAAACTATTAGCGTACTACAAGTATTAGCATGTGATGAGCAAGGTATGATATACATGTGTGTGCATGTCTCTCTGACATGTTCCTATTAATATCTCGCCCCCGTCCCACCCCAATATTGATACATGAGGCCCTTCTCTGTGTGCCTCCTCCACAAGAGGTCCGGAGTGTGGCAACACAGGAACAGGCCTTTTCTGCAGTGCCTTCCCATTTTTAGAATGCTCTCCCAAGGGAGGCTGAACTGGCACCTTCATTACATATCTTTAGGTGCCAGGCAAAAACTCTTCTCCCAGGCTTTTGGATAATTAAACAACCAAGGACCTGTTAAGCTTTGGATGTTGGTGGGCTATTATTTTTGATTCTTACTATATTATGCATTTTTTTGTGTTTTTATATTATAAACCACCCTTTGATCCTCGGATGAATAGCGGTAGATGGATTAAATAAATAAATAAATGGCTAGTTTGTAATCCATTTACAAAAAAGAACGTATCAATAAAATTACCAGTAAAAATATATATATACTGAAAAATAATTAAAACCAACAATAAGCAGCCGGGAGAGAGAATAATACATGTCAACATTCTACATGTCTGGATAGACTTTCCTAAACAAACAAACAAAAATTGTTAGCAGGCACTGAAATAATAACAACAACAACAACAACAACAACTTATTTTTACCTCACTCATCTGGTTGGGTTTCTCTAGCCACTCTGGGCAGCTTCCAAAAAAATATTAAAAATACAATAAAACTTCTCTAACAGGAAAAGAGTACAATGAAGGTGTCTGGCTGATGTCAGTTGGGAGGGAGTTCCAGACGAGGGATGCTGCCATATTAAAAGATTGATTTCTCACAAATACAGACCAAGTATTATGTAGCACCTTCAACAGTGCCAGTTCTGCAGATTGAAGCGGTTAAATGGGTATAGAGAGGGAAAGGCAACCACACAAGTAAACTGGTATAAGTATTAATGTGCTATGAATATACTGTGAGCAAGGCAGGAGATGTGTGTGTTCCTGTTTTCATCTGAAAAATCCTTGAGTGCATAAGGCTTTGAACAGAATTCAGAGTGGTTTGAGACACACACACACACACACCGGACTTCTCTGGTTAAATGGGGTTAGCAGGTATTTGGTTTTTGTTTGGGAACATTGCTACCAGTCTCCTTCTCACCGCTCAACAAGTCACAGCAACTGTTTACCAAGAGCAACACTGCTGCTTGTTTTGTGCAGAAATCATCTTTACAAATGCCTCCCAACAATCTAGAAAATGGCGTCATCGTCATCTTTGGCACCATCAGCATTCATTTCCAGACTAAGAGTTCATCTCAGTCAATTCAATTTATTTTGCATTTAAAGGTAAAACCACCTAATTCACACATTCCAAAAGAAAACATGAACCAAAAAAAACAGCAGCAGCCACCCTTTGAAAATATTACATCCCCCCCAGTTTAGGTTTCCACTGCAATGCCTGAGTCCGCACAGATCCTCCATGGGAGTTGAAAGCTTACATTTAAGATGATGGCTTTGAACTGAGGCATATAACAACCAAAGGGAGGATGGAAGACTATTTCTGTCAAAGCCCCGATCCCTCTAAACTCATCTATGAGCCTCATGTTCAAATGAGAGAGAGATATTTCTTCATTTCCCTCTAGCCCTCTGTCAGGCCTGGTTAGCATCATCAGATACTTTGTAGAAAGGAAATGCAAAAGAAGGCTCCTTGTAGGTGTCTCGTTCCCTGGCTCTGACATCCCTTGGGTTTGAGAAGGTCTTGCTTGTGGGCTTCCCATAGAGGCATCCAGTTGGCAGAGCAGGATGCTGGACCGGATATGCCATTGGCCTGATCCAGCAGCCAGCCTCTTTTGATGTTCTTTCCCCTGCCTTCTTTGTATTGTGAAATAAAAATGGACTGAGAAGTTTGGTTCAGATGCAAAGAGCAGCTACAGAGTCCATCCCTAGAGTTTGCAACTTGAGGCACCTTGTCTTTTAGGGGATTTTCTTCACCATTACTGATCTCCTCTTTGATGAATCCCCTAATATGATTCCAAGGAACTCCAGGATAGTTAAAAACTAGCCATGTAAGATAACTCTGCTCTCTTCAATTCATCTCTTATTTTTATATTCGGGAAGGGGGGATAATTGAAGCAGACATGAGCAGTTTTCAGACTTTCTGTGAAGATGATTAGGTGCTTTGTTGCAACTGAAATCAACATGAATTGAACATCTAATTCTGCATAAGCTTTTATATAAAAAATGTGCAATACATATCATAAGACCAGAGAGTACATGAACTTCTTATGAACTTCTGTATTTCCTTTTAGTGCCTATTCATAATTTTAGGAGTGACGAGTCAGCATTCTGCTCAGTGTATTCCCTTTTATGATGTGTGTGTGAGAGAGTGTGTGTATCACAGGCAGTTTACAACAGACTAAAATAAAACAACATTCAGTATAAATCCAATACAAACATGAAATGGCACACATAAATTAACACACACACACACACACACACACACACACACATAAAGGGGCTCCCATCTCTAAATTATATTTTGCAATGCCTTTAGTCTTTTTGCTTGACACTGTAATGTGACAGTTAAACAGACATCCTAATGCCTTTTAGAGATAAGCAATTTAACTAAGTATATGGTTGCATATTCCAGTAGTTGCAAACTTTCTAAAGTCTGGTGTGTCTCCACTGGCTGGTGAGGTTAGCAGACTGTATTTAAGCTGTGGGATCAGTTGCCCAGGACTGGAGCATAAACTCACAGAGACACATCTGACTGTCGGAAGGACTAGAATACAGTGTTACCTTGGTTTACAAATTTAATCTGTTCCAGAAGTCTGTTCTTAAACCAAAGTGTTCTTAAACCAAGGCGTGCTTTCCCATAGCACAGGGGGATTCGATTTACAAATGGAGCACACTCAACAGGAAGCGAAACATGTTCTTATTCCAAGGCAAAGTTCACAAACCAAAACACCTACTTATGGGTTTGCAGCATTATTAATCCAAGTTGTTCATAAACCAAGCTGTTCTTAAATCAAGGTACCACTGTACTGGTGGTGCTGGGAGCTGGCTGCTGTAGATCCCTTCCAGCCTATCACAGTTGGAGCCTTCTTTACAGTTGCAGGCAGTAACTCATCCCATGGAGATTTTTCAGATTCTTCCATGAGCTTGGTGGAACTCTGGCTGACAGAAGGTCTCAAGGCACATTAGATGTGTGAGTTCAGCAACAGGGTGAGTGGGCCAGGGCACCCCATTCTGCCCAACAAAACCCAAAATCCTTAATAAGACTCTCAAGTAAGCTTTGCAGTCAATGAATAATTGGAGCAGTCCTCAGGATCTGGTTAAGAAGCAAAGAGTGGGAATAATGGACAGTTCTTCAAATGGAGAGAAGTGGAGTACTCCAAGGATCAGTATTGGGGCCTGTGCTTTTTAACTTGTTCATAAATGAACTAGAGTTAGGAGTGAGTATTGAGGTGCCGAAGTGGGTTGTGTGTGCAAAAAAATATTAGCAGGAATTGTCATGAAGACAGAATAAAGCACTGTCCAAAAGCAGCCTGTGTGTCAGCTCAGCGACAGAGCCAAGCAGGGAAGCAACAGTGTTCTTGGAATCCCTTCACACCCTACTCCCTCCTTTCCTTTCTCTTCACTCTAGTTTTAACTTATCGAGTAGAAACTCTTTGGCTTATTAGAAGTAATTACTTCTGGAGATACGAGAGAGATTAATATTCATGGGCCAGATTGATAGTGTTCGGAAGAAAGATGTGACTCTTCACTGTTGTATTCACTGTGTTAAGTTTAGAGTGGGAATTGATGAAAAATGTGAGGTAATGTGCTGTATGAACCTAAGTGATGAACTGTGGCTTATTTACCATCTGGCTGTTCGGCAGGACCTTTTTTCATGTCACGGAAATTGCACTCTCAGTGCCAAAGTGATACGCAAAACTGTTTCTCAGAGTCTTGTCTAAATACATTACTGAGGAATTGATAGTCTTTCATTTTAGACATGAAAAAATAAAACCCTGAAAGGAAGAAGAAGAAAAAACTCAGGGCAATTGTTTCACGATTACCTGAAAATATACACTGCCAGGGAAATGTGTAAGTGGAAATAAGTCCCGTTGGTTAGCCAGGGTCCACATCTGAAATGTTTGAACAAATCAAGACAAAGATTTTTCAGGATTAGCATTTTTGAATGTGTTCTGTTATCTGAGGCTCAAGAAATAAGCTTTTAACCTGATGTGAAGATGCAGCCACTGAGATTCCAGAGAACAAAAAAATGACATGGCTTTGAATCAGATGGGATGTACCCACTTTGGATGGATCTGTTCAAACGAAGATGGCATCCTCAAAATTTTCAGGGGAGGAAATTTTGTTGGTAAGGGTGTGATCCCTTCTTTGTTTAGGCTTCTTTAGCTGTGGTGTGTCGATGTATAGTATGAAACAGAAGAGAAAATGTAAGAGAATCGTACCCAAAGTTAACCCTACTCAGAGTAGGCCCATTGACATTAATGGACTGTCATAGGTCCAGTAATTTCAATGAGTGTAAAATAGCTGGGGGGAAATGCTAAAGTTGCCTCCTAGGCCCACTGACCTAGGCTGAACTCAGTAACACTCATTTATTATTTTATTTGTTATTTTATTGTTTTGTTCATTTTTACTTTTATTTTTTTTTAAAAAAAACTTTATATAAAATTTATATTCCACTTGAGTGTAAAGTAACAAACAAGCCAACCTTCAAATAAGTTTACAAAAAGAACAAAACAATGAAAATATAAGTGAAAAGCAACTATTTGAAGCATTCAAAAATCATGAAAAATCATGAGAAGGTACCAAATAATAATAAATCAAAAACACATGTCGACATTCTATATATCCAGATAGGCTCGCCTAAACAAAAATGTTTTAGCAGGCACTGAAAAGAGTACAGTGAAGGGGTCAATGTTGAAGTTAGATTTATTAACATATGCAGATAATAAGGGACTCTAGTCAGAGAAATAAAACAACCCTCTCAACCTTTAAACATTTGACATAACAGCACAGAAGTAGCCAACATGGTGTTTTCCATATGTTGTTGGACTACAACTCCCATCATCCCTAATGGGGGCTGGGGCTGATGCGAGTTTGAGATTTGAGATGGAAGGAATCACAAAGGGCATTCATATACTTCAGAACCGACTTGATGTCATTTCCTCTACTCTGAGAACCCTGGGAATTGCAGTTCTGCAGGAAGGGGCCACTAAAAGAGACTATTTCAGCACTCCCAGCTAACTGCATTTCCCAGAAGTCTTTGACAGCAGTCCTGACAATTGAACTTTAAAAAATCCATTTGTGGTGTAGATAGGTATGGGAAAATCTGCCCGTTTCAGGTTCTTGTTTTTTTCCCCACTCTTTAAGTTCAGTTCTCTAAATTTCCACATAAGTTTGAGTTTGTGTTGTTTTTCTTTTATAAAAAAATCCTTGGGAAAATTCAGCAGCAGTTTAGTGCAGAGTTCACCTAATATACACCCCTGTATGTTGTTTTGCCTAATATGCCCATGTTTGCCCTTGTATAACGTACACATTAGGTAGAGAAATGCACTGCAAAATTTAGAGAAGTGCAAATTTCAAAGGCTGGTTGCGCTTCAATTTGCATATTGTTTTAGAAAAGCTAAATTAGTTAAGTTCACCTTTAAATGCAAACTAATTCAAAAAATTTCCCCTGTCCCTAAGGGTAAATATATCCACACTTTCGAATTATTTTCATTCTCACACTGCACAAGGTTGAAAGATGGTTTTCATGGTTTCTTTTCCTTTTTGCTCTCCTTTTTCTTAAAAAAAGAATAGGATAAAATGCAAATAGTTTAGACATATTATATAAAAGAAACCCCACAGTAATATGAAATATCCCGAACTGTTATTTCACCTTTCTCCTTCTTCTTTTTTAAAATAAAAACATTCCAAACAAAACATTAACAGTGAAGCCTCTTGAAATGGAAAAGTGCTGCTTCTTCCAGCTCCATGATGAGTTTGACATAAACAAATTAGAGTAGTTAATTTGGTAAGAAGTTTTATCTAGATTGGTCTTGCCTTCCAATTCCCTCTTCTGAATTCCCTGAGACAACAAAACAATAATTTGCTGTATAAACAAAAGCAGTAGGGACCAAACCTCTCTGGATGCCCCCATCTGGCAAAGGAAAACTGGTTGTTAGCATATCAAAAGGAAGCCTGAATCTCCTACACTGATGTGCAGGTTTAAATAATCCCTTTCATTTCCAGTGTTCAGGCATGAGTGCCATTGCTTATGTAGCCAAAATGACACCACAGACACACACAAGGAGGTGGTATCAGCAGGCTTTGGTGTGCAGCCATACAAAGGAAAAGCAAACATAGGAAGCTTTCTTTTAGTGACTCATTGGTGCATCTAGTTGTAATGTCTGTACTGACTAGCAGTGGCTCTCCAAGGTTTCAAGCAGGGAGTCCGTCCCAGCCCTACGTCAGACCCTCCAAGTGTCTCTATTTTCCAGGGACAGTCCCAGATTTTCAGAAGCCATACCAGTTTCTGATTTGATCCCAGAATGTCCCTCTTTTCCTTGGGTCTTCCCAATTTTCATCAGAGAAAATTGGAGGGTATGCTACCAAGAGATGCCGGGGACTGAACCTGGGGAAGTAGTTTGTTGGTGCCAAAACAGTTCCTACTGGTGCCACTTACAGCGGCAGCAAAAAAAAAAAAAGGAATCATGGGGAAAGAACCTGTGGCTTCTTCCATTGCTAATGATGGTTTGGTTGTGGTTTACAGCATTTATTGGGAGAGAGATGGGTAGCAAGTGCCACCCTGCTCATTCTCCTTGAACTCTTAGCAGCCTTTGATACTGTTGACCATGGTATCCTTCTTGAACATTTCAGAGAGTTGGGAGTTGGGGGCAACGTGATTCAGTGCTTCCAGTCCTACCTCCAGGGCAATTTCTAGAACATAGCCATGGAAGGGTACTCTTCAGCCCCATGAGGGTTGTCCTGTAGTGTCCCACATGGTTTCATCTTGTCCCGCATGCTATTTAACATCCAAATTAAGCCACTGGGAGCTCTCACTATGCGATTTTGAGTGAGGTTATCAATATGCAGACAACACCCAGCTCTATCTCTCTGTTCCATCTGAATCAGGAGAGGCAGTTGAGGTGTTCAACCAGTGCTTGGAGGCAGTGATGGGTTGGACATGGGCCAATAAACTGAAGCTAAATATTGAAAAGACAGATGTGTTATGTCTTCTGAGTCCTCATGTCCTGGAAGTGGGGAGATGCTAATTGATCAGTATGCTTCAATAGTGCTATGGGAATGTGGATGGGATTGCCTTGAAGACAACTTTAATTGGAAACTTTAAAATGCAGGGGCCAGATTATTGGTTGAGGTTCCCTTCAGATCTCATGCATCCCGTTATTAAACAGCTGCACTGGTTGTCTGTTTGTTTCCAGACCCAATACCTTAATGGGTGCTAAGACAGGGAGCCAGTGAGGCTGCCACCCCAACCTGCAAATGGGCAGGACCTCCATCCTCTCTATCAAGCTGCTTCCCACTAAGGGTGCCCTCCATGCTCTCCTCATCTTCTTCTTTCTCCCGTGATGACTCATCTGACAACAACTGCCACCAGTTGGTCAGGATGGTGGACCATTATAGATTCTGATTCTTTGTATGAACTTGAGTGTGGAGATGATGGAAAGTGAAACCACTATGGTTTTCCTGCCATACATTTGGAATATCAAAGCATGGTTTCACATGTAGATTATGTTTAGTTCAAGCCATGGCTTGATGTCATATCTGAACTCAACCTTACTTTGAGTCATCCCTGTGTCTGTTTTCATTACAAGTTCCAGGTCTTAACTTCTTTCTGAACACTTGAGAGGAATCAGAAACAGAACAAAGCAAAACAACAACAACAACAACAAAAAAAAACCAGAACGATAAACCTAGGATTTTAAGCAGAACTTGATAGAACATTTTGGACAAATACTCCCGTGCCAAGCAGAAGGTGTGGTATTGCATGAGCAAAATAATAAAAAAGATTTATTGGCTTCGAGAATTCTCCTTGTCATGTGGTGCACACAAATTAAACATTTATACCTGCTCACTAGGGTAATAAAATTGTACTCAATTATGTCGCAGACACTACCAAATGATTGTTGAGAACTCTGTAATAACATTGGTGCTCATAAAATATACAGTATAAACAATGTGACAGGAGGAAAAAGTATCATGGAAAATAGCCTCTGGCCCATAAGAATTTTGCTTTCGTTTTGAAAATATATATAATTTGAAATAGCCATGTGCATGTGGAACAGCATCTGAAATAACCCTTCAGCCATGTGTAATGGGATGGAGCACCAGGAGATTGCTGGCCTACTATTGTTTCTGGGAAGGGGGTCTGGGCAGTTCCAAGTTCAAATCTCACCACAGCCAGGAACTTGCTAAGTAGCTTTAGGCAGGGCATGGGTACCTTTTGCCTTCACTCTGTCTGTTCAGAAAGAAAGAAAGAAAGAACGAAAGGAAGAACAAAACAGTTTAACCTTTTTTTTAGTGTTGTATTCAGAGCCATACACAGGAGTCTGTTCATAATTTGCTGCCCAATTAGTGGGCAAAGAAATTGGGAGAATGGTGGACCATTTAATCATTTCCTCCCAGGGGCAGGAGAAATTCTCCAACATTTTCTCAGGGTAGGATGGGGTCCATTCCAGGACGTGGGAGAAGCCACGGGTTCTTTCCCCATGATTCCTTTCTTTTGCTGCCACCGTAAGTGGCGCCAGTAGGAACTGTTTTGGGACCCTGGCCACCATTTTGCATTTTCAGCACTACCCTTCCCTTAATGTCATTCCAGGTCATTATGTGCTTGGGGGTAAGGAGGTGATGTCAGCCGCCACAGAGTGAGGGTTTTCATTCATTCATTCGTTCGTTCATTTATTTGCATGCTGCTTTTCCACAAAAGGAATCTTGCTCAAAGCTGTTTACAACAGGAATACATCTCAGAACCAACCATCACAAGAACAATTTCATGATAACATAATAAAACAGCAACATAATCGCATATATAACAATGTACCAAACCCACAAAAGTTTGGTACCATAAATATAATAAGATTACATTAAAAACATTCTGCCCCCTGCAATGGAGGAACACCTGTTTGTGGAAGAGAGAGAAAGGGGTGCATGCAACTCCACATAATATTTGCAAGCCCAAATTTATTTTGTTTTGTAGCAGAAACCCAATACTTTTAGAAAATTATTTCCTATTTTTAGAAAAAAGTAACATTATCTGTAAATTCCAAAGGTTTCTTTTTAGACAACTTTTTGAATTAAGCTGGTTTGAAGTAGGTTGGCACACTACACCATATTTATGGGTTTAATTTATACCCAAGTTCTTACAATCCCTGATTTATATGCACAATTTTGGATTTATATATCAAGCTCCTGATTTCTAGCTTGTGTGCAGGATTTATAAACTTCATGCTGAATTATAAACTTATCTCATTTATAGAAAAAATACAGTTGATTTGTAAATCAATATCTTTTTCATCCAAATGCACACCAGTTCAGATAGATAATTCTTATAAATTATTTCTGTGACTTCGACCTGACTAATAATGCTCATCTGTATTGGATTTTTTAATTTTATTTTTTATTTTAATGACAGGGCATTTTTAAAATATTAAATCAATACTTGAATTGGGGGTGTTCTACTGGGAGAAGATATATTACACTAAATAGATTAAAGGTGACACAAAGAATTTATAAAATGCAAATATTTGTCACTGCATCTTCCCACAATATAACAGGGAAGGCTTTTATTTATTAGATTTTATTATCTTGCCTTTCCAACAGAACCTTTAATCTCCTGGGATCGAAACAGCATTTTGCTAACCATACTAACAGCAATTTTTCTTCCTGAAGTTCCCATTCGAAGAAGTCCCTGTTGAGGGTGGGTAGGGGCATAAGGAAAAAGAAATGTGGGTGTTTAAAAAAAAAACAGAATTTTCCCCATCCTGCAACTAGGTAAAAAACATAGAACACTTAAATGCTTGGCCATTTTGGTCACTGTGATCTCACACGTGTGTCATGAATTCCCCTTTTGGCAGTGCCACAAAACACACATTTTGGGATGCTGTGCCTCCAAAAGCACTTTTTTTTGGGGGGGGGGGTTGTAGTGTGAAATTACATAAGATCATGGCAACCAAACTGACTGCCATTCTTTCACAATACAAAACAGGAAGATGATGTCCCAATTTTTGCCGTCCAGGTGTTGGAGGGTATGAGATTCCAGGTAATCTTAGATCTGGAAAAGACTTCATATAAAGGTTGGATGCTGTTCTGATTTTCCTTTTGACATTCTTCCTTCCTCCCACACGCACACCTAGTAGCTGGCCAGAATCTCCTGCATGACACCAAAAGCCACTCTCTTTTCTTTCCTAGACATTTTGCAAAAGTAGACCCAACAACCCTGGAATTTCTATGCCCTGGCCTGATGCTTACATGTCTGCAGAACTCAACAGATTCAAGATCCCATCTCTGCTGCTTTTCACATCTTTTGCTGAGTTTCACTTCATTTATTTGTCCATTATTATTGTAGGGTTTGTTTCCATCTCGCTGTATCAGATCTGCTCTCGAGGAAACATGTATGCAATATTTCATCAAGATACACCATTTGCCCAAGTCTGCTCAGCCCTCTATTTTCTTTCCATAAAACAAGCATGTGGACCAATTCCACCCTAATGTGTAGACAATTTAAAGCATGCTTGTATGAATTTTAAACTGCTACTTTGACCCGGTGTGTCTTTGATGTATAATCTAGTGTAGAGAAATCAAATCTAGGGTAGCAGAAAAGAGCTCTCCTCATTCTCGCTTTGAGATTACTTGTTAGTTTTGTGTTTCATCCACCCATAATAACCTGCTCTCCTTGTGCCTTTAACATCCCCCCAAAATTCTTTATTTCTGCAGACTCACTAGACTCCTTTGTATTGTATTCTTTTTCATTCATTTTATTTGATAGTTTCTTGGTGCGTGTGTATATATATATATATATATATATATATATATATATATATATATATTCACTTCTTCCTGCAGCCCAGGCTGTAACTCAGTGTTAGAGCATCTGCTTGTGTGCAGAAGGCCTGAGGTTTAATCCCCAATGGCATCTCCAGGTAGGGCTGGGGAAAGACTGCAGCTTAAGACCCTGGAGAGCCTCTGCCAGGTCACTGTACACAAAACTGAGCTAGATGGACCCAATAGTTTGACTCAGTATATGGTAATTTCTTACGTTCCTGTTTAAACTTCCCCTGTATTCAAATCCATGAGGACTGGTATTTTAGCTCAGTCATAGCGCACATGCCTTTGCATGCAGCAGGTCCCAGGTTCAACCCTCAAAATCTCCAGGTAGAGCTGATAGAAATTCTTGCCTAAAACCCTGGAGAGTCACTGAGCTAGAAAAAAGCCCCTCAAGCTCAGTACTGTATGTCCCTAATTTTGATGTGGGTGGATGTAGTTATTTAAAGGTTAAACCAACCCACAACTGAGGGTTAACCAATGGGTCCTACTGTTCTCTCTCTCCCAGCTAGAATGGTGACTGGGAGTGGCCGCCAAGACCACAAAGCTCTGGTCCTGAAAGACCTACAGTGGCTCCCAGTATGTTTCCGAGCACAATTCAAAGTGTTGGTACTGACCTTTAAAGCCCTAAATGGTCTCGGCCCAGCATCTTCACCCCTGTCATTCAGCCCAGACACTGAATTCCAGCTCCGAGGGCCTTCTGGCAGTTCCCTCGCTGCAAGAAGTGAATCTACAGGGGGAAAGGCAGAGGGCCTTATTGGTGGTGGCGCCCACCCTGTGGAATGCCCTCCCTTCAGATGTCAAGGAAATAAACAACTATCTGACTTCTAAATCTGAAGGCAGCCCTGTTTAGGGTAGTTTTTATTTTTTTTGAGTTTTTTTAAAAATTATTGTTGTTATTGGTGTTCTGTTGGGAGCCGCCCAGAGTGGCTGGGGAAATCCAGTCAGATGGGGAGGGTATAAATAAATTATTGTTATTGTAATCAGCAGCAGCAGCAGCAGCAGCAGCAGCAGCAGCAGCAGCAGCAGCAGCAGCATCTCTCTTAACACACACTTAGTAGGCAGAGTTCCATTAAGCTGAATGTGGCCCTATCCCACCAACCTCCATCAGCCCCACCTGCTTTCTCACTTACCAACAGTTTAGGTGGTGGCACTGCCTGTGAGCTTCCTCCTCTTTAGTCTCAGTGTTGCCCTTGTAGAACTTGACAAGGGGAGGAGGAGGATGGGGGCCTTTGGGCCCCTTCTAGCTCTACAATTCTATGATTCTGTGGATGAGGACGTATTGTGTGGTGAAACCATTATACATTAAATTGCCTAAATATTAATAGCCATAATAGAATACCTCCTATGTAATAGAACATTTTACCATGTAAAATATAGTTCTTTTCTTTGCTTCATATCATTTCACCAGTTTGGTAATGCAGTTTGTTAGCAGGACAGGCAAACATTTTATTGCCCCATTCTCCAGTGGACAAAGCCTTGTTAGGGAAGGGCTCAGTGGTAGAGTGTGTGATTTAGAGCTTGGTGCGGATAACACAAAGGTTGCAGGTTCAATCCCTGTATGGGACAGCTGCATGGGGTTGGACCAGATGATTCTCAGGGTCCCTTCCAACTCTATGTTCCCAGGGCCTGTCCCTAGTCAACCTTTTGATACCTACCACCCACTAATGCATCTTTCTTGATGGTAAAATTTCCTTACCGCCCACCAGTGCTTGATGGAAGGAGGATCCAGCTTGTGCCATAGAACCCCCTACCGCCCACCTAAAATCCTGAAACGCCCACTAGTGGGCGGTAGGGACCAGGTTGACAACCCCTGCCTTATATGGTACACCAGGCCTTGCAAGATGGATACATTCACAGACCAATCAAGGTGGATACATTCAAAGGCAGGGCCACTGAATACTTTTCTACTGCCACTGCCCCACCTATTCATGTACCCACTTGGTGCCTCAGAAACATAAGCAAAGCACGGGTGGGGCGGGGGGAGAGATTCTAACTTGGCTACTACACTTCCTCTTCCTGCGTGTTACACTCACTCTCGTTCATGCATTCATGTGTGTTTGCACCCGCCCACACTTCATGCTAACCACTGAGTGTGAGAGAGAGATGAATAGATTCCCATCTTCCCCGACCACTGGTCCTGTTAGCTAGGGATCATGGGAGTTGTAGGCCAAAACATCTGGAGGGCCGCAGTTGGGGATGCCTGTCCTAGAACCTTCATGTAAAAGAATATTATATGGTGATGAGAGCAGAATCAACATTATGGGCTCAGAGCAGACTTTGCCACCTTGGTGCCTTCCAAATGCTTTGGATTTCAACTCCCATCAGTCTCATCTGATGCTGGCCAAGGTTGGCAGGAACTGTAATCCAAAACCATCTGTAATCCAAACCATGTTGATGAAGCCTGTTATAGATGGCTCAGTAGTTCTGTATAAAGCTTTGTTATAATTTTTTGTTGCTCTTAACTTGCTCTTGGTTAACTGATTATGATTTTAATTAATCAAATATTTTTAATATTGCTAAGTAATTTTACATCTGGTTTTAATAACATGCTCTTTCTGCAAAAATCTTTCTGCAAACATTTTTGGTGGGAAATGTGTACTCAGGGAGCAGTTCAGTGTGATCGGTTAGTAGATTTCTAAATACCCCAAAACAAATAATATGCAAGTTGTCTTGACTACAGTATATTTTTTTATGCCAAAGTTATTTTAGTCATCCAGTTAACATCAAGAAAGTCTAAATGATCATACTCACCACCATCACAATCTTACTTATCTTTGCCTCTAATCTTGCCTGTATGACATTCAGGTTTACAATTTTTCTTAATGTTAAGCAGTTGAGAGAAAATATATCTCTTGCACCAAACAAGCAGGATTTAATTAGCATTGGCCATGCAATTCCATTTGATTGGAAAATTGGGTCAATGTGGGGAAGAGATCTTGGATGCCATAAATAGTAATTTTCAGAAATTGTTGGACTCAAGTTAGTTAAGTCTGTTGATTTTGATGGATCTACTCTGGGTATGACCTCTTGCCATTTCTTTCTGTTACATAGAATTTGAAATGTATTCTGATGTTCCGTTACGCTTATTTATTTACTCTTCCTCCCAAGAACTCAGGGTGAATACATGCTTGTGACCCAACCAATTTGAACCTCACAACTACCCTGTGAGGCTGAGAGATTGTCACCCATAAAGCTTTATATCTGAGTGGGATTATAAATCCTGGCCTCACAGATCATAGCCCAGCACTGAACATTTAGACCACTTCTGTAGTAACATATGGTAAGTTATGTTGCTACCAAATTGTTCTCCTAGGGGAAGTGTTCTTTACCAACAAAGACAATTCTTGGCCATATCCATACCATACATGTAAAGATCATGGCTTCCCCCGCACAGAGAAACCTGGGAACTGTAGTTTGTTAAGGGTTATGGGAATCATAGCTCTCTGGTGGGCAAACTATGGTTCCATGTGCTTTAAATGCATGGTGTAGGTGTGCCCTTAGTATAAAAGGATGGTCTGTTCTTTGGATTTTACTATATCAAAGCATTAAAATGGAAGTGAGACAATGGTGCAACACAGAGTTATCCAATGTGGTGCCTTCCAGATGTTGTGTACATCTGGACCAGCCAGCATGGTCAATAATCAGGAATTATGGGAAACGTAGCCCATCAGTGTCTAGAAAGGACAAAGCTGGCTGCTCCAGACGTAGAGGAATCCTGTGTTGTTTTTAATTCTTCAGAGTGTGCTTGATGTTTCCTAAGGGGGAGAAATGGTTAAAGCTAACAAATTTTCCTATGAATTTTCAATATGAAAATTAAGTCACACCTTTTAATTTACAAAAGCATTTTAAGGTAGCATGTGCATTGCCTTGAGGAGAGAAGCACACACAAGGTCATAAAATAAAATAAAGGGGGGGGGGTGAATGTCTTAATAGTGAAAAACATTTCCCTAACATTAGATCAGAAGCACAATATTTTTGTATTCTAAGCAGTTTTGGTCACATTTTTTCTTGCTTTTTGCTATATTGCAAAGCTCTTGGTTTTCAGGAGCTAAAAAAAATCCAGTTATGACTATAGCTGTGAGGGGGAAATTATTGCAGTGCCAAGTAAATTGAATTTTTAGCTTTAAAAAATGCTACCAAATTTAATTTTTCTCACATTTAGAGATCCTTAGATTCAGAGTTGGCTTGCATAGCTAGTGCACTACAGAATGTGTAGCTACCAGGTATTTTCCCCTCGTTCATTGTTTATGAAATGTGAAGCGGAGATATAGTTCATTATTATTATTTAAGGGACATTCCAGTGGCTGTTTCATTGTATTCAAATGTCTTGCTCATCCTGCTCCCTCCACTCCAAACGTAAAAGCCAAACCCATCGCCCAGCTCTGTAAAAGTAATGACAATGTGGTGCATTTTTATATTGCACAGAATGCACTTTATTTTATAAGCTGCAGAACTGTTGAGCTGGACTGTATCATAAGCAGAGCTGAAACCTAGTGTGAATGGCAGCAGTCTTCCCTATCTATTTTTCCTTCCTATTCTCCCAGTCCAGGCCAACACTTAAGGCACACAGGTACCACGTTAAACAGCTAGGGCTTTCCCCAAAGAATCCTGTGAATTCTTCAGTCATTGTGCATTCTGAAAATTTCAAGCATATAAAAACTTCACTGCTCAAAGGCTGAGAAACGTACCCCATGAAACAACTTCGGGTTATTATATATTTAATGGTTGTCTGCTTCTTAACAAAAAGTTCAATGATCTTAAAAGAGCAACTTTTAATTTGAAAACTGGAACACAGGGATAGTTGGTCAAACCATATTGTTGCAAGTTTAGTACAATATGTAACAAAGGAAATTTAGTTCCCTTGCCCTCCATATTCCTATTACTGCTTTTCAAACTTATTCTGGTTCTCACATTAGAAATCCGGGACCCATTTGAGAAAGAGGTTGAAAATCCCACCTTGACACACATTCCCTGAATAGGTTTTGGAGTTCCCTCAACTCTCCAGATCTGGTTTAGGGACTACATGGGGAAGAGAAATTCCACCGTGTGGCCTAAAGTGCTTGCACTAACAGAACTATTGGTGTGGATGCTGACCAATGGCAGTAACATTGTATGAATGAATGAATGAATGAATGTGTTTATGGGACTTGTGTTCCACTTTTCATTACAAATTGTTTGCTTATAGGGTGAGATCTATTTATGTCTTAAGGCTGCTTCTATCATGAGATGCATTTATGTGCATCCATGTGCACAAAATAAATTGTGCAAGTGTGATGAGAATCCTGACCTGCCCCCTCTACCTTCCAGCTTCAGGTCAGGAAAAAGGAAGCACTTCATATGACACATAGCCCCCTTCTGCACTATACATTTAAAGCAGTATCATACCAGTTTAAAAAGTCATGGCTCCCCCAAAGAATCATGGAAAATTGTTAAGGTGCTAAGAGTTGTTAGGAGACTCTCAGTCCCCTCAGAGAACTACAATTTCCAGAGTTTTTTACAGCCTCTATGGCATCCTCATTGTGCCACCCAACAGAGCTTTTCTGGGTAGTGCAGAGCTTCTTACAATCTGCAGTGCTTCCATTCAACTGCACTTTGTCTTCCACCCAAAACAATATTCGCTGCCCTCTGTGGTGAAATTACATAAATCTGTAATTTCCACAATTAATCATGCTGTAGTTGCATTATTCCACCCTGATGATTTCAGAGCAACAGAAACACAATGCAAAACGGGGGGGAGGGGATCACTTATGTAAAATTTGTGGGCTGAAAGCAACAACAGTGAATACTGATCATATTTGATGAATTGATTTCCATTACGGATAGGGGACAAATATGCAAACATTGGCCATTTCTGTTCCTGTTCCCATCAGAACTCTCTGACATCCCTACAGCTGGCCACCTGAAATCAGAATGTGCCTTGGGAGTCATTGCTGTATTTAATGGCTCTCCCTTCATGGGTAGACACCAACCAATAATGTTCCCCCACCCCCACCCCATTTCACTATGTGTATATTTAGCACATTTTTCTTTAGTAGGCATACTCTTGAATTTGTGCCGTGCTTCCATGCGGCTCAAAAATGGATTCCACTACAGTGGCCAATTAAACCAGGCCTTTGACAATTTACATTGAATTTAGCTGATTTTTGTATATTCTAGTGATTAATTCCAGGCCCTGGAGGAAGAAGGTCTCAGATAAGTAGTAGTGATTGGAGAAATACCCAGGATTCCAGCGTGTGCATATATAGTGTAAATGAGATCCTTCTTTCTTGTAGTATAGTGCCATGCCAACCACCATAATTGGGTACTCTGTCAACAGGGTGCCAGGCAGTTGGGAAGATGCAGAGGTTTTTTGTTTTGTTTTGTTTTGTTTTTTTAAACTGCCGGGGGTGTTCTCTGAAACTTGCATGCTTCAAAAAAATGCAGTGGGGACAATTTTCTAGGTTTTAGAATAGCTGGCAGGAATGTCTTAACCTATATAATTACTGAGGAGGACTCGGCTTTCCCCAATCAATTTATTCTTTTCATTTATTTGAGGACCCCTGCTATGAAGAAACACTTCCCTAGCCTCTCAAAACTCAGCTATCCATATGCACGCCACAGGGGAAGAAAGATATAGTGTAAATTGCTGCACTTTCTGGTGCCTGAACTTTTGTTGGCCAGAGATGTTGAGAGGAATGAGATTCTTCCTACAGTCATGAGGATGAATGGTAAAAGGTAATATTGGGACCAGGAGAACATAAAAATCTGCACAAATCCAACACTTTGGCTCCAATCCAGCCCTTTGTTGTGTGTAGGGTATTCAGTATGCAAGGAGGAAATTAATAGAATCATATATTTAAAGGGATTCAAAGGGTCAACAAGTCCAACGTCCTGCAATGCATGAATCACAGCTAAAGGATCCCTGGCAGGTGGTCATTAAACTATGGTCCAGCTTCTGTGTGATAGCCCTTCATCAACAAAATAGGACAAAAGGGGCCACAGATTTACCTACACATGAAAATGTGATTTTTATCTGCAAATTTAGGAACAAATCAGGGCTGGGAGCCCCATGTCCCTCCATCTGTTCATGAGCTGCAACTCCCACCATGCAACTCCCAGACATAGTCATTGGTCATGCTGACATGGGCTGATGGGATTTGGAGTTCAAATGACATTTGAAGGCTGCAGGTTCCCAAGACCTAATCTAAATAGACATTTAACCCATCTCTCTGTATGGTAAAGGCTTTGAAGAGCTGATCTATGTGTGCGCTCAGTCTGCTGTCCAGCTGCTACCACTTTCTTCGTTCTTAGGATTCCTAGAAAGAGAAAAAGGAAGTCAAAATGAACCAGGAAGTTACATCTCCAGGCAACTGAATCTATAGACATTCCCTTCTCCTTGACCAGACCTTTAAGCGAGTCTTTTAACAATAAACATACAGAACAGGCCACGTGATATTCCCTGGTGCCCTACAAAATGTTCCAGGCTTGTTCCCTGACCTGAGTGACCACTACATACATTTAAAAAACACATTTAGAGCAAATGACTTCTCCCAAAGAAACCTGAGAACTGTAGTTTATTAAGGGTGCTGGGAACTGTAGCTCTGTGGTGGATAAACTATATTTTGCAGGATTATTTAGGGTAAGTAGTGTGCTTTAAATGTATTGTGTGTGTGCAGCTGAGGAGGATTTGAGGATGTGTTAGGGGACTTTGCAGAAGCTTTATCTGGCAGATGCCTATAAATGTACCAGAAGACCCTGTGAGGAATTTCTTTGTTTTGAGGGATGATGTTACCTCAAATCCAGATTGTCTCTGAATATCCGATTTACTTTCAGCTCAAGAGATTCTTTTTATTCTTTTTTTTGTGACTGGGGTGCTTGATAAATGACCAAATTAATTTTTCGTGTGTTGCAATCATACTGTGCTACAGAACGCGATTACCTTAAGGATACCCACTTCTGAATTATAAATTAGAATAAATTAAGCTGGGGCATATATATTAAACTTCAGATGGTGCAAGGTAATTGCTTTCTGAATTTGTTGAAAAAAAGTTTATGGAATATATAAAGCTATATAGATAGGTATTAGGGGGAAAAACAGGTTTGCAAAATTAATATGCCCTACATACTTGGAAAAGGTCCCTTTCCCTGATGTCCCCTGCTGGTCTTTAAGATCAGCTGAGAGCTTTCCTTAGGAGCATATTTTAAATCTTCTCTGAATATTCTAAGGATACATGAGGAGTTTGATATTTGTGAAAACCGCTAAGTTCCTCCTATACTTGGATGGTCATTTCCAGAGGGTAATGCTTGAGACGTGCTCTTCAGTCCTGTGGAGCCTTCAGTGTGGGGGTTCCTCGGGGTTTGATTTTATCCATTATTAGCTGACCCGGCCACGCGTTGTTGTGTTTTTTTTTGGGGGGGGGTATTGATGTCATTTGTGTTTTGAATGGTAATGGTTGCATAACTTGTTTTTGGTTAGTGTTTTGATGTAATATGCTTTTCCAGATGTATGAACTTTGTCCTTGGATTCGTTGTTTTAATTATTTTTTACTTGTGATTGTTTGCTGTGCCTGACTCAGGGTCCTTGTTTCCCAGGAAAGGGGGAGGATGTGTCCATTTCCCCCTGGACTATGTGTTTTTTCTCCCTCCCCCTCCATTGTTCTGTCTCATCCCTGTGATTACTCCCATCCTGCAGTGACCCATGAGGTATCCCGTCCACCCCCCCCCCACCCAGGGCTCCAGTCGGGACAGTATTTAAAGTATAGTAGAGGCCTAGTTTGTAGGCTGTAGAGCTGAGGCCTAGTCTGTGAAGTAGAGTCGAGGCCTAGTCTGTAGGCTGTAAAGTAGAGCTGAGGCCTAGTCTGTGAAGTAGAGTCGAGGCCTAGTCTGTAGGCTGTAAAGTAGAGCCGAGGCCTAGTATTTAAATGTGAGCCGAGGCCTCCACCCTGTATTCCTTGGCCCCAGCCTGACTCTGTGGGTTGTTTGGTAATGGCCGCCTTGGTGGTTTCAGTTGTTCGGTTGATGATGTCATTATTTGGCGCCCCCCTTCAGAGCTTTTGCTGATCACAGTGCGCAATCTGCCTTTCTATTGGATGCTGCTGGAGTCTTCAGAGCTTCTGCTTTTAATGTATAATTTGGGCACCACTTTTTTGTGTTTAATAATTGTTTTAGGTATGAAAGGTGTTTTTTTGGGGGGGGGGAATTATGCAAGATCCCTCCCTGGTGGGCAAGGTACGCTTTGTCCTAATTTGATGCAATTCGGTTCAGCGGTTATGGTGAAAGGCTGTCTCATCCATGCATGCAGTGGGAATATATATATATATATATATATATATATATATATATATATATATGCTGTTAAACATCTACTGAGTTTTGGAGTACGTTGCCAGAAATATGCCAGCAAACAGTTCTATTTCTCCTTCATATCTGCAGGAGTGGCAGTGGATGTGTGGGACCATATTCTTGCTCAGTAATGGGCTGGATGAGAGCCAATAAACTGAAGCTCAATCCAGATAAGACTGAGGCACTGTTAGTGGGTGGTTCCTGTTCTTGAAAGGGTTACACTTCCTCTGAAGAAGCAGGAGAACAAGGCTGTAAACAGTTACTAACCACAATGGCTATGTTTTACCTCCACTGTCAGAATACCAGTTGCCGGTACAACAAGGTCCTGCTTTCAGGCTTCCCGTAGGCATTGGGTTGGCCACTGTGAGAACAGGATGCTGGACTAGATGGGCCATCCAACAGGCTATTCTAATGTTCTTATGATGAAGTCCCATTGCATACATTGGCTTACTCCTTCTGAGTACATGCACCAAGCATTGTGCATCTGATTTTGCACACGCCAAATGTTTCAGTGTAGTTCTCTGCTGAATACAATGTATCAAAGTATATTTTAAAATGTTTTAAAAATACATTTAGTTGCAGCATGTGTCTTTTGAGACCAAGATAATTTAGAGTTGTGATTGAATATTTTTTGAGAGGTAACCCTTGGACCAATTGTTGAATGGGTGCAGATGAAATTAAGCTCTCCCAAGGATCAAGGCCAGGAGGGATTTCTAGAAGGTTTACCTTACTCACTTTATGAAGTGGCCAGGGATGCTTTCTTTTTCTTGCCTTTCAACTATTCAATCATTGTGGAAGGTTTTGTTTTTCTAAGGTGAAAGGAAGAAAACTCATGAGTCAGTTGATTCAGTAGCTTGCCTCCCAGATTTCCCACACTTCATTTAAAGCCCAAGGCAAACCATTCTCATGGGACTTTCTTCAGATCAGGAACCATGGACATCTAGGGAGTCTGTCGGGAGTCTGCAGAATGATGGAGATTTGCTTAAAAGTAAGCCCACACCACTCGAATCTACCATGAAATGATAAATTAAGCTTAATCACACGCACCCACCCACTAAAAGTATAAATGAATTCTAACGTGCCTTGAAGTGGAAGTCAAAAAACCCAAAACCACTTTCGCCAGGTGATAATCATTTCAAGAACTGCAAGGGCAGATTTCAGAAAAGAGATGTTACCTAGTTTTCCCCAGCTTAGTAACACAGGTAGACAATAGAAGGAGACACAGCGACACCATTAGCATACACCCCACCACACGCATTGTTTGAATTCCAAGGACAATGTTAAAGAAGGAGAATATGTATCATCACTGTTTTAATGTGTTCTATAAAGTTTTATTTACCTAGGACTATTGTTTCATCCAGGCAAGAGCCTCGTAAATATAGTCAAGGATGCTGCCATATTGCTACAGCAGAGTAGCTGTAATATTTTACAAGAGGCTTCTGGATCTTGAAACAAACAAACCAAAAGAATCCTACCGACATGTTTGTAGCCAAAATGTATTGGTTAATATTCAAGTTTCCTTGAATATTAATGAACCCTACATTTATTACAGAAGAGTGTGGACGGAATCTTTGCACTTCCTAATGAACATTCCTGAGAGAGTTTTCGTCAGTGTGTGTGTGTGTGTGATAATATGGAATTTACTAAACAAAAAAAGATGTAATGGGGGAATCTGAAAGACTAATTATGGCTAAAATAACCTATTCATTGCAAATCTAATTGTCAGTATATGAAATGCAATTCTAAAGCTTTCAATGTAACATAGAAAGGTAGGCCCTGATACAGCTGACCTGGTATGCTACCACAAACAACTGTCACGGCTCCCATTAATGCAACAGGACTTCCCCCTCCTCCCCCACACTTTCCCCAAATCAGCTCTGGAGGATCAAGAGAACCCCCCAGAACAGTGTGCAGGTGGGAGACCATTCTATTTGGCAAGCAGAAATGCTTGCACCGATGGAACAATAAGAAGAATGTGGTGTTGAATTCCACCCAGAGGGGGAACTACCTTAAAGTGAGTCAGACTATTGTCTATCAACCTCAGTATTGTCTACAATAGCTGAGAGAGAACCCTGTTTGAAACCCTGGAGAGCTTCTGCCAGTCAGTGTAGACAATACTAAGCTGGGTGGATCCATGTCTGACTAGGTATAAGGCAGCTTTGCATGTCCCTAAAACTGGACAGCCTCAGAAGAGGGCCCCAGTTGAAACCATGGCCTTGGATATGTCACCGGTGCATTAGCTATAAGAAATATTGCACTGCCAATTCACAGGTGTTCTGCTTCAATTCACCAACTGGTGCAGCCACAACTCTGAGAAGAGAAATGCTATCAGGTTGTCCAAAATAATCATGAGCATATGTTGTTGAGCTGCATTCTGCTTTCCATTGAAATATGTTAAGGAATGTTCCGCCTCGAGTCAAGGACAGCTGTGGCTCTTCACTCTGTCATACTTCATCTGCGCTTCAGCTATTTATACTTGGGCTCCCCTGGAATTGATTTCACAGGATATAATGGAACTGCACTGTTGGCTCAACTTAGAGTCTATTTAGGAGATATTTAAGCTGAAGTTATAATAGGCAACTCAGTTTAGGCTGAGTCAGGAGCCCCTGAAACCACAACCTTGTCGTCTCTAATAGATGTGTTAATAATGAGGGCTTGCATGTCTTAGGAAAACTGGACCTGATATCCTGGGATGTAAGGGTCAGACTAGTTCCAGTCTGTGTCAATCATGAGTCTCTTCCATCCTATTTTTTCCCATTTATGATATGTTTGTTTAGAGAGAGAAAATACAAAAATTAAAATAGGTAGTTTAGAATCATAGAATTACATTGCTACTTAACAGGTATCTATTTAAATGCACATTTTTCACAAAATACATATTCAAATATGTGACCATGCTGTATAAATGTCTCGATGCATTTTATCAATTTTGCTTGATTGGGTTTTTCTTATTTATTTTATTTAAAGAGTTTCTATGTCACTGAACTACAATAGTCTCCAAGCAGTGCACTTAAATACAATATTAGAATGGTAATGATCAGTTAAAACTGTAAAATCAGTGTGTGTGTGTGTGTGTGTGTGTGTGTGTGTGTGTGTGTGTGTACACACATAGGTAAAGGTAAAAGGACCCCTGAATATTAGGTCCAGTTGTGACCGACTCTGGGGTTGCGGCGCTCATCTCGCGTTATTGGCCGAGGGAGCTGGCGTATAGCTTCCGGGTCATGTGGCCAGCATGACAAAGCCGCTTCTGGCGAACCAGAGCAGCACACGGAAATGCCGTTTACCTTCCCGCTGTAGCGGGACCTGTTTATCTATTTGCACTTTGATGTGCCTTCGAACTGCTAGGTTGGCAGGAGCTGGGACCAAGCAATGGGAGCTCACCCCGTCGCGGGGATTCGAACCACCGACCTTCTGATCGGCAAGCCCTCAGCATTGTGGTTCAACCCACAGCGTCACCTGCGTCCCTTGTATATACACATACATACATACATACATACATACATACATACATACATACATATTTTGGTGTATCTTTTCAACTGAGAACTGTAACATAAAGTTTGGAAAAGTGCAAAATGTGAAACATAATTACATTTCTATCGCCACACTAGTGCAAAAGCTGCAGATCAGGACAGTCCACTTTAAGATGTGGACCAAACAAAATTCTTCTCAGTCGCTATGGAAATGTTTGAGAATGTGAAATTTCGAATCAAGAGTACCACTGTTAATGTGCAATTTTATTTTCCCTTCACCAACTACAATCGAAAATCCATGAATAGGCACAAATAGTGAGCAAAGTTGGGCATTTGTGGACCCACCCTTGATTTGGGAAAGGGCTGTGTTTCAGTGATAGAGCATCTGCTTTATACACAGAAGGCCACAGGTGCTGCATCTTCTTCAGGCAGGGCTGCCAGAGACTCTTGTCTGAAATCCTAGGGATTAATGAACTGATTCTGTATAGGGCAGCTTGCTATATTCCATAGCTTTGTGGCAGACCACCTGTTTTGCATGCAGAGGGTCCCAGGTTCAACCCTCATCATATCTAGGTAGGGCTGGGAGAGAAACCTGTCTGAAACCCTGCTGCCAGTCCATGTAGATATGACTGAGCTTGATGGACCAATGAGCTGACTCAGTGGAAAACAGTTTCCTATGTTCCTCTGATTTATTCAGTTCCTGCTGGTGTTCACTTGACCTGGCAGGACTGTTAGAGAGTCATGGGGGTGAGGTCACAGAGATGTGGCCAGTTGTTCTCTTTTTCTGCCTATCATCCTTTGCAAATATACTGTGGACACTTAATTATTGCAGTTGTGTACAGACTTAGCACCTAACAAAACGGAAAAGTGTTTTGCTTTGGTTCATAAGGAGTCCATGTGGTCACAGTTGCTTTTCTGCTGGGTGAAATGTTGTGGGACCTCCACCTGTTTTGATTCTCTCCATACCTTCCTCCTTTGCAATGAAATGGTGAGCACTCTAGCACTGCAGTTGTCTAACTAAGTGATATACCTTGGTTAAAAATTGCTGTCACTGTTTCTAGACTTGGTTTGTGTCATTTGAACAACATGGTACTCAGCAGTAAGAACCACTGAATTTCATGGGGATTACTCCCTAATAAATATGTACATGATTGCAGCCTGAATAGGTTAGTCTCTACTGCTCTACTGTGGAGCTGTGATCCATTCCCCAAATTTAGTTAGATGATGAAATTACTGGAAGGCTGCACAGTTCTCCCCTCCTTTGTGGAACACATCACTATAGTAAACTATACTTTCACCCCACACACAGGACCCATGATGGATTAAGTGATTCCCAACTTAAAAGTCTGTATATCTGCTCTTGCAAGTGCATTTATTACAGTGCATCCTCTGAGATGGAAGTTGCTGCACAATATTATGAAGCTGCTGTTGTCACTCATAAAATTTCACAGGATCAATGAAATACAATGAAACTTGTTAATAGTGCTCACCACAGGGGATTCATTTCTTATTCACTTTCCAGACACAAATCTTCTTTTGGTGCAGTATACTTATGGAACTAACTCTCTCTCTCTCTCTCTCTCTTTCTTTCTCTCTCTCTCTCTCTCTCTCTCTCTCTCTCTCTCTCTCTCTCTGTGTGTGTGTGTGAGAGAGAGAGAGAGAGAGAGAGAAATAACACACACACACACACACACACACACACACACACACACACACATTCCCGTAATCTCTGCATTCATTAAAGGGTCGGCATTTGAGCAAATCCATTAATTCCTGACTTTAGCATGGGCTGAGAATAGCACCAGCTAACTTCCTCATAAGGCCAGCCTGGTGAAGGTGGGTCACTGAAGAAACAATGTAGTATAAACACTGACAACTGGGAAACACTGGCCTGTGAGTGCTCCAGTTGGAAAACAACCTTTACCAAAGGTGTCATGGGCTTTGAAAACTCTCGATCTCAGGACGCAAGGGAGAAACGTGCTAAGAGGAAGGCACGCTTGGCAAATCCACACCATGATCAACCCCCATCTGGAAACCAATGTCCCCACTGTGGAAAGATGGTGAAATTCTATGGATCAATAATGTAACTCTGACCACACGGCCATTATAAATTACAAGCACTGTGTTAGCAAGCTTATGGTTCTTTGGAAAGAAGCAAACAAACCCCTGTACACAATTTGGAGTTACATATTTAATAGTGGAAAATTTCCTAATATTTTAAGAAGAAACCCAGCTTTGGAATGCTTAGAATAGATCCACTGATAACAAATCTCATTGATTATTATTTTTTTAAATGAATTGATTTTCATGGCATCACTTAAGTCTGTGTCCAACCCCAGGCTGCAGTTCAGTGGTGCAGCACTTGCTCTGCATGCAGAAGGTTTCAGTTTGATTTCTGGTGTGTCCAGGTAGGTTTAAGAATGTCCTCCCAGGCAGTGCAGACAATACTGAGCTAGATGGACCTAGCTGGCTGAGTTGGCATAAGGCACCTTACTCTCTTCCTATGTTTTTGGAACTCCAAGATCTGGTCAGAAATTTGAATGAGGTTTTCCTAAACATCCTTATTAGCTTCTCCATTCCCTCTTATTTCCAACTGTTTTTAATTAAATAAATCCAAAAGAGCTTGATATATAAAACAAGCCTAATAGACCTAATGCAAAGAAAGAAAGAAAAACATCCAATATGGAACCAACAACTGTCAGCTGCAGCGTGGCTAAAACTAGAAACCCTGTGAATGGTCCGCTACTGATTACACCAGCAGGAAAGGATCCGCAATGCAGGAGGTGCTCTAGGCCAGCTTCATGGCCTGCCTAGCTTAAGGAGTCAGGTGTTTAGTTACATAGCTCCCATCAAGGCCCTCTCTATCTACCCCTTTGGATTATCCCCAGGCCACATCCTTCACTGGCCTTGCTACACACCCTGCTTGAGTGTTTTGCCTTCCTAGAACATGTCCTTGGATATTTCCTCTTGCTTGCCTGGATGGAGAATAGATAGGGCTGTGTGTGTGTGTTTGTGTGTGTGTGAACTAGCCTACTGTGCAAAGGTAAAATTTACATTCGTTGCTCCACCCACTGTTGTCTCTGGCTCTACCGACCACCATAGCTGCCAAGTTATCCCTTTTTTTAAGGGATTTTCCCTTATGCTCAATAGGCTTCCTCGCGAGAAAAGGGAAAACTTGGCAGCTATGCCGACCACTGGTGCATGGCCCCTGGAAAGCTCCCCAGAAGGAAATGTAGTCCTCAAGCTGAAAACTATATCTCACCCATGTCATGCATAATTTACATAAATTAATATTGGTGGTTGGTTACCTGAATCATTTCACTATCATATTGGCAAAACATTTGGTCCAGTTGTGGTAGATACATTTACCAGTAAGTGGTGTTTTTTTGGGCACAACATAGCTGGCGGGGAAACAACAACAACTATCAAAGCATTGGAATGGTGCTGCTTGTACCATTGCACTTAACAGAGATATAAGCTTGTTCCAGGGTGATCCAGACTTGATGTGGGCTGTGAATGATCAATGTCTGAGCCATGTTTCCATCGTTAAAGCCATTTACATTTAAGAAGAGAATCTCTCCTCTGCTATAAAATTTTTATCACAAGAAGGCAATGTACTGGAGTATTGATTATGTATCTGCTAGCTTTTCCTGCAGTAAATATCCCTGTGGAGTTCTTCACCGGAGGAAGAAAAGAAACACCCTTGCTGTCAACAAAGTTTGAGGGCTTTCTTCCTCCAATCTCGACTCTTTCTTCACATCTACTTTTCTGTCTTAATGCTTCAGACTTCTTCCACAGGGAAACTCCATCCTGATGCTAACAATATTTGGAGGGGGCAGTGTTAAACTTCTGTACTCTGTCCTTGTTACTTCTCTATTAAGACTCCCCACCCTTTGCCCTGGGCACTTTCAGGGTGGCTATTTTTGGGGGTCGGATTCATTCACAACCTGGCAAACACAAGTTGAGTTTGGCACTCTTTTACAAGAAACCCATCTAATGTACTGGACTTATTGCAATAAGGAAAGTGATGGGGAAATTCATTGGATGAATGCTCAATAAATAAATGCTCTCGAGTGAGCCTTGATTGAGCTCTCTTTGTTGACATTTCTCAACAGGATCACTGGTACACTTTAATTTCATTGGTACTTTGCCTAGTCATTTGAGAGAGTCCAAACAAAGTGAAAATTTCATTGTGAGGAAGGGGTTGGGATGAAAACAAGACTTGTTCTGTTTATACCTTATTACATTACCTACACATGGGCATCACCAGATGGGCAGCATTGAAATCAGATTGACTATATTCTCTGCAGCCAAAGATGGAGAAGCTCTATACAGTCAGCAAAAACAAGACCTGGAGCTGACTGTGGCTCAGATAATCAGCTTCTTATAGCAAAATTCCAGCTTAAACCGAAGAGAGTAGGAAAAACCACTGGGCCAGTAAGACACAATCTAAATCAAATCCCTTATGAATACACAGTGGAAATAAGGAACAGGTTTAATGATTTAGATTTGGTGGACAGAGTGCCTTAAGAACTATGGATGGAGGCTCATAACATTATACAGGAGGAGCAACGAAAACCATCCCAATGAAAAGGAAATGCAAGAAAGCAAAGTGGCTGTCCAATGAGGCCTTACAAATAGCAGGGGAGAGAAGGCAGGCAAAATGTGAGGGAGATAATGAAAGATACAGGAAAATGAATGCAGATTTCAAAAAAAAAAAAGCAAGGAGAGACAAGAGGGCCTTCTTAAACAAGCAATGCAAAGAAATAGAGGAAAACAACAGAATGGGAAAAACCAGAGATCTGCTCAAGAAGATTGGAGATATGAAAGGAGCATTTCGTACAAAGATTACCATAATAAAGGACAAAAGCGGAAAGGACCTAACAGAAGCAGAAGACATCAAGAAGAGGTGGCAAGAATACACAGAGGAATGATACCAAATTACCAGAAAGATATGGAGGTCTCGTACACCCCAGGTAGTGTGGTTGCTGACCTTGAGCCAGACATCCTGGAGAGTGAAGTCAAATGGGCCTTAGAAAGCACTGCTAATAACAAGGCCAGTGGAAGTAATGATATTCCAGCTGAACTATTTAAAATCTTAAAAGATGATGCTGTCAAGGTGCTACATTCAATATGCCAGGAAGTTTGGATAACTCAGCAGTGGCCAGAGGGTTGGAGAAGATCTGTCTACATCCCAATCCCAAAGAAGGGCAATGCCAAAGAATGCTCCAACTATTGCACAATTGCGTTCATTTCACATGCTAGCAAGGTTATGCTTAAAATTCTACAAGGCAGGCTTAAGCAGTATGTGGACCAAGAACTCCCAGAAGTGCAAACTGGATTTCAAAGAGGCAGAAGAACCAGAGACCAAATGGCAAACATGCGCTGGATTATGGAGAAAGCTAGAGAGTTCCAGAAAAACATCTACTTCTGCTTCATTGACTACGCAAAAGCCTTTGACTGTGTCGACCACAGCAAGCTATGGCAAGTTCTTAAAGAAATGGGAGTGCCTGATCATCTCATCTGTCTCCTGAGAAATCTCTATGTAGGACAAGAAGCTACAGTTAGAACTGGACATGGAATAACTGATTGGTTCAATATTGGGAAAGGAGTACGACAAGGCTGTATATTGTCTCCCTGCTTATTTAACTTATATGCAGAATTCATCATGTGAAAGGCTGGACTGGATGAATCCCAAGCCAGAATTAAGATTGCCGGAAGAAATATCAACAACCTCAGATATGCTGATGACACAACCTTGATGGCAGAAAGTGAGGAGGAATTAAAGAACCTTTTAATGAGGGTGAAAGAGGAGAGCACAAACATGGTCTGAAACTCAACATCAAAAAGCTAAGATCATGGCCACTGGTCCCATCACCTCCTGGCAAATAGAAGGGGAAGAAATGGAGGCAGTGAGAGATTTTACTATCTTGGGTTCCATGATCACTGCAGATGGTGACAGCAGTCACAAAATTAAAAGGCGCCTGCTTCTTGGGAGAAAAGCAATGACAAACCTAGACAGCATCTAAAAAAGCAGAGACATCAACTTGCCGACAAAGGTCCGTATAGTTAAAGCTATGGTTTTCCCAGTAGTGATGTATGGAAGTGAGAGCTGGACCATAAAGAAGGCTGATCGCCGAAGAATTGATGCTTTTGAATTATGGTGCTGGAGGAGACTCTTGAGAGTTCCATGGACTGCAAGAAGATCAAACCTATCCATTCTGAAGGAAATCAGCCCTGAGTGCTCATTGAAAGGACGGATCCTGAAGCTGAGGCTCCAATACTTTGGCCACCTCCTGAGGAAAGAAGACCCCCTGGAAAAGACCCTGATGTTGGGAAAGATTGAGGGCACAAGGAAAAGGGGACAACAGAGGACAAGATGGTTGGACAGTGTTCTCGAAGCCACCAACATGAGTCTGACCAAACTGCGGGAGGCAGTGGAAGACAGGAGTGTCTGGCGTGCTCTGGTCCATGGGGTCATGAAGAGTCGGACACAACTAAATGACTAAACAACAACAACACATTACCTTTACACTAGCTTCTTTTATGGAGGAAAAAGAAGGAAATCACAAAACACTTTGCAAACTGACACTTTAAAGCAAGGACTGTACTTGTACAAACAAATAATTCTGCACTTGCTGTTTTGACGAAGGAGGACTGAATGTGCCTGGAACTGGCTAATGAAAATACGGTGTCTAGAACTTCAGGAAAGTTTTCAGGTTTTTTTTAAAAAAATATTATTATTCATAGGAAAACACCGGATAGGGAGCAAAATATAAATGTGCATAATTTACTAGCTATTACTGAGTTCTACTTCATAGATACATTATTTAATCAAAGGCCTTGTTGAAATAAGGCAGTAAAATCGAGATGTGTCACATTTAAAGTTTACGTAATTTATGCCTGATATAGCATTTATAACATAACTGCGTGACATGGCTATTATGCCCTATCTCCCAATTTCAGTGATTCCTATTAGAATATTTTAATTAGAATGTGCACTCATTCATTATTATTAGACACAAATAATGGATTACACTTAATTTATTTCAATCACTTTTTTAATACATATTTGTAGTGGGTGTAAGTTGGACCAGAATTAATGTCAAGTTGGGCTGCAGTTCTCAATGTCCTTTTTTTCATGGGCTAATAAATTGTCCATCAGCCCTATTTTACTATGGTGTTTATGTTCCCAAAGATAAGATATTTGCTGGAATTATGGCATTTTCTCATAGTATTAAAAAGTTGGCATGGAAGATGTGGGGAAAACATTACTTTGCTTATATGATTCCCCATTAAGTAAAGTAGAATGTAGTGGCGGTGAAATGAAAGTTTTGTATTGCCACGGAAATCTCATTTTCTAACCCCCACTCGCCAATTTACAAAGAGCTGCAGGATGAGAGGCAGGATATGTACCCCACTGGAATCCTGAGTGAAAGCTTAAGATTGTTAGCTAGGGCTCAATATTCCAAGGCCTAAGATGGTGGTGGTTCCCCTTTTCTAGACTTTTTGCCCTCAAACAGAGTATGCTGGCAAATCAAGGGGAGGATCTTATGGAATCTTCTTGTGAGTCACTTACCCACATAAGAGCCTTGGAGGATCATGCCAAAGAATCATCTAGTTCAGCATCCTGTTCTCATACTGGCCAACCAGATAACTATGGGAGTGGAACAAGACTCTCTTGATGTAATGATTCCCAGCAAAAGTGTATAAACTATGGCATTTTCTCCCATAAGTGGCAGTTGATAGCAATTGAAAAGACGACTAGACCAATGCATGGAGGATAACACTACCAGTGGCTACTTGCCACAATGGCTATGATCTGTCTCTACAATCAGGGGTAGCATGTTTCAAAATACCAGCCGCTGGGAATTGCAAATGAAAAGTGCGCTCAGGTTCTGCTTGTGGGCTTCACAGAAACATCTGTGTGGCCATTGTAAGATCAGGATGTTGGACTAGATGAGCCATGGACCTGATCCGCTAGGACTCTTCTTATGCTCCTCTTACCTACATTCCAATCACATATTCATATTAAGGAGTGTCTGCAGTTACAGTGCTTTAAAGGCAAAACCCAAAAGCCAAGGGGTAGCTTTAAAGCAGGCATTTCCATATGATCTGACATGGTGCACTATAAATCTCATGGGAGGGACGTGTGTGTGTGTGTGTGTGTGTGTGACAAATTAGCACACTTCTATATTTACTACTATTATAAGTAATCCCACTTACTGCCTTTCAAAGCTTTATAAGAAGCTGCTGTAGGAGAAGGACTGTCATTTTTTTGCTATTGCCAGGAGGTGTAATGCTGTTAAGGTAATCTTGTTATATTTATAGTATTGAAATGTGTGTGTGTGTGTGTGTGTGTGTGTGTGTGTGTGTGTGTGTGTGTGTGTGTTTGGCACATTGTTATATTATATTTGCTATTATGTTGTTGTTTTTATGCTATTAGGAAATTGCCCTTGTGGCGGTTGATTTTGTGATGTGTTCATGTTTTCTTTGTTGTGAGCCACTTTGAGCATGATTTTTTGTGGCCCGGCAGATGGAGGCCCGGCAGATGGAGGTTAAATCCTGTATGGCCCTAGTCTCATGGGACAGAGCATTGCACCAGGTCGGAACCATCACTGAAAAGGCCCTGGTGGAGGATAGTCTTACTTCCTTAGGGCCCAGAACCTCTAAACTATGGTTATTCATGGATCTTAAGGTGCTCTGCGGGGCGTACCAGGAGAGGCGGTCCCATAAATACGAGGGCCCTAAGCCACAAAGGGCTTTAAAGGTCAAAACCAGCACCTTTAACCTGAGCCTATACTCCATTGGGAGCCAGTGCAACTGGCAAAGCACTGGGTGAATATGCTCCCAAAGCAGGGACCCCGTGAGGAGCCTCACTGCAGCATTCTGCACCTGCTGGAGTTTCTGGGACAGTTTCAAGGGCAGCCCCACATAGAGCGAATTACAGTAGTCAAGCCTGTAGGTGGCCGTCGCATGATGATGATCATGAAAATGATGGTATTAACTGCTTAAATCCTTATAAAAGTGCAACCTGATGGATAGGGGCAAAATCCAAAGGCAGTTAAATCACTCATCCAAAACTTTACCAGGCTTTGCCCACAGGACAGAAGTGAGGGTCAATGAACATTTTGCATCTCCCTGCCCATTCCTGATCTTTAATGTTTTCTATTAAAACTCCCATTGTTTCTAGTGGATTGTGAGTGTGACAAGGGATCATGACCCCTGAAGGATTTGGGCACTAGATATGTTCTGTCTCTGTCATCATAGTGTAGATCCAATCCACCCTATGTGTCCTTGCCTGCTCTCCCAGGGACTGTAAGGTGGCCAGTTTTTAATGCTTGAACATTAACTGTCCCATGTTTGACCAAACTGGTCAAATGCCCCCTTCCTCGAAACAGCCAAATATCAACAATAGTATGGATTGTTCTCCAAGAATTCTAGTGGGGGTGAGATATATGAATCTAGTCTCAAATACTATAGCTGCTGATTTAAATCAGGACCTTTTGGCATGCTCTACATGTCACAGTGATAAGAAACAAGTGTCTGGCTTTGTGTTCTTCTTTGTTCCTGTGCTGTGGTACCCAGCCCACCTTGGTGCAATGTGTTCCATTTACATAGCATATAGCATATGTGAGTTAAAATCAATCAATCAATCAATCAATAAAGATTGGCTATTGAGGTTCTGAGGTCAAAGGATAAAACACAGTAAAGTGCTTTCCAATTCCCAACAGCCATTTGTAGAACAGAAATATAAAATTTCCACTTTAATTTGATGCTTCACTGCAAGTTCATTGTCCTCTCTGGAAGCAAGAAAGATCCAGAACTCTTTGATCATTCCATTCTTTGTGGGAAACACTTAGGGATGCTATGCAAAATTGATGATTATAAACAGTAAGATTTGTAAAAACAGATCTGTTCAAATGGCTGGGAAGGTAAACAGGGTGGAAATGAATCTCCCCACCCCACCCCCAAGTATCACTCTAGAAATCCCGCTTTCTTGTGAATTAACTTTCTATTTGACATTTTGTCATGTACATTAGGTGTCATAGTGCATGAAATGAATACATAGTCACATTTCAGCGGCTGCAGTTTCAAGTGCTGATCGGCAATACTGCCTCTAGCTAGTGACCATGTTCCCCCCCTCCTTTTCCTACCATGAAATATTTTCTGCATGAACACATCACAAGTCTTCAGAGAGCAGGGAAATTTATAAACTAGTTGCAGCCATCAGTAGAAGAAATATTCTAGTGAAGAAGGGTTTTTGTGGAAAACCTCAGCTTGGAAAATGAATCTCTAACTCTACAAAAACAAACAAACAAGATTACTACACAAGGAATACTTCACATACCCACACCCTTTTTGTTGGGAAAATACACTTCTTCTTTTTTTAGTTGTCAAGAACTTACCATGGTTCATTTTATCATTTAAAAGCCTGTTGTTAAAACCCCCCCAAAAACACAATAAATATTTCCCACTATCTTATTTTCCACCTCAGTTATCACTGCAGGTACTCTTGGTTAATCTGAAAGTTCCACAGTGGTGAAATGGAGGCACAGACCACAGCATAATGATGTACTGCCTTAATAGCAATGTGTAAGGACTTGTACTGATATATTGGGTAGTTTTTGTTTCTTTTTTTAACTTCTGTCACAGCTGCGATGCCGAAAATCTTCAAGTAGTGCAAGCGAGTAGATCTATACATGTTTGAATAGGACTGTTCTTAGGCAGTGAGCTCCGTAGAGTGGCTCCGAGATAAGGATGCTGGAGGAATCCAGTCCTTGCAGGTTCCAGCATTAACTAGCCTGATCCCAAACTCCTGAACGAGCATGCAGATCGGAACTAGGGATGTCAAGAGAATTGCAACAAAAATGGTAATGGGAGTGGAAGTTGCTGGTGCTTGTCCTGTGTCTTTAATGGAAATCAATCCAGTGAACACAACTGATATTTACTGTTGTTGCTGCTGCTTTCAGTCCACAAACAATGCATAATTGATTACGTCTGTCCCAATTTGCATTATGTTTTCTTTGAGTTGAATTGAATGGGGTTGGAACAACAGGATGACAATGTGACTTTTACATAATTAATTATAAAACATTTCTAATTTATGTAGTTAATTATGTAAGTTATGTAAGTTACCCTGGTGGAGAGCAAGACAAATAATGTTGCTGTTCAGTGGAAGAGGGACTGCAGCAGAATGGAAACAGTGCTGCATACGACGGCAACAGGTTGAAACAGAAACTTATGCTTTCTTATATTTCTAATTGGAACTTAATTTTCCATTGGATTGCATGTTCCCAAGTGTTCCAATTTGGGATTTTCCACTTGAAACTTGTATCGAAATACACCTTTTAACAAGTAGTTTGAGATAAAATAGGGTTAGAAATACATACTTGAGATAAAATATATTTAGCAATATATATTATGAATGTAAATATGCTTTAAAATGTGATTTTAATTTTTTGGGGGTGCGTGCACACACAGAGACAGATTAATATTAAAATGGGACAGAACTTATTTTTATGAGTAAACATATGCAGAAGTGGCATGGAAGAGAAATGGATCAATTCATCCATTCCCTATTGGGAACAAGGCATTATTATTATTATTATTATTATTATTATTATTATTATTATTAAAAAAAACCTATTTGAAATTTGAATTAAAATTGGTATCTGCTCTTGCTCCATTTACCTGTGCAGAGGGCATTTTTAAAAAAAACAAAAAAACAAAAACAAAGCAAACCACAATTTTCCACATTAGGAGAAGATTGCAAGCACACTGTATACAAGGCAGTAATGTAGCATAAAATAAATAACAAGAAACATAAGATAAGTAGCAGAATAATAGGTAGACAAAGTTGTAGAGGGCTGGTTAAAGCTGTATTTACCAACCTGTTGCCTTTCAGATGTTTCAGAATACAGTGGTGCATCGCAAGATGAATTTAATTCGTTCCACGAGTTAATTCGTTTTGCGAAAAATTCGTCTTGTGGATCACGGTTTCCCATAGGAATGCATTGGATTTTCTTTTTTTGCCCCTAGGAACGCATTAATTAAATTTCAATGCATTCCTATGGGAAACAGCGATTCACAAGACGAATTTTTCACAAAACGAATTTGTCTTGCGAGTCACCATCAGATTGCTAGACGCATTCGTCTTGCAGGGCATTCGTCTTGCGAGGTACTACTGTATGTTTTGGAATATAGCCTAAGCCCTAAGCTATAACAACCATGTTGGCTGGGCCTAACGGGAGCTGTATTTCAAAACAATTGCAAGGCACCATATTGCAGAAGGCTGGTTTAAAGTGTTAGAGGAAAAACTTGGGTTCTGTTCACTCATACCTAGAGGGAAGTCTGGAGGGAAGTGGGACTTACTTTTGAGTAAACATCTATACAATGGTTCATACCCCTTCTAGCCATGAAGCTCAGCGTGTGGCATTTGCATTCCAAGAAGCATAACCTCCAATGAAAGCATGTCCTCTTCAATTAATTAATGTACAAAGTTCAGAAATAGCAAACTTAATGTCAAAGTTTATTTTAATGATCACCAACTGTTTACAGATTTACTCAGTTCTGTACAATGGTATAGAACTGTGACTATTCTGAGCAAACTGAAGAGAAGAAAATGAGTTGCTGTTTTTTTTTTAAAAAAGTTGCTATTGGATATTGTGTGTGTGTGTGTGTTGTGTGTGTGTGTGTGTGTGTGTGTAACAATGTAATTGATTAGGGGAGATACATGTCATGTCTCACTACTGCATCCTTTAAAAAGTAACAATTAATAACAGCAACACATACTGCTAAGGCTCATTGGTTGGAGAATGCAAGTATTTTATCATTTTACCAGTGACTACATAGCATGAACATTTGTGGCAAATGCTTTGTTTGCTAACTTTACTGAATATTTAAAATAAATAGCTAGGATGCTAAAACAAGGGGATCTAGAATTTATTAAGGGATTCATTCCCCAAATAGGGCTAGTTTTTGTGGGGTGGGGCACCCGGCCATAGAATCCATAGCCATATTGACCCAGCAAACATTTAATTTGATGTTGTTTTCTTTAAAACAGGGGTGGAAAAACAGCCTAGAAATGTTCTAAATCAGGAATGGGGAATTTGTGGCCCCTCGAGTGTTGTTGGACTTCAATTCACAGCAGCAGCAACCAGCATTGGCAATGGTAGGAATGATGGGAGTTGTAGTCCAACAACATCTAAAGGGCCACAGATTCTCATTCTCTCTCTCTCTCTCTCTCTCTCTCTCTCTCTCTCTCTGTGTGTGTGTGTGTGTGTGTGTGCGCGCACACACACACACACACACAGTGGAACATAAAGAAACAAAACAATATAAAATGAAGGGCTCAATAACTGGATCTTGAATAATTTAACCAAGTTGTAGCAAGCTTGGAAGACCGTAGGGTGTGGGTAGAGGCAATTTGTGTGAGAATGGGTTGTTGCAGAGTAGGGTAGAAGGAAATGTAGAAATATAAATGTAAAGAACATAATTTGAAGAGGTGAAGTGGATTGGACTAATGCCCACTTTTGGACCCATGTGTCATTCAGGCCTTAGCCACCCACCAGGTACAATTTTGCATTTCTCCTAATCTTGTGATTCCCATTCTGAGTTTAAATGCACCAAAATACACCCCCAAATGTCTATTTTGAGGGGGGGGGGAGAGATGCATGTTTCTGTGTGTATTTTGAGAGGTGTTTTAAATGACAACAAAATAGCAGGTTAAAAGCAATTGGTGGTGGCACCTCTATGCCATATATTTAAAGGACCATTCAACGACTTTAATAGCCATGGCTTCACCCAAAGAATGCTGGAAACTGTAGTTTGTTGTTTGGTGCAATTTATGGAGTAATGCCTCTTTCCATGGAACTCTGGAAATGGTCGCTTTGTGAGAGGCATCCTAACAACTCTCAGTGCTCTTAGCAAGGTTTCTTTGGGGCAAGGCAAGGCTGCTTGAAGTGGCATAATATTGCTTTAAATTAATGGAGAAGAAATAGACAAATTCAGGCATCCATGCATTTCACTGTCGTGCCTTGTGCCTCCATTTCCCTAAAGTTTTTTCCACCTTTAGCAAATAAATCAGTAAAGAAAAATGGCATTGTACCCATTGCACTCAAAGAGCTTTTTAATACTGTGCTGATTGTGATGTAATATGAAACTGCTGCACAGATGTACGATGCCATCTATGCAGAACTTTAAAGGAACATTCCCTCACATGTGATGAAACAGATTTACAAGGCTGAGCTAGCCACAGTGATTTTCATTCAGATTCCTCTACTTGAATATTTAAATCCATTTCCAAAGAACATTTAAGGTCCACCATGGGACCAAAGCTCTGGGTAAATAATAGAGACCAGCCCTTTACTTCTGTGTCCCTTATTCTGAACAATAGATTCAAAGTTAGTCAGAGATCTAGCCGCTTGTGCTTTAAATTCCTATCTGCTGGTATACAGAGAATTTGATACTCCTGCAACCAAATTTAAACCTGGGCACCCCATTTTTAATCGGATTGCTTCCATCAAAATAATATTGTTGGTTTTTTAAAATATAGAAGTCACACAATGTAAACATTTTTTCCTCCCCAGTTATGAAGATCTAGCCATCTTTCAGAACTAGGAATTTCTAATTGTTCCGCTTTATATTTCCAAATTATTAGAAGAAATTGCTTGGTAAATATGTCTATATTAAGGAAAATTGCATATAAAATTGTGGCTATATGGAGAAATTCACACTAAAATGTTGTTCAGTTTTCACAAGAATTCTTTTTTTTAATGCAACCTGAGAACTGAGTGGAAAAACGAGAAACTGAGAAAAACCAAAATTGCCTAATTCACCAGTGCCTACCTGTATCCAGGGGGCGTTTCATTAATTCAGTCTCTCTCACACACCACTCAGGCTTCTGAGGCATTTCAGTGAACAAAGCTAGCATCCTGGTAAAAGCAGAAGCTGGGAGGGGGAGTGATAGAAATATGCCCCCCCCCAATACATTCATACAAGCATGATGTAACAACCATAATGATTAGAAGCTTGCTATTTTTTGGAAATGAGCACTAAGATTCTTAGCAATCTGGATTCTATACCCCAGACCACCACATGTCACCCTTCTTCAGGCTCTTCCAAACAATCACGGCATGTACAAAGTGCCTTCACATGTTCATCCAAACATATTTGCAAATCTATATATCCACACACACACACCCAACAATGCTTTGTGTTGTTATTATTATTATTATTATTATTATTATTATTATTATTATTATTTTGTAAAGTTAACTTAACAGGGGAGGGGGGGTAAGCTACAAAAGTAGCACCCACAGCATTTTTTCCAGTATGCTTGGCACTCTTTGCTGAGTTTTGCACTATACGACCATTAGCAGGCTGGTCAATGCTTTGCTTTATGAGGCAATTATTTCAGCACACTCTATTCAAAATACACATTAGAACTTAACCTTCTGAATCCTGAAGTAGCATTTTTATCACCCAACATTAGAAAAGAGCTGGAGTCAGCAATTTCCCCCTCCTTTTTATGATCTGGTATCATTAATAAAGCATTGTGCTGGTAGACTTCTCCCGGTTCTCAGAGATAATTTGTGGCACAGAAGCCTCTGCTGTGATACGATTGTTTTGTTGACTTATTCAATAGCTGGCAGAAACAACAAGAGGTTTTTCTTTTTCTTTTCTTTTTTCACTTAACCCCCACCCCCCAAAAAAAACAGGGAACAATGAGAATGGGCGGGCCTTTAAATCGAATGAAGAATTTGATTCTGCAAATTGTAACTGGCCTGCTGTTATGCATAGCTGGGGAAGTGAAGTTAATATGGAATTTCTAATTAGGGTCAGTTGCTAATGAACTCTCTCTTCATGTTAGTTTTATGCCGCTTCAGAAATTTTTTATCATATGCTTAAAAATTTATAGCCAGAAACATTAATGAAAATGAAGCGTGAATTGGAAATTGTGCTATTATGGAGATGAATGTAGCTGTGCTTAGCCTGATTTCTAAGGAGGGTCCCTCTTTATTGCTTTTCTGCTTCTTCTGCTCTCTCTCTCTTTCCTTTTTGGAAGGGGCTAAGGAATGATGCAAGTGAAATTAATGATGAGAGATATATAGTCTTTGCCCAGACATGGTCATTATTATTATATTATATTTTATTTTTTATAAAAAAAAGTTAGAAGAGGTTGGATTTTGAAATAAAATGTTGAATTAATTATAAGGAGAATATTAATCATAATTGACAACTTTAAAGGCATATGTCAGGTGGGGGCAGGCAGCAGGTGTGAAATGAGACAAGTGCTGTGGCAGCCATAGTGGAATGTCACAATGAGATGTGATGTGATGTGATGTGATGTGATGTGATGTGATGTGTGTGTGTGTGTGTGTGTGTGAGAGAGAGAGAGAGAGGGAGAGACTGTGTGCTTGAGCCTGTGTCAGGAATGAACTCTAGGTGGCCACAAAGTTGGGGTGAGGATCAGGGCTTGGGAATAACTTTCAGTTCTCACTAACAACAACAACAACCACCACCACCACCACTCTGGGCAGTGGGTGTGTCTCCACTTTTCTCCTAAACCGCTTGACCTATTGTGTTTAAATTTGGACACAACGTCCCAAGCGAATATGCGAGTGAACATATACAGTTTGCGTAGATAGATGTCACACCTATTGCAGGTAAAGCAGGTAAAACCCACTGTTCCCAAACACAAAACTCAGAGACAGCCGGGGATTCTGGGAACACAGGAGAGGTTGCAAAACAGCACCCTGTTTACACTGGTAATGCAGCTAGGACAGCTTCCCTTTCCACAGCATCTCGGCTCGGCTTTGCAGACTGGGCCGAGGGGGCAGGATAGGTCATGGGTTGGGACAGGGTGGGGCCAATCACAGGGATGAGCCGGGAGTGGGGGGAGGAGGGGGCAGGATAGGTCATGGGTCAGGGCAGGTGTGGCCAGTCACAGGGATGAGCTGGGGTGGGGGAAGGGGACAGAACATGTTATGGGTCGGGACAGACTGGAAGGAATCACAGGGATGACACCGGGGGTGAGGGGAGGAGGGGGCAGAATAGGTCATAGGTCGGGACAGAGTTGGGGGAGTCACAGGGATGAGCCGGGGGGAGGAGGGAACAGAATAGGTCATGGGTTGGGACAGGGTGGGGGCAGTCACAGGGATGAGCCACAGCAACGCGTGGCCGGGCCAGCTAGTAGAATACACACACACACACACACACACACACACACCATATATGCCGGCGTAAAAGACGACTGGACGTATAAGACGACCCCCAACTTTTCCAGTTAAAATATAGAGTTTGGGATATACTCGTTGTATAAGAAATATGACCTGGCATATAAGGCGCCCCCCGACTTTTGAGAAGATTTTCCTGGGTTAAAAAGTAGTCTTATATGCAGAAATATACAGTATATATTCTGGAGCAAGAATCCCCCAAGTGTCACCTGTGGATCATCAGTGGTCTGAGAGCTTCGTTCAAGTGCTCTATGGAATGACTACATTAAATATTCATATTGATTTTTAATTGTGTTTGTATTGCTTCTTTTATTTCTTATATTGTGGGGTTTTTTGTAATGCAATTTGAATTCTATGGAATGCAAACTGTAATAAAATAACACATACAATATAAGAAATAAAAGCAATTTAAAACTATACAGCATCTGGCAAAGAGCATTACACCTGCTACAAGAGGCAGAAAAGCCATTAAGTGGTCTGCCAAGATCATCACAATTTTTGAAGTGGATTGTGAGGAAATAAATTTAGGGGCCACTGAACTGGAGGATACAGTTGTCTGATCTCAAACAAAAGAGAGTTCAGAGGGCAGAACCTGCCACGCTGAAGGCCCAATTCCTATACAGTGGTACCTTGGTTCTCAAAATTAATCCATTCTGGAAATCCATTCCAAAACAAAGACATGCTTTCCCATATAAAGTAATGAAAAACGAATTAATCCATTCCAGACTTTTAAAAACAACCCCTAAAACAGCAATTTAACATGAATTTTACTATCTAACAAGAACATTGATCCATAAAATGAAAGCAATAATCAATGTACTGTACTGTAAAATCAATCAGACAGTATTATAGATGAAACTGATGTTTGTTTGGATGGGGGGCTTTTATCCATTTCCGTAGTCACACAATCAATCAATCAATCAATCAATCAATCAATCAGTAACTGAACTGGGTTCCACACAGTCACAAAAACAAATTAATAAAAAAATCTTCAAAAAAAAAACACACACACAAAAAAAACAAAAGTTTCAAACTTAATCAGTTCCAGAGTCCATTTGGCTTCCAAAATGTTCAAAAACCAATGCACAGCTTCTGATTGGTGCAGGTGCCCCGGAAACAATTGCGGACAGCCACATTGCATGTTCAGCTTCTGAAAAACGTTCAAAAACCGGAACACTTACTTCCGGGTTTTCAGAGTTTGAGAACCAAAGCGTTTGAGAACCAAGGCGTTTGAGAGCCAAGGTACCACTGTATTGTGCATAACAGACCTCCTGATGAGAGAGAGCTCTCTTCTGCAGAACTCAGTGGTTGAGTTGGTACACATGGGATGAAACAATATTTTATGACTATTATTAGACTACAAATGCATATGAGTAATAGTTGACTGAGTCATTAATTGATTATAGCTACAATCCTAAACCCATTCATCTGGGTGTAAGCCCCACCAAATTCAATAGGATTTAGGCATAGACATGGTTAGGATTATACTGCCAATCTTCATACATCTGCATACAGTATAAGAAAAATCTGTAATTCTAAAGATTAAAAGTATACTTTATAAATCACAGGTAAGTTTGTCAAAATGGTGTGATTTCCCCCCAGCTCCTGAAAGAAATTACTGCTAGCCATTTTGGGGTTTGTATGGTTCACATGTTAAAGTTTTGTGTGTGTGTGTGTGGGCGGGCACGTGCGTACACACACACACACACACACACACACACACACACACAAATTGTCCTCATGGTTGAGCACTGCTAATCAAACACCATCTGGGTCCACTTTGTTTAAATTGCCCATCAATATAATTCCTTCCTCCAAAAGGAAATCAGTTTCATTTCCCCCTCCCATATTTCATTACTTCCTTTTTATTGCAAGCAAGTAAAATTGGAGAGGTATGATATTGCCTCTGATTTTTCCCATCATTTGCTACTTTCTTTCTGCTGACAGGATGGTTTCCACAATGAAAGGTATTTCACAAACACATATCTTTGGCATAGTATCCTATCTTTCATTGAGGGGGGCTACTCTAAACCAGATTTCTACCAGATGTCACACAACTCTGAATGTTGCAATACGATTATTGGCTCAGCTGAAATGTACCAAAATGTGTACTAAAAGATGAAATACATTTAGTTGTGTATTCTCTCCCCCCACACACACACACAAGCAGAGACTTGAACCCTGAACCTTCACATGTGTATTTGAGCTAAAATAAGTATTCTGTGATGAATATATTTTAAACACATTATTTTAAGAGAACATTTTGTATGGACTTCCTAAAAAGAAAATGCATACCGAAATGGGATCGAATGGACATATACAAACATGTAGCATTGACATCAACTAGAAATAAACTGATTTGTCCACTAGAAATAAACTGATTCATGAAGATTGTGGACTTGAGGGCCCATTGAAATTAGAAAGGAGTGCCTGGATTTGAGGTATGAAGTGCAGATAGGATCAGTACAAAGAAAACAAAGTTTCACCAAAGAAAAGGGTGAACAGCTCTTTGGAGAGTTAGGGATAAAGAAGCAGAAAGCATTCGACCAAGTGCTATTATGCCATTAATTAGGAAATCCAGCAGAATAGTTTTTTGTTTGTTCTTGCTTTAACTTTCAGGGGAAAAATTAAGCCAGTGCTCATTTCAAGCACATTAATGCCTTGAAAAGAAAACAAATGTAGCCTTTGTTGCTCTTGTGTGTAACCCAGTAAAGACCTTTGCAGGTGTGATTCTTTCTCTGGGTATAACAGTAAGCTTGGTTTTGCAGTTCATTCATACTGAAAGAGAATCACTTTTGTAAAGACTGAACCTTACTGAGGTGGAGGGATTTTATGTGTTTTGGGTGGGACAGTTGTTTGTTCCAGTATGAGTGAAGTCCTCCTATCCTTCCATGGCTGTGACTCATATCTCTTCCTGTGAGACTCAGTGGGGCAAAAAGCCTGCAAAAGTTAACATTCTTGATTCTAGCTTTTGCAAACTAGCAAGTGAAGGCTAGCGCTGATGGAAGAGAAAATAATAGGTGATATATAATGTTATAAAGGTAAAGGGACCCCTGACCATTAGGTCCAGTCATGACTGACTCTGGGGCTGCGGCGCTCATCTCGCATTATTGGCCGAGGGAGCTGGCATACAGCTTCCAGGTCATATGGCCAGCATGACAAAGCCGCTTTTGGCAAACCAGAACAGTGCATGGAAACGCCGTTTACCTTCCCACTGGAGCGGTACCTATTTATCTACTTGCACTTTGACGTGCTTTCGAACAGCTAGGTTGGCAGGAGCTGGGACCGAGCAACGGGAGCTCACTCCGTCGCAGGGATTCAAACCACTGACCTTCTGATCAACAAGCCCTAGGCTCTGTGGTTTAACCCACAGTGCCACCTGCATCCCTACTCATACATAGACCCCCAATAAATCAGTGTGCAAAATAATTTAAATATATTGATTTCAATTGGTCTACTCTGAGAATGCCTAACATGAGATATCATGAATTATCTGCCAGAGCTGGTGTTAGGAACTCAATATTAACAATATGTGACCTTTCTGTTCATTGACAAGCTTGTCTATTGAATGTTTGCTTGAAATTGAAAGAAAAACCAACACAGTTTCCTAGGTATCAGCTCCTAGTATGTATGGTTAAAGTCTCCTTACCACTTGGTAGGTTGATACAGACCACAAAGCTACCCTGTGTTGGGAAACCTCATGCCAAGGTAGTTTGGCTATCTAGACAGGTGTTCTGATTCTGCTAGATTCTCCATCATACCAGCAAGGGGGGGGGGGGAGAGGCCTGAGGTTGCATTGACATGGCAGTTTATTCCAGTTTCATGACTTTTCCGTAACTGTTGAATTCTGCATTATATGTGAGCTTCAACAGAAAATAAAAACCACTTCTGGAAACATAGTGGAATGTAGAGGAAGTTTACTGCTCATTTTCTTCTTATTTGCTTTCAGAATGTTCTGCCGGCAAATAATCTGGAAAAGAGTGCTTAAAATTGTGCTATATTCCACTATAGTTCCACTGTATTCTACTATATTTCTGGGAGTGGCCTTTATGTCATGTGAAAGCTCAAATGGGATGGGGAAATTAACCAATAATTAAATGTCTGAAAAAGGAATAACTGCCAGGTGAAGGCAGCCCAAGGCAAAATATTCTAAAGCAGTAGAGGAGCTGTTCAGCCACAGTCAAGCTAGAGCTCAAGAAAATGGGCTGAAGGAGATGTAACATTGCCTGGAAGCAACTGAATCATTTTCTAGCTTCCCCATCCCTCCCTGGTGGATTCTCCTTCCAAGTGTGGCTCAGAAATGTTGTGAACTGCCCTGTCACCTGTGGATGAAGGGTGGTACACAATTTTAATTATTATCATTATTAATTAAAATTGTGTAGCAATTGTGTATTGAATAAGAACTTCAGTTTTTGAATACTCTTCTAGAAGATCTAGAGCAGGCACCCCCAAACTTAGGCCCTCCAGATGTTTTGGACTACAATTCCCATCATCCCTGACCACTGGTCCTGTTAGCTAGGGATCATGGGAGTTGTAGCCCAAGACACCTGGAAGGCCGCAGTTTGGGGATGCCTGATCTAGAGGATAAGCCTTAATTGTTCTGTGACATCTAAGAATCATATGGCTTCATAAATGAAACTGTTAAACATTAAAGGTTCCAATCCTATGCTTACTTTGGAGTAAAAATCAATGAATTCAATAGCACTTACTTATGAGTAGGTACGTATAGGCTTGCACAGTAATTGTATTTCCCACCCAAAAAAACCTGCAAGAAGTTTGCACCGGGCAGATGGAGGCTTCTGACCACACCCGCAGAGACTTAGAGGAGATGGGGCATATATGCCTCTAGAACCAATATGAAATAAAATCATGATAACATTAATTACATAAAGACCTGCCATTGCAGGGGCGAAACACATGAATCAAATTGCTGTGAGGAATGCAATGAAATCGATGGACTGGGATAGAAATTGTTGCAAACCTAGTTGGAGGAAAATCTATCTATCTCAGTGATGGAGATGTTGATTGCAAGAGCTTCCAGCCAGGGCTCTTCCTGAGATCCTTTGATATATATAGAGAGATGTTTGGGACTCAGGTTCCATATCTGGGGTGTAGCTGGGGAATGAGAGAGAGGGAATTGGTTGGCAATCAGTAATTTGAATTTTTGAGGATGAATCAAGGCATGTCAAATCAAAGCCACTTTGTGATCCCAGGAATGTCCATTTGATTTATCAGCTGTGCTGGGCTCAGCTCGCCGCCAATATAGTGCAATCCATAAAACAAGAAGTGCAGACCCCCTGAATATGGAAATAAAACAGGCCATTAGCTGAACGATACGGTTAGTACTGGAGTGGAGCATACAGAAAGAAATTTGTTATATATGCCAGTCTGTCTTAATGGGTGCTTTAAAAAAAAAAAAAGAACAGAAGAATGGGGGAAAAAATCCAAGGATAGTTCTCAGCTACTTCTGTTCCAAGTAGAGCATATATTTAGCTATGCTCTACTTGGAGGTTCTGCACTGTACCAGTGGGTTTTCTAGCTAATTCTAAATAATGAATTTGAACAGGAGAGGCCATAAAAACGAATTGTCAGCTTTTGCGAGGGGCTGGGCTGTAAATCAAAAAGGAGCTTCCCTTAGTCACAGCGCCAGTTCCCCCCACCAACTGACTGAGTGCCTCGGGTGCCAAACAGCATTAGAAAGCCCAGTGCAAAAGGTTGGCAGTTCTGCTGATGATATTCGGGGTGGGGGAGAGAATCAGTGCTCCCTCCTCCTTTTTCTCCTCCTCTGCTTCTCAGCTCAGCACTGAGAGCCCAGTATGTGGCTTTGCATTTTTACAGTCTTAGCACAGAGACCAGGAGACAAACCTGTAACAATGCGCCAGTCACCCCTGCGTTTATAATCAGGGCTAATGCAATGAAGGAATATCCCACAGGTGTCTGCCTGGGTAACAACTGATTGAATTTAACCTTGTTTCCAAGCAATTCCTTTTCTGTGTGGTACCTGCCGTTTCCCAAAGCAGCTTTGTTAATGCTTTTGGAAAAAGCGCAGCGGGTGGGGGGAACTGTTTGAACTAAATGATATTCTCAATCAGCCCGATAATTATGTGTGTGGAAAATTTAGTTGCTTTGTGGGCAACACTGGCCTACACTGAGAACTGGATCTTTATCAAAATCACTCAATGAACATGATGTTGTTGCCCTATTGTTGTAGTCTTGGGATAATGCCATCTTTCACTCGAAAACAAACTTTGACTTGAATTCATAAAGTATTGTTGTGGGATTTCCAGAGAAATGTGTGTGGGGGGGGGGGAATCTGATAAGGTTAGTTTATTATCTTGGGAATGGAGCATGCCTATCTGTGGAGATATCTGAGTGCTTTAAAAAGATCAGTTGCGTGTGTAGACCATAGCTGCCAAGTTTTCCCTTTTCTCGCGAGGAAGCCTATTCAGCATAATGGAAAATCCCTTAAAAAAGGGATAACTTGGCAGCTATGGTGAAGACCCTTTAACCACCCCCAAATAAATTCAGACAAGACTCAAATTTTTGGTTTGGTTTTTGGCAGAATTTAGGCCACAGCTTTATTGATTACAATCAACTGAGTGGTTGCATAGGCTCTGGTTCGACTAGCTCCCTGCACCCTTGCAGGTAGCGCTGACCCAGGGCACACCATAGGTCGGTCTTGGATGAACACCCAGCATAGTGGAAGGCTGTGTTGAACCAGTCCACCAGGCAGATGCCCCCCTGGACTCAGGCTCAGGGCACAACCCCTCTCCCATCTGCAAGATAACACTTTTTATTTGCACTATTTTTATTCTGCTCCATGACCAATGTTTTCTGGGAGCATATATTATTTTGATTACAGGACAATGCACTGAAAATAAAGTAAAACAGGCAAGTCTTAGAATGTCAACAAGACAAGTAACCATTCAGTTTGTGTTGACTTTAAGTGGTGATCAGGTATAAGCTCCAATAATGTCCTAATACATGCTCAATCTTAATCAGTCTGGAAGAGTCTCTCTCTCTCTCTCTCTCTCTCTCTCTCTCTCTCTCTCTCTCTCTCTCTCTCTCTCTCTCTCTCTCTCTCTCACACACACACACACACACACACACACACACACACCTCTGATACTTTCTGTTTTTCTTTTTATTAAAAAAATCAATGTTTCGCACCATGGCTACCTGAATTCTGAATGGCAAACTTAGGAGAAGTGGGCAGCTAATTTACATAGAGCCGTAAGGAAAATTTCTTTCTATGAGCCACTTGATGTACTTGGGCACTTTACCAGACCCCATCATGGTTAAGCTTAACTCAGTTAAGTCAAACTGTCCATCATATTGCTTAACATGACAGGTTCATGCCAGTGACTCCGCTCATTTCACTTACACTGATGTCACTCTGAAGAACCTGAGTGACACCATCCTATGTGAACATGACACATGATGGCATTGATTGAACATGACAGACCTCCGTAGAAAGTAGGAAGCTTGAGTGAACTTGGTAGCACTTTGTCAGTCTTTTCATAACCACTACTTTGTGCAAGAGAGGAGTGAATGTCTCAAATGACAAAGAGTGAAGGAGGATGCATTGCTGGCCCCGCCATGGCACTGCTTGGGCAGATTGAAATGCAAACACTGTATCAGCTGTGACTCTTTTGCCCTGCCTCTTGAGGATATGATAAGAAGGGATAGGATACATGTGCTTGTGGCTGGGAGAGTTCACTAGAGTTCAGAAACATGTTGGATTCTTATGTGAGCTTATTTCTGTTGGGTCAGGCAACAGGTCCACCTAGCTCAGCTCTCCATGATGTGAGACAGGTTTCTCTCCCAGCCCTATCTGGAGATACCAGGGATGAAATCAAGGACCTTATGCTACAGGGACCCAAAGCTACAGGGAACCAGGCAGAGGGCCTTCTCGGTAGTGGCACCCACCCTATGGAACGCCTTCCCATCAGAGGTCAGAGAGATAAACAACTACCTGACATTTAGAAAATACCTAAAGGCAGCCCTGTTTAGGGAAGTTTTTAATCTGTGATATTTTAATGTGTGTTGGAAGCTGCCCAGAGTGGTGGTGGTGGGGAACCCAGCCAGATGGGCGGGGTATAAATAATAAATAATAATAATAATAATTACTTATGCAGGCAAACCACTGGCATTCAAAATGTAGGCAGATAAACAATCCGATTTGATATTTTATGTGGGTCACACACAAGGATGATCCAAACATCTGTTAAGATTTCAATAACTTTATCATAACTCTTTTTACTCCTTTGGAAACAGCTTGGATGGTTTGCTGAAGCAGGAATTCCACTGCAAGCACTATCCAGTAGCAACTCAAATAGCCCATTAGACAGAAGTGGGACTTAAATGAAGACCCATCACAGAGTTGGTGTAGTACAGTGGAATATGAAACTGAGCTTTGAATCTGGAAGTTCCTGCTTCACATCTGACCTCTGCCATGAACTCCCCACTGGTAGAGATATTGTGAGCACATGATCAAGGGGTGTGATGGAATGCTAACAAACAGGATGAAGCATAAGAACAGCCTGCTGAACCAGGCCTATAGCCCATCTAGTCTGGCATCCTGTTCTCACAGTGGCCAAACAGATGCCTGTGGGAAACCCATAAGCAGGAGCTGAACACAAGATCACTCTACTTTCCCATAGTTTCCAGCAACTGGTATTCAAAAGTGTAACTGACTGTTGAGGCAGAACATAGCCATCCAGACCAGTAGACCCGGATAGGAATGAACACAACCCTGCTTGCAGCCTGTGATCACACTCATTCCTCTAGTCACTTTAGGACCTCTGTGTCCTAAACTGTTAAGTTTTGGTTGCCTAATCTCTTCACACATTGAAAAAAAATATCCTAAGATCTGATTCTTCTTTACCTTTCAGAGCTACAACCCATTCAGGAGATACTGCACATCTCATGCTGGATGCAATAACGATAAATAATAATAATCAAAAACATTTAGCAAGCAAAGGCTGCACTACGAGGTTCAATAATTTCTGGAAGTGGGGTGTGGGAGGGGAACTTAACTGCAAAATGTTGCAATAGCCAAGAGAAAACATAAATCAGTTTTAAAGTGCTTCCATTCATAATGCTGTGAATGTAAGATGAGATTAATAGAGCTTTTCAAATATCGTCTGTACAGCCCATTCGCTGGCTGGAGATGGTGCTTCTGAGGAATACCCACATGCAGTCTGTGGCAAAGCTTTTATATTCAGATATTAGGAGTGTTATTTGCTGCAAAATACAGCTACATGACACTGTTTTTTGTTTTGTTTTTTAAATCGTTGCTTTTTTATGTTGTTCTCTGATGCTTTAAATACCATTGGTAGAAAAAGATGTATGTTGGTGGAAATTCTGTAAAAGAGGAGCAGAAATTTCTATCTGAAGACTCAGGTGTGTGTGTGTGTGTGTGTGTGATAAGGTTGGAAACGAAGGATGGAATGAAATTGTAACCATGATTGGTAATGCATGCTCTCCAACATTTCTCCAATAAAAATGTTGTTTAGTCGTGCCCAACTCTTCATGACCCCATGGACCAGAACACGCCAGGCACTCCTGTCTTCCACTGCCTCCCACAGTTTGGTCAGACTCATGTTGGTAGCTTAGAGAACACTGTCCAACCGTCTCATCCTCTGTCATCCCCTTCTCCTAGTACCCTCAATCTTTCCCAACATCAGGGTCTTTTCCAGGGAGTCTTCTCTTCTCATGAGATGGCCAAAGTATTGGAGCCTCAGCTTCAGGATCTGTCCTTCCAGTGAGCACTCAGGGCTGATTTCCTTCAGAATGGAGAGGTTTGATCTTCTTGCAGTCCATGGGACTCCCAAGAGTCTCCTCCAGCACCATAATTCAAAAGCATCAATTCTTTGGTGATCAACCTTCTTCGTGGTCCAGCTCTCACTTCCATACATCACGACTGGGAAAACCATTGCTTTAACTCTACAGCAAGGTGATGTCTCTGCTTTTTAAGATGCTGTCTAGGTTTGTCATTGCTTTTCTCCCAAGAAACAGGTGTCTTTTAATTTCGTGACTGTTGTCACCATCTGCAGTGATCATGGAACCCAAGATAGTAAAATCTCTCACTGCCTCCATTTCTTCCCCTTCTACTTGCCAGGTGGTGGGACCAGTGGCCATGATCTTAGTTTTATTTATGTTGAGCTTCTGACCATATTTTGTGCTCTTCTCTTTCACCCTCATTAAGAGGTTTTTAAATTCCTCCTAACTTTCTGCCATCAAAGTTGTGTCATCTGCATATCTGAGGTTGTTGATATTTCTTCCGGCAATGAAAATAGGGATGTCCTATTCCGTAATAATTATTTTACTATTTACACTCCTCCCATCTGACTGGGCTGCCCCAGCTACTCTGGGCAACTTTTAACATATAAAAAACATAATAAAATATTAAACATTAAAAAAACTTCCCTTTACAGGGCTGCCTTCAGATGACTCAGGGGTCAGATAACTCCATACCCTCCAACATTTCCCTGATGAAAACAGGGACATCCTAAGGAAAAGTGGGAGATTCTGGGATCAAATCAGAAAGTGGGACAGCTCTGTAAATTTGGGACTGTTGCTGGAAAATAGAGACACTTAGAGAGTATGATAATGTTTTATATTCTGCTGGGTTACTTACAAAATGCAGTTTGCCCTGCAATTTTTGAGTTGGTATGGCACTCATTGACAGACACTCCCCCCCCAAAAAAAATTTTTTGGTTCAAACGGGCCCCTTCCTATTGCTTTAACAGTGAATGAATGCCCTTTGAATGAATGGATGGATTAGACTAAGGATCCAACCCAATCCCTTTCCCCCCCCCAAAAAGCTGAGACAGTTGCTATTGGGAAGGAAAAACCTCAAATGGGACCGATTTCTTTGCAGGCAAATTTCTCCCTGGTCCCAAATACAGCTACTAATTAATTCCACAGCAATGTCATACAAATGCAGGGCCAAATGTACCAAGTGGATGGGGAGATCAATTGTTGACTGTGTTGTTGGTTCCTGGTGCAGCAGGCTTAAATGCAGCAGCCGTGGGCCGCTGTGAACCAGAGTGAAGACTGTGTTCACCTGGTCTGCTGCTGGAACTTTTTGGAACAAATATATATTCTGCTATTTCCAGAAAGTGCAGATAGCAAGCACCAGTTATATCTTAACAGGAATGCTATTCAACAGAACAGGGGTAATTATACTGAAAGCCCTGCTGTGAATTATTGTACTATGGATTTCTTATTTCTTTGGAACTTGCAGATGAAGCTCGTCTGCAGAGCTCTCCTGGAAGACCTCTTTCAAAATGGACGGTTATACTGCATAAAATGTTGCACTACAGTAAAGGCCATACTCATTGCATTTGCAGTGTGATTGTATATATGTCTACACAGATGTATGTCTCATTCAATTCTGTAGGGCTTGCTCCGGTATAAGTAGGTATAGGATTGAAGAATTGCAATTCAAAAATAAGTTCCATTCAGTTCAGTGAAAATTATTCTCATATAAGTGTGCTCCAATAATCTAGCTCCAATAAAACTAAAACATGGTGTGGACCCTTCCACCAATGGGCTCAGTGTACTGCGATGTATATGTGTGTGTTAGAGGATGGGGAGAAGTTCAAAGAGTTCCTACATAATCCATACATTTATCATGCATAGGGATGTAAGGCGGCATCATTTTCCCTTCTGCCCTGTATTTCTCACATGCAGCACTGTTTCTGTTGCACTGCAATTTGTCTTCTGCTAAAAATTACACTATTCGGCTTACTGTCCTCTTTGGCAAAATGATGTAACTTACATGACCAATTTAACAGATTTAACTCTCATGGTGTTATTCCACTCCATTCGATTCAGTGCAAACAAAACACAATATGAATGGGCTGAAAAGCAACAATAGTGATTACTGATCATACCTGATGTTCTGGGCATACTCTGTACGTGGGACAAATAAGCAAATGTTGACAATTTCCACTCCAGTTTCTGAATGGTTTGATAGTGTTTCCTGCTTGGCAGGGGATTGGACTGGATGGCCCTTGTGGTCTCTTCCAACTCTATGATTCTGTTTCTGATGGAATGGGATCCAATCACAGGAACAGGAACCTCATAATAAACACAGGGCTGGGTGAGCTATACCTCTCTATGCACAGAAAGAGCTTTATTTGCATGGAAAAATTCTTTCATGGACACAAATGGCCATCCTGTGCACGGAATTCTCCTTCTGTGAACGGAAGCTCCCTCCACGAGCTGGCCTTGATTATCAGTACTATGAGAAAATAGCTTGTCTTCTACCCTGTTCCCCAAGAGGAAAATATAACCATTACATGCTCTTTTATTTCTTTTTGTCTTGGCTAATATTCACTAGTATAGACGTTCTAAATGTTGTTTACTTGATAGTGCAAATTAAGAGGTTTCAGAAGACATTTTTAATGTGGAAGGAGGGACCTTGTTTAATTTAGTAGGAACACAAGCCAGGCAAGTTCCATTTGCCTTTAGAGAGTGCTCATGATCTGGCTGTTAAAATGTTAATGCCCTGTTTATTCTGCTGTGACATCTGTCCCCAAATATTTATATGATGCCATGAGTACAGAGAGATGTTTTATGCTTTTTTAAAAAAAATTTCTTCCTCTGCATCATAACTTTGACCTGTGGCCAAATTTAAATGCCTAGCAGCAGACTCAGGTTGTCACCGAACAATCTGCAGAGTTAGGGAAGGATTGCAGCACAGGTCACATCAACCCAAAACATTGAAAACACTATTATGCCATTATAACAGCCATGGCTTCCTCCAAAGGATCCTGGGAACTGCATTTTTAAAGGGTGCTGAGAATTTTTAGGAGAGCCCTTATACCCCTAATGGAGCTACAGTACCCGGAGTTCCCACTCTGGTAATTTGTCTTCCAATGTGAACTGAATCAGTTACTTCCCCAACCCTAACTGTGGATTCATTCACCTTCTTCCTACAAGGGATGAGGCAGGTAGATGAGCTATAATGCAGATGGAAATCCCCTTCCCCAACGCCTAAGTAATGTGCTTCCTTCCTATCCTGGCCTATTGGCATGACTTTTGTATGGAAGCTATGTCCGGTTTTGATGGTCCGAAGGCATAGCAGATGTCCTAGCTATGGTTTGTCACAGGAATCCCCCCTTCCTCTTTTGAAAACAGTAACAGAGGCCATCCGCTTGCCTTGACAAATAGTTTAATGGCTTAATTGGTTTAATGCAACCTTTCACACTCAAGTGTTCTGAACATACTTAAGCCCAAGAGAGTAGGGTATCCCATTTCCCACATCAGGCAATAAGTAGCTAGTATTGTTTCAACTACACTTTTACAGCTTACACATAAATTCCAGTGTTTAAGTGCACTAATGACTGGAACAGATGTATGTGGCTAAGTGAGTTCTCTTAGAAGAATCACTAACTCTAATTCACCCACCATAGTTAATGCCAAGAGTTGGTAGACCTATTGAAATCAATGGGTTTAACTTTGTCTTCTTCATTAATTTTAGTTGAATACTACCCAGTATTCTGAAGGAAGTAAATTGGGTTCTAAAATCTTCACCACTAACTAACCCACTTGTGTACTTACTTATTAGCAAAATTTATTTCTAAAGCTTTAAATCTCTAAGCTGTCTGGTGCACAACACAGGTAAGCTTCCATATACTTATAGTGTTTTTTCCATGGTTCTAACTTAGATTATATTTGTAATAACATCAGAAGCTGCCTTATATGAAATCAGACCATTGGTGCATATAACTCAGTAATGTCTGCTCTGATAGACAGTGACTCTACAGGATTTCGAACTGGGTTTTCTCCCAACACTGCTTGGCGATGCCACTGGGGATTGAACCAGGGAGTTTTGGCATACAAAGTGTATGCAATACCACTGAGCTGCAGCCCATCCCCAAATGCTTCAGAAAGCTTTGACTTGTCTCTTCTGCAGACATGGCTGTATACTTTATTCAGTTCATCAAATGGGACCCTTATCTAGGTGTATTTATTTACACATTTGCTTATATCGGGAGAGCAATTTCTTATTACAGAGAATTGAAACAGAATGATTTCTACTTATCAAAGTAGTGAATTAGGTAAAGGTAAAGGTAAAGGGGCCCCTGACCATCAGGTCCAGTCGTGTCCGACTCTGGGGTTGCGGCGCTCATCTCGCTCTATAGGCCGAGGGAGCCGGCTTTTGTCCGCAGACAGCTTCTGGGTTATGTGGCCAGCATGACAAAGCTGCTTCTGGCAAACCAGAGCAGCGCACGGAAACGCCGTTTATCTTCCCGCCGGAGCGGTCCCTATTTATCTACTTGCACTTTGACATGCTTTCAAACTGCTAGGTGGGCAGGAGCTGGGACCAAGCAACGGGAGCTCACCCCGTTGCAGGGATTCGAACCGCCAACCTTCTGATCAGCAAGCCCTAGACTCTGTGATTTAACCCACAGCGCCACCTGGGTCCCCCTCAGTGAATTAGGTAGTATTATATTAATTCAATCCCATTTAATCTACCTACAAGCTTTTCAACTTGTTTAACAAGACAGTTTTGGGAAGGTAATTGGATCTGTTAACTGCCCCCAAATTGTATTATAAAGCTGGTGTCTCAATAAGGACTTAAACAGTCATTTACTGATCTGGACCCTTCAATGGATGGAGGGATAGAGGCACTGAATTGAAATTTCCACCTTCACAACATAGGAAAACGGCCAAGTAAACAGCTATTTTTGTGGAGGAGGGTCAAGATATTGATATGCATGAAATTTCATATATAGCTATATAATCCCTAGTGTAGTAAGATAAGACCTTTGGAAAAGGCTTTTTTTAATAAAAATGTGTTTTTTTATGAACCACCCTACTAGGGCAGTAATTGTTCCTTGATAATTTGCCACCCCCTCCATGATGGCACCTGGGGTTGCCTGCCCCCACTCCCCTTTCCTATGCCCCTGTCTATGGCCATCCCTGCTGCATTCTGCGCAATACACTCCAACACATTTTGTAGAACTTCAGCATGGGGTTCTCTGCAGTGGAGCCACATTCCATCATTTGAGACCAGCAGCCAAGACATCCACTAAATGCAGACACTGCCACTTCCAGCAGCATGGATCAAGGGTTAGTAGTGCAGTCTAATATGTCAATAGAATCATACAAATAAGGTAATGGGAACAGTTGAGATGCTGACTGGAACATGCTTGAATGGAGATCTGAATGTTGGTCTCTTCCGCTCCTCATCTGACACTCTAACCAATACACCACACTGGCTATCCCACATGGCAGATAGGCTTGCTGGATTGTTCTGGGATGGATCAGAGGAAAGGGGGTCAGGGGAAAGAGGAACCCTGCAGAGAAATTCCATAGTGGGGGTAACTTCTGTCTAGGCATGTCTCCAATAATGCTCATTAGGGATTACTCCCTAGTAAATGTGTTCATTTCAGCCTTCATATAATTTTGATATTGACTCTTTTGTCGTCATCCTCCTCCTTCCAATGCAGTGTGCAGATCATTCTATTCCCCCCACCATGCTAATTATATTTTCATATTGTTTTTCATCTGTTTTAATAATGCTAATATTTTTGATAATAATTTCACTCTGCAGCTGTAACCAGCTCTGCTTTTCCTGATTGCTCCAAGAATTGCTATAAATATATGAATTATTTTGAAGGGGGGAATTATTAGTATATTTTGTATGCAGATGGAAAGGGGAATGGGGAAAAATGGAGAGAAAATATTTCTTGGGTACTAGATAATTGGCTTTTGGGGAAAAAAACCTTTACAACATTAAAGATTTGGTATTAAAAAGATGATTGTAATGAATTTTCCATTATAAAGCTTTAGCAGGGAGACTGGTGATTCTTCTATGTTGATGACAACAACATGATATTGTGTGTCTCTTAAATCATCCTATTTATTCATAACTAAATGCCTATCATGGTGATGTATAGGGTAGGAGGATCAAGCTCTCACCTGCCCATTTTTCAGTGTAGCTTTGTTGGATATTGTTCGCTTTGGTTTTTAGAGACAGGCGGTTAATGCATTTTTATTGTTCTAACTTAGCATTTTGTACTTATTTCTTCTCTTTTCACATCACCACAATATTTTTTGAGTAGTGGGTGGTTTAAAAACCCTTTCAATAAAATAATATAAACAACAAATGCCAACTGACCATGGGGGAGCAGCTTTATAGAGGAGCAGGAAAAGCTAAGGGCAGGTCATGGTCCAGCAGTAGAGCACCTGTCTTGCATGTAGAAGGGATAACATGGTACCTTTCAAGTACTTTCCAGTTAGTTTGGAATTTTGCACGAAGAATCAGGTGGAGAAATAGGGAGGGGAAGGAGAGTAGAGGGAAAGGAAGGGGGGCTTCTGACCAGACACTGGGCCTTTAAAGTTTGCAGTCCACCCCCTCTCAGCCCCCACCCCTCCCAATAAAGCAGTTTGTGACCGCCTCCACCTTGTCTCTGCCTCCTATCAGAGACCCACATCAGCTGAGGGGTTGTTTCATGGTGTTGTCTGAGTCCTGTTCCTGGTTCTTATGGGTGGCAACACCAGGCATTTTGCCACCTCTGGCAATAAAGTTGGCCGGAGTTCCCCTCCCTTCCCTTCACGTTGCAGACACAGAGGCATCCATACAATGGGGGGAAAGGCACAAATGGTAAAATATTCCCGAAGACCACCTGTTTTAACTAAAGAAATACAGGATGCAATAAGCTGGGTGTGAGCAAAGCAAGTCTATAAAGCAACACTAATTATTCCTTTCAGTTGAAGGTATTTGGTTGTGTTATTTCACTTACCAACCTGCAAATAGCACAGTATATGAATCAGTGGTAACCTAATTATAGTTATTAGACAGGTGTGTCCGATATTGCTTCTTTATTTATTGGGGTAAATCACCACTGAATTGAGCAATAAAATATGAAGAGAGTCGAAGCAATTAGACATACTGGAAAAAAAGAAGGAATTGAGGAAGGGTGGGGGAGAAAGAACCCTCTGGAAAGAGCAGAGTGAAATAATTATCTGTTTGCTACACTAAGTCAGCACATTCCCCCCCCCCAACTTTTTAAATAAGATTATAGAAGATGAAAAGCAAGAGCTTGCTTCAGCTTTTAAGAAAGATGTAAGCAATTTTAAATTGTACTTTCTCCCCTGGGAGAGTGTGGAAAATATTTCTGGCAAATTAAAATATAATAAAAGCATTTGCTGGGTGAAAACATTTTTCATATTAATTGCTTAATTTCTGTTGATGCTTAATTATTGGTCTCGGGGGCATAAGGTCAAAACCATGTATTGTTATTATTTTTATTAAATATAATAATAAACTGTGTACTCTGGGTGCTTTTGTATTGTTCGACTATAACTTACTAATGTTGCAGAAATTTTATTTGGTGTTTCTGAATTCTGTGCAGAGCTGGGGTCTCTCGCCAAGTACTCACTAAATGATTGACATGTGTCTGGGCTGTACAGAGATACAATTCCCCACACCATTAATGTAATTAGTGATGAGGAAACACCCCTATCAGAATTCATAATTAGCTAAGTTTTCTGCACATGAGGTAGTGCTAGCCACCAACTTGCCTGATCCTTTTGTAAAGGCATTTTCACAGAGGATAAGGCTATCAATATAGGGACCCAGGTGGCGCTGTGGGTTAAACCACTGAGCCTAGGGCTTGCTGATCAGAAGGTCAGCGGTTCGAATCCCTGTGACAGGGTGAGCTCCCGTTGCTTGGTCCCAGCTCCTGCCAACCTAGCAGTTCGAAAGCACGTCAAAATGCAAGTAGATAAATAGGAACCGCTACAGCGGGAAGGTAAATGGCGTTTCCGTGTGCTGCTCTGGTTCGCCAGAAGCGGCTTTGTCATGCTGTCCACATGACCTGTAAGCTATACGCCGGCTCCCTCGGCCAATAATGTGAGATGAGCGCGCAACCCCAGAGTTGGTCACGACTGGACCTAATGGTCAGGGGTCCCTTTACCTTTACCTTTAAGGCTATCAATGGCTGGCCCACAATGACTGTGCTGCGTCCACTGTCAGAGACCTCTGAACACCAGTGGCTGGGGATCACAGTTGGGGAAAGTACTATTGAACCCATATGTTACTGGAGGGCTTATCGTGGGCATCTGGTTGGCCCCTGTGAAAACAGGACCTGGTACTACATGCAACTCCGTGTTCTGAAGTTATGCATCCTACGTTTCAAACTCAGACCAAAATCCTCAATTGTTCCAAAATCTCATAATAATATTGAACACCACTCCAATCTCTGAGTAGTGCAAGATCCCAGGGGTTATAGATGCTTACCCAGGGTTGGAATGAGTGACAGTGGAAAGTCATGGTGTCTTTATGAAATATGGTTTACACATATCAACAACTTGAACTTACGATGGAGTTCACAGCATGAACACCCCAGGAGGGTCTAAGCCCCCCCCCATAGCCACAGCTTGGGATTCCAATAGAAATCAAGCACAACACTCTCTCCCAGCTGCCCAGCCTGTAGCCTTACTACTGCCTTCTAGCTCACATAACTCAACTCTCAACTCTAGCAGTAGGGTTGCCAGACTCAATAGAGGACAGGACTTCTGTGCCTTGAATTGCCCTGCTCTCTTTTGAGTCTGGAAACCTTAAAGAGAAACCAGCAGACCCTTTGTTTAATTTCCAAGCAAAGGGTCTGCTGGTTTCTCTTTAAGGTTTCCAGACTCAAAAGAGAGCAGGGCAATTCAAGGCACAGACGTCCTGTCCTCTATTGAGTCTGGCAACCCTATCTAGCAGAGTCCTAAAGCTCTCCTGCCTCCTCCTCAAACCCAGCAAGCACTTACCAGCCTTTGGGAAGGAGGGAGAGGGACTGTAGGACCCTGCCAGAGCCCTCACACCTCCTTCCCAAAGCCAGGCAAACACTTATTGACCTTTGAGAATGTGCCCTTCTTGTCTGCGCACCCGGTGCGACCACACCACTCGCACGACCCTAAATCTAGGTGGGACCATATCCAAACGTTAACAGCAAAATTTATGAGTCCAACAAAATGCCTCTCAAATGAGGCTCTTGTGATTGGCTGGTGTTTTGAGAAACAAAGATTACACAAGGAAGAGCAGTCTCCATATACAGCAAAGTACGCCTCTGACTATCATACATACAGAATTTCTAACAACGGGTCTCTTAAGCCGCGCTATCATTTTAGATCAATTGAGGAGGCCTTACTTCAAGTTCCAGCTCCTTTGGAGGCCAAACTGGTCTCCATGAGAAGCTTTTATAGCTGCAAGTGATAAGGGCTGCAGCCTTTTGTGTTATTATTGCAAAATAGATAACTCTCTGGTTTTCTATAAAGAAAAATAAAATAAAGCACATCAGTGAAGGGCGCCTGATGTGAGAGGCAAATTGCCATTGTAAATGGAATGCGCTCGTTGGAAGTCTTTCTGGTTTCGGGGTTGCTTCCCGCTATAATTTTACTCTGCCTAGCAAGGCTCATGGGGCATTTGAACATATGGGTAGACCTGAGATTAATTGTTGGGACTCAGCCGTGCCCACCCTCGTTTTGCTCTTTGCATTTGTGTGCATTAGGCAATATGTTTAATGCTTCCTGTTTCAATCCCTTTATGCAGACTTGGCTGAAGACCAGGACTTTTTAGACATGTGGTATGGAACTTGTCGTAAATCCTCCTGCCCACCCGCCCGCCCGCCCAGCAGAGACATAAGTTGCTGGAGCGTCTTATGGTAGCCGGCTTGCATGAATGTCTGACAATGGTCTAAGAGTACCTATTCCCAGAAAAACCTCAAAGGGAAGAAAATTAATGCCTCTCTCATTGTATCGATTGTAGCCAATAAGTGCCTCAATGATTTGATGCAAGGCAGAAGCAGCTATGAAAGGAACTGGGAGTGGTCGGGTGGGGTGCGGGGAGGCAGGAAGGCAGGGCAAAGGGAGAAGCTGCTTGTAAGAAAGATGTGGTTTAATTCTGGAATGAATTTCACCAATCTATGCCCCTTTGGGAATTTAACAGATAGGCTTGAGTGCACTTAGATATAATTTCAACAGATGCAAAGTTATCTGTCTATGAAGGCAGGGGTGGGGGAGGGAGAGAGTGTAGGAATTTGTCAAAGAGCCTTGGCAACTGAGTGACCTCAGGAAACAGGCTTTTCTTTCTTTGAGATTAGAACCCTCCCCCCATAAAAGAGAGAGACAAGGAAGCTACATTAGCTCAAGGTCATTGTTGCAATTGGTATAATAATTTTTTGATTCTCTAGGTTGTATTGCCTGCTAGTCCTACTCAGAGTAGACCCATTGAAGTTAATGAACATGGCTGAATTGAGTTTATTAATTCCAGTGCATCTACTCTGGGAAGGACTTAGTCGGATACACCCCATTAATAAGAGCATAGGAAGCTGCCTTATACTGATTCAGACCACAGGTCCATCTAGCTCAGTATTGGTCACCAAACTGTTTTTTGACTAGTGGGCACATTTTGAGAGAGTGCTTGTGGTGCCAGTTACAAAGTAGGTGCCATGAGAACCATGGCATAACACAAAATTAGAGAGACAACCACCCTTGGCAATCTAATACTTACCATGGAAAGTCAGCTATGTCATGTTGGTCTTGATTTTGGAGATCATACACATATACATTTACTGATGTTGTTGCCATAGATTCATAGCAGGGAGCATTCCTCAGTACCTGGAAAAAATATACAACCTTATTTATCATAAATCACCTAGAAGGTACCTGCACACTTTGTCCCATAACGTTCTTTCTAGGTGACTAGAAAAAGTGGGGGGTCACTGCTGGATGTCTTCACCATGTAGTCTACACTGACTGGCAACAGCTCTTCGGGGTTTCAGCTAGGGGTCTCTCCCAGTCCTATCTGAGCTTGAACTTGGGACCTTCAGCATGCAAAGCAGAAATTCTACCATTGAGCTATAGCCCTTCCACTTAATGAAGTTGAGTCAGGACTATTTCTTCATGAAATGCTCAGGCAACACCAGACTGCACACAGGGGCTTAATTGATTGACTACTCCCCCATAAAACACAGCTTCATGCACACAGAGTGGTAGGCTGAATACTAGGCCAGAGTGGAGGCCCTACCTTACTCTCAGAGGAAGAATGTATCTGAACAGCAGTTGCTAGAAACCTTTAAGATTAAAGATATGGACGGTTCAAGAGTTGCAAAGGGACTATACCTTACAAACAACTGGCAAACCTTTAAGAACACAGTAACATAAGAAGAGCCTGCTGGATCAGGTCAATGGCCCATCTAATCCAGCATCCTGTCTTCACAGTGGCCAAGCAGATGCCCATGGAAAGCCCACAAGTAGAACTTGAGCACAAAAGCACTCTCCCCTCCTATGACTTCCGGCAACTGGTACTCAGATGCATGCTGCCTCTGACAATGGAGGTACGACTCCATGAGCTCATTTCAGGTTATTTCTTCCTGATACTGCAGAGGAGAACAAAACTTGTCCAATTATAAATGGTGTGATAGGCTTCCACCTGAAGAAGACACCCAATCTTCTGACCAAATGCACAATGTTAGGCCATGGTAAGAAACTATACAAGCAAAAATCCTACAGTGTTCAACTTCCATATTTTTCATCAGCTCTCTTTTCTCATTCTATCAAGGACAATTCTGAAATGTTAGGTCTTAACCCAGGCTTCCTCAACCTTGGCCCTCCAGATGTTTTGGGACTACAATTCCCATCATCCCTGACTACTGGCCCTGCTAGCTAGGGATCATGGAAGTTGTAGGCCGAAAACATCTGGAGGGCCAAGATTGAGGAAGCCTGCCTTAACCCTATGTTTGGTGAGGGATTCCTGCACTGCAGGGGGTCGGACCAGAAGATCCTCATGGTCCCGTCCAACTCTACAATTCTGTGATTCTGTGAGTATGCGACTTGAAGATTAATGTGGAACTAGGGCACAATGGTCTTGTGAATAATGACAGCTGAAAGCAAAATGGACTAGAAACAGAATGATGTCCATCAGTATATATAGATCAGGTGTGGGGAAGCTTTTTCACAGCCCAAGGACCACATTCCCTTTCACATTGTCATGAAGTGGCAGGACAACAGGGAGGAGGAAGAGAATCTTGGTGAGGGATTTAGCCGGGACTGGGACACACCGGGGCCAGCTGGGGGTGGGGAAGTAAAGGTTGGTGATGGAGTGATGGGGGGTGACGAGGGGGTGGGAGTTTGTGCATAGCTGCCAAGTTTTCCCTTTTCTCACGAGGAAGCCTATTCAGCATAAGGGAAAATCCCTTTAAAAAAGGGATAACTTGGCAGCTATGGTTTGTGTACAGCAGGCATAGCCAAACCTGGCCCTCCAGATGTTTTGGGACTACAATTCTCATCATCCCTGACCTGACTGGTCCTGTGAGCCAGGGATGATGGGAGTTGTAGTCCCAAAACATCTGGAAGGCCAAGTTTGGCCCTGCCTGGTGTACAGGATCCAGAGCAGCTGGACCCATCACCAGAGCCAGAGAGCCCCCCCCCCCGTTTCCATGAACATGGCAGGCTCTGATTGATAGGGAGTAGCAAGCAGGGCACTCTATGAGGCACTCTATGAGGCAGGCAAGGACCCTCAGCCCAGCTCCCTATCTGGCCAGGTGGGGCTCACTAGGTCTAGGAGGAGGAGTGTGATTCCTCAGCTGGAGTAGGCTTGGAACAGGTGAGGGTCACCTGCCTCATCAAAGCCAGGTGCTGCGATCAGCATGCAAAGTACAAAAAGGCAGCAGTGCTAAGCATAAGGTGCTGTATCTTGATAGGCCTCAGCTTGAATGTGCCAGGATCTCTGTTGGACTGTGGACAAATGGATTGACCCTGGACTGGGGGCTTGACATACTGACTTGCTGCCAGGTAGGCCAGGGGTTCAGGACATATGATTGAGGGTCACATGCCACTGTTTAGTGGGATCAGATATGAAAGTGGGTGGAGTAGCAAATGCAATTTGTACCTTTAAACAGTAGACAAGTTTTTTTTTCTCTCTCTCTCTCTCTCTCACTCACACACACACACACACACACACACACACCCCTCTCCAGCAGGGGCATTGTCAGAGTTCCAGGGAACATTCTAGCCAGGTGAAAACATTTTGGGTGAAACAGGTTGGGTATAGCTGCCAAGTTTTCACTTTTCTCGCAAGGAAGCCTATTCAGCATAAGGGGAAATCCCTGTAAAAAAGGGATAACTTGGCAGCTATGAGGTTGGGTGAAGGTTTTGGTCCAGATAGAGTCCCAAGGCCAGAGAGTGGGACATGAAGGGACGGCAGGGCCTGAGGTCCCTCATCCCTGATATACATATATAGATATAAAGATATATAGATGACTGCTAAAGGAAAAAATGTGCAGTACCTCAGATTTCTTATGAACTGTGTGTTTGTTGCAATCACATTTTTCTGTGCACGCTTGTATCTGAGATCTTTAAAATGTGAAGTAGACATCACATTTCCAGAATGTCCAGCAATGGACATATTTCTCTTCCCCCACCCACTGGAAAAAAAAATCCTACAGCATTCATGGAGAAACAGGAAGAGAAGGGAAGAATAAGAGTTCCATTGCTGATCAAACGCAGTGTGTCTGAAAAGGATGTTTTGTTTTATATCGGATATCTCTCTTCTAGCAATAAACTTTAACTCTGTGCTAACCATTTCATTTTGAATCTTTCAACTGCAGAAAACTTGATTGCCTTCCAATTTCCTGTCTCTCTTGATGTGTATGCAAATGCAATTGAAAACATTTTTTTTAAGACACAGAAAACCAGAGTGCAATTTAGGAAAACATGCCATAATTATTATTTAATTTTTAGACTCTCTTAGTTTTGTCATTTCTCAGTTTCATGAAGTGGAAGAGAATGCAGGTTTTGGTTAATGCTTAGTATAAATCTTTTTTTGTAGTGTATAATTTAATTATATCCAAACTTGCTTTCCTTTGCAGTTCTGAGCCCTATAGCTGAAGCAAATTTCTATATTGCTCATCTGGCACAAATAACCTGTCCCGATTTAATAAGTGAACAACGTTGTTTTATTATCTGTCATTATATCAGTGTAACTGAAATGCTGTAGCTCTGTAAATCTCTTAAAATGCATTAACAACACGCTGCACAGAGAGCAAAGGGCTCGGTGGATTTTAGCTTAGTACCATGCACAGCATGCTGACATATCTGGGCTTTCTATTTCACGTACATTTATGTGTTTTAAATGGAACAGGGTGCTACCTGCTTCATAGGGATTTGGGGAAATGTACCGTATTTGTCTATCCATGAGGTGGGAAAATACTCCGTAAGTGATTGAAAAACAGGAAAGATGGCTTCCTGCATTGCAGGGGGTTGTGCTAAGTGACTCTTGCTGTGCCTTCCAGCTCTACATTTCTGTGATTGAAAGAAGGGTGCCCCATGGCAAAAACAAAACTCATGTAGGATTGTAGGAAGTTGCCTTATACTGCGATGCAGCTCACCTGGTGGGGTAGAGCCCCTATGTTATTTTTCCTGCAGTGGGATCATTGTTGCATATGGGGAGGGAGATGGGGAGAAGTGAGGTGGCGGGAGGTCAGTGCGGTGCAAACACATTGACGGAGCTATTCCAAATGACAAAAACTGGAAATAGGGGGAACTCAGTACTGTAGAAAGAGGTGAGCAGGGTTCCTTTACCTTTTTACCATTTACTTACAAGCTAACTGGCACTGGAATAATCTAGGGCAGGACTGAACCCAGCAAGACTGAATATTGAAGTGTTGTGGGAGGAAAATATTACAGGTTCAGTTACTTAGGGAAGCTATTTCACTGCAACAAAGGGAGGAATATTAGTTAGACTACTGTGAGGGTGTATTTAAATGTGTTTATTTTGGGGGTCTAAGATGTCTACTGTGGGTGGTGAGTAAAAAGCTTTAAGAACATAAGGATTTTGGGGGTCAGGCCAAAAGACCATCTAGTCCGGCATATCTCCCCTCTCTCTCTCCCCCTCTCTCTCTCACACACAGAGAGAGTGAGGGAGTGAGTGAGTGAGTGAGTGAGTGAGTGAGTGTCAGGTGGAAAGCTCTAATACTTACATTGTGCTTTCGTGACTCCTGTGGTGCCTTGGACAGTTTCAGGACCTATCACAATACTACATGTGATTGGCAAGTGTCCTTCATTGTGGACTAATGAAAGTAGTATGATACCTGTCATATTCCCTGAACTGATTTCCCATGCTTGACATTGGACAAGTAAGCAAACACCAGCAATTAATTTTCCCATTCCTCTTTTCGTTGGAATTCTCTGACATACCTGAAGCCAGCAAATGTATGCTACACATGTTTTGCTAGGATTGTTAAATGTTATTTGTTTATTTAATAGTATTTTTAGTCCATTCTTCACTGAAAGTTTTCAACCCAGGAATGGAAAACAAAGCAATATAAACATAACGAGGAAAAACAATATACAAAAATGACAAATTCATGTAAACCGGTCCGGTAAACAACTAAACAAGTCTATCATAAGGTAAAATAGCAAAACTACAGCAGCAACAATTAGTATTTCCAGTTTTACCAAATATCTATGTAAAAGCAAGTAAAACATTCAAATAGATTGAAGCAGGTGAAACAACCAGTTCTCATCCTGTTTTTCACTTATGACACTCCTCTTTCCCTCTCTGTCTCTCACACAAAGAGGGTCTCACTCTGTGTCAACAGACTTTCACTCATTAGTTTTTGAGCAACTTAACATCCTTCACCCCCAACTGTTCAAACAGCCCCTCATCCTGAGTGGTATAAATTGTTGCCCACTTGTATCTTCCTAACTGGGCTTGCTTCCAGTTTCCTGTAATATTATCTATACCTATAACTCTTTGTTTTAAAATGTCTGATTTTTACTTGCTATATTTTCAGGGTTTAAAAAAGTCATTAAATTTGACACCTGCTGTAGCTCAGGCCGAGAACTTAGAGGAAAATACTGATAAGGCATAAATGTGGGAACCTTGGTATGCAACCTGATTCTCCCCCCCCCTTAAATACATGGAAAGTTCTCATTGCTCTAATTGACTTCACCGATTTCTTGGTTGCTCAGCAGTTCATAAAATTAGGCCAGCTATATATAGGGCTCTAAAGATAGATTTAGGAACTTAACTTTTGAGGACCCTTATTTTCTTTTCTTTTTTAAAAGAAAGACAATAAAATGTGAAGTAGTTTTTCTTTATTCAAAGACTCCCCGCCCCCCGGAAATGCATTGAAAGAACAGAACAGAAATGCTCTTGTTGAAATGCTTTATTTGCTTTTGGTGCATGTTTCCATTCATTTCTCGCCTGTAAGATGGTTACCAGCTCTTACCTTAATCCTAATGATGAGGGATTTTATTCCTTTTAAGATCAAGAGCCACTTTCTCTTGGGGGCAATCTTCCAGGCTGCACAATACAGTGGTGAGCAGGGTCAGAGGAAAAGGTGGTCACATCAGTAAAGTTTCTACACACCCTCACACATTGGTGGACTTTG